>NC_083223.1:25152299-25455330 GCF_032191835.1 Heteronotia binoei
GACAGCCTTCCAGTTCCAACAGTCTTGTGACAACTGTGCCATGAGAGTCGGTCCAAGATGGATACATTCAAAACTGTTTTTCAATATGAAACCTGTACAAGTTCAAGAACTGTGACTCTCTTGATTTTAAATATATGCTAATTCAACAACGACATGCAAAATTCATAATTAATTATGCAATTTTTGCAAAGGCTGTCAGAATTAGCTGTGTTCAGATGCAAATTGGGATTTTTTTTCCCCCCTTCCAGAATTGTGTCATCTCAGGTTCTTTCCCAAGAGACTGTTTACTGATGCAATTTGTGATGCCAGGGGTTTTGTTTTGTCCCCCCCCCCCCAAAAAAATAAAAGCTCCATCAAACTAGTTGCAAAGAGCTTTGCTTATAGAGGCAAATCTGGTTTATGGCTTATAGCCATCAGCTGTCTATATGCAAAAAAGCCACCAGATAGTAAATTTCCCATCTGTATTTGGATTAGTCACCAAGATAGGAAAGGCTCCATATTTCATTAGCATTCTGTTCAAGTCATCCACCCACCATGAAGTGCAATAGCTGTTACCTTAATTATCTGCCTTTACCATACCTTCTCACCAGAAGCGCTGCTTCAAAGAGCAACTATACAGAGTCAGCTCTTGCTTGTAGTTATAATTAGAGCTTGAGAAATAGCACAGAAGGCAGCTAATGCATAGGCATTCGAGCTTTTTTTTAATTAGTTTGCAATTGTGTTCGGGCCCCTTTTTGGGAACTGCTTTCGATGAATATTCTATTCACTACTGGGAAACTTTACCAAAGGAATGTTCTTTTTAAAGCCCTATTCACAGACCTCAAAACTCATAAAGATGTAAATGTTCTCCAGAACTTTACAATAAGGAGGCAGAGAGGTTCACCAAACAGGCCTTGTAGGTAGAAATAGGGATGGGTTTTGTATTTTTTGCTCTGCTGTAGCTTGTGTGACCTTTGGGCAAATGTCCTAATTACTCTGTGCCACGAGCTATGTGGAGTTGTGGCCAAACCACAGTCTGTTCCTAAAGGCAGAAAACTGCACCTGTACTCAGCATCACAGAATCACTGAAGATGCCCAGGGCTGAAGATTCAGACAGGTTTGTCCAAAAGAGTCCTGGAACTCGTATCTCCTGATAACAGCTGGGGAGTGGCTTTATGGGATCATCCAATGAGAACAAGTTAAAGGAATATCCCTGTTTTCTTATAGGCCAGTCTACTTTTCTATACACCATTCTTCTGGGTGGGTAGAATGCATTGTTCCAGGGAAGGGAATAGATCCCCCCCCCCCCATATTGCTTCCTATACATTACACCCTAAAGGAAAGATACTGTAAAACATTAGGATGCATACAGCTTCAAGAGGTGAATAGAAAAATGTTTAGGTATATTATGGCATATGGCAGCAGTGTTATCTATGGAGAAAGCCACCCCTACAATTTTAAGAGTATATCCTGTTGTTGTTGCCATCAAGTCACAGCTGACTTATGGTGACCCCAGAGGGTTTTCAAGACAAGGGATGGTTCCTGCCTCCACATCATGACCCTGGTATTCCTTGGTGGTTTCCCATCCAAGTACTTGGCCGGGCTGACCCTGCTTAGCTTCTGTGATCTTCTGGCTAAAATGGCACATCTGTTTCCCACTCTCTGGGCAGTCTGTGGTAGAGGAGTCCACTACAATGCTGCACCAGATCCAGGGCCCAGAAATGTTTCCCTCTGTGTGATAGCCACCAGTGAGACATGTAAGTTCCTTCCGTGGTGTGTGTATGGGGGAACACAAACTCAACAAACACAATTCCCACTTACCCTGGTTGCAAGGAAGGCATTGTTATATCTTTCTTAAAATCATCAAGAGTTGGAAGGGACCTCTAGGGTCATCTAGTCCAACCCCCCGCACAATGCAGGAAACTCACAAACACCTCCCCCTGAATTCACAGGAGCTTCATTGCTGTCAGATGGCCATCTAGCCTCTGTTTAAAAACCTCCAGGGAAGGAGAGCCCACCACCTCCTGAGGAAGCCTGTTCCACTGAGGAACTGCTCTAACGGTCAAGAAGTTCTTCCTAATGTTGAGCCGGAAACTCTTTTGATTTAATTTCAACTCATTGGTTCTGGTCCTACCTTCTGGGGCCACAGAAAACAATTCTGCACCTTCCGCTATATGACAGCCCTTCAAGTACTTGAAGATGGTGATCATATCACCTCTCAGTCATCCCCTCTCCAGGCTAAACATCCCCAGCTCCTTCAACCTTTCCTCATAGGACTTGGTCTCCAGACTCCTCACCATCTTTGTTGCCCTCCTCTGGACCCATTCCAGCTTGTCTATATCCTTCTTAAAATGTGGTGCCCAAAACTGAACACAATACTCCAGGTGAGGTCTTACCAGAGCAGAGTAGAGCGATACCATCACTTCACGTGATCTGGACACTATACTTCTGTTGATACAGCCCAAAATTTCATTGCATTTTTGCCTCTTCTCTGAGGAGAGTAGCATCCAATATCCCCACATAATTTTCATCTGAAGAGTGGAGAAGCAGCATGGAGACATGCATCCATTATTTTTCCTCAGAGTGCTCATGTGCTGAAGTACTTTGCCACCTGGAGGAGCGGGGATGTCCTCATTTACTTCTGCCATAAAGCTGTTGAGATTCACAAAAAATTCCTTGACCAGGTCTTGCTTGCCGGCCTTCTGCTTTGTACACAAATAGACCCTTGCAGGGATTAAATGACAGAAGGAAATTGGAGCTGATCACCACCCACCCATCCAAAGTCACCTGGAGCTGATGGTGGAGCCCAAGGCAAAGAGGACAAAGATGAAGTTCACAGACTACTTTGCATCAGCCAGCAGTAGATACTTAAGTCCAGGGGAAAACACTTTGCCCTGATCTGGATAGCCCAGGCTAGCCTGATCCCATCAGGTCTCAGAAGCTAAGCAGGGTCAGCCCTGGCTAGGAGCTGGATGAGAGACCACCAAGGAATACCAGGGGCATGGTGCATAGGCAGACAATGACAAACAACCTCTGAAACATCGCTTGCCTTAAAAACAAGTCTATTTCACCACATAGTGGTGCATAACGGAACAAGAGCTAGAACTTCTGGCTGCCAGAGAATCTTAGGATCTCTTACACGCCCAGGGAAATGCTGCTCACAAATTTTCTCCAGGCCAGTTTTGCCAGGGATCCTGGAGGAGTTTGTTGGGGGTTTTTGCTATCTTTTGGGCATGGAGTAGGTGTCACTGGAGGTATGTGGGGGGAGGTATTTGTGAATTTCCTGCATTGGGCTGGGGGGTTGGACTAGATGACCCTGGAGGTACCTTCCAGCTCTGTGATGCAAATAAATTAATTAATTCTGTGATATTTATTTATTTATTTATTTATTTATTTATTTATTTATTTATTTATTTATGTTAATTTATATCCCACCCTTTCCCGCAAGGAGGCTCAGGGCAGATAACAACAAAAGTTAAAACAATTAAAAACTACAGGCTAAAACTGTAAAATACAATAAAACAAATAACACATATGTCACAGGCAGTAGTTTCCATTGGGCACATTCTATATATCAGTACAGCAGTTGGCCCAGAGATGGAATAATAGCTTAAGGTAAGATAATATAGCATCATGACAGGCAAGGGAGGCCAAGCAGATAGAAATAAGGATGTCCGCTGCCTCAACCGAAGGCCCAGAGGAACAGCTCCGTCTTGCAGGCCCTACGCAATGGCATCCAATCAGGTAGGGCCTGGATCTCCACAGGGAGCTGATTCCACCAGGCTGGGGCCAAGGTGGAGGCAAGTCAAACATCCTTTGGGCCAGGGACAGTCAGAAGATTCCTCAAAGCGGAACACAGCGATCTCTGGGGCACATATGGGGAGAGGCAGTCCCACAGGTATGTCAGTCCCAGGCTGCGTAAGGCTTTAAATGTTAATACTAAAACCTTGAAGCAGATCCGATACTTTATTGATAGCCGGTGCAATTGGTACAGCACTGGCCAGATGCTTGCCCACAGAGGCAATGCAGTTACCAGCTGTGCTGCCACATTTTGCACCAGCTGGAGTTTCCGGGTCAGCCTCAAGGACAAGCCTGTGTAGAGCAAGTTACAGTAGTCTAACCTGGAAGTGACCATCGCATAGATCGCTGTAGCTAAGGCCTGGGAGGACAGGTAGGGTGCTATGTCTAATCTGCTGAAGATAGCAGAAGGCAGATCAAGCAACTGCTGTGATCTGGGCCTCCATAGAAAGTGAGGCGTCCAGAATCACTCCCAGGCTCTTCACCTTCTGGAATGGCACAAGAGGTGCACCATCCAGGGTTGGCCAGATGCCCGACTCTAACCCCCCATGGCTCAAGTACGGGACCTCCGTCTTAGTTGGATTAAGCTTCAGCCAATTTAACTGCAACCATCCAGCCACAGCTTCTAAGGCCCTGGTCAGATTATGTGGGGCAGAATTTGAACGGCCATCTATCAACAGATAGAACTGGGTGTCACTGGCATATTGGTGACAACCTAGCCCTTAGCCTCGAGCAATCTGGTCAAGATAGGGCTAGCTTGGGCTATCTATGTAATCTATCCTATCAAGAGCCCTTAAATATGTTAATTCTCAGAAGAGATACACAAGTAGAAGACAACTGATGGACCAAAAAAATGTATGGAATGTGAGTTTGTGATTTGTTACTCAGAGTTTTGACTTGACAGGAAGTGGAATATTTCTAAAGCTCAGTTTAAAGCTGCCAGTATGGTACAAGACTGGGAGACCCAGTTTCAAATTGCCCCTCTACCATGGAAGCTTGCTAGGAGACCTTGGACCCAGTAACTCTCAGCCTGAGCTAACTATGAGGATTAAATGAAGAGAGAATGACAAAATGGATTTGGGTCCTCATTGTGGAGAAGCATGGGGACTGGGTGAACTGAACAGAAGTGTAGGGGCTGGAAAGTGGAGCTGCAGCATCTAGTCAGTTTCCAAGCTTCGTGGGGGAGAAACCAACTAGAAGCTTCAGGGTGGCTTCCCTTTCTTTCCCCAGCTTGACATACTCCTAGGAGAGCAGTTTACTGGGGGGTCCTGTTTTGGGAGGCTGTAGCTTGGCCCTCCAAAATCCAATTCACACCAAACTTGGAGAGCTGGTAGATGAGAGTCCGCTGAAGAGTTTGCTGCAAGTTTGGAGTCTCTAGCCCACTTGGGGGCTGTTCTACACCTTCCCGAATTGAATAAACCAAAAAACCATAAATTGTTTGGAAAACTAAAAAAAACGAAATGAAACGAACCACTGATTTGGGCAACCCAATGAATCATGAACCTAACCAAACCACCATTTTCTTGTTTGTTGCCCATCCCCAGTACCAAACCATTGTTTAGTATGCTGAGTGTAGTATAGGTTTTTGGCCCAGCTAGCCCAATCTTGATAGATCTTGGAAGCTAAATAGGGTCAGCCCTACTTAGTATTTCAATGACAGACCTCCAAGAAAATCTAGGATCATTATTCAGACAGAGGCAGACAATAGCAAACCACCTCTGAGTGTCTCTTGGCTTGAAAATGGTATAGGGTCATCATAAGTCAGCTGTGACTTGAAGGCACTTTCCACCACCATCATAATGTAGGCTTTCATGTGCTTCTGTATATGTGGCATTCTGCTACTCTGCATCATGGATTTATCAATGGGTGTTTGTATGAAATATAATACATCTTTTTTATGGGGGGGAGGGGTGGGCTCCCTCTTGGGTATCCTGCCCCCCCCCAGGGAAAGTGTATGCACAATACATAGCCTCTCCTTTCCCGGTGTAGTGAACGCCGCGTGGTCACTGTCCGGCTATGCCTGGCAGATGGTCACTGCAATGGCCTCTCCTGCATTACTGCATCCGTGGCAACACCTTCCCGCTGGTCCCCCCCCCCGTTTCTCACAGTTTGCCACGTCATGGTGCGACCGAATGTCTGGCGGTATAACCGGATGGGCAGGCTGGGCTCACCAACCTCACCAGCCAAGAGAAGGAAAACTCTAACATCAAACCCGGGCAGATAGAGCTCATTAATGTAAAACCTACCACCTGGAGGACTCGCTGCCGGCGTCCCGGCTTACTGGGCCTTGGCAGATGACCCCAAGGTGAAAGGGTGGAGCCAGTACCGTGCACACTGTGCTTCACCTAAAAATTCCTCTGCACAGGCCTGAAGGGCATATCCACATCCACAACCCACAACACATCAAGTCCTGCAGCGATGGGCAAGGGGCGAAACGGCAGGTGGAAATTGCCACTGGAAGCCGCAGTCCCGATCCTGCATGTAGGCGGTTCAGGGTATTGGTCGCCTGATGCTGACCCGGAGACGAAAGCATTTTTCGGCAGCACCCTGAACGACCAAGCAGCCTTATCCAGGGACAGCACTGCTTGCTCCACACGGAGAGGGGCCTAGAAAAGGTGGCCTAAACAAAGCTCGTCTCCCCCACCCCAGTTGGCTAGCCACGGTCAACGGGCATCCTTACTTGCGGTCGAAAAATAACAACAAAGAAAAGGCATGCACCTGCCTCACAAAGTGTGCAAAGACTAAAGCTTGCATGTTGGAACATCAGAACCATGCTTGACACAGTAGACAGTGGTCACCCTGAACGACACTCTGCTCTAGTTGCCCACAAACTTCTCAGGTTGAATATTGACATAGCAGCTCTCAGTGAGGTCCGTTTCCCTGAGGAAGGTAGTCTTCAAGAACATGGTGCTGGCTATACCCTCTACTGGTCGGGTAAGTCAAAGGCTGAAAGCCGCCTTTCTGGCGTTGGCTTCATGGTCAGGAACTCCATTGCCTCCAAACTCAAAAACCTGCCAACAGGTCACTCAGATCGCATCATGTCCATGCGCCTCCCACTTCAAAACAAGCAGCATGCAACACTCTTCAGTGTGTATGCCCCAACCCTTCAAGCAGATCCTGCAGAAAAGAACAAGTTCTATGCTGATCTACGCAACCTCGTATGGAAGACCCCTACAGAGGACAAGGTGATCATCCTTGGCGACTTCAATGCCAGAGTAGGTAAAGACTCGGAAGCCTGGAAAGGAGTACTTGGCAAACACGGCATTGGCAACTGCAATGATAACAGGCGCCTCCTGCTAGAATTCTGCACAGAGCACCAGCTCACCATCACCAACACTATCTTTCAGCAGAAGAACAGCCTGAAGACAACCTGGATGCACCCACGGTCCAAGCACTGGCACCTTATTGACTACATTCTGGTGTGCCAGAGAGACCTTCGAGATGTCTTACACACCCGAGTAATGCCCAGCGCGGAATGTCATACGGATCATCGTCTTGTACGCTGCAATCTCCGTCTTCACTTTAAACCCACACCCAGGAGAGGAGGTATCCCTCGGAGGAAGCTTCAGGTTGGCAGCCTTCAGTCAGCCGAAGTTAAAGCTGCCTTCCAGGCAAAACTCCAGTCAAGAATTGAGGACCCCAGTTGTCCCACAGACCCTTCTCCAGAAGCACTCTGGGAACACCTAAAAACTACCATCCTGTTGATCTCTGAAGAAGTCCTCGGGTTCTCCACAAGGAAAAACAAGGACTGGTTTGACGAGAACAATCAAGAGATCCAAGAATTACTAGCGAAAAAGAGATCTGCCTACCAAGCACATCTTGCTCAGCCCTCCTGTCCCGGGAAAAAAGCAATCTTTCGCGCTGCATGTAGCAACCTCCAGCGCAAGCTTCGAGACATTCAGAACGAGTGGTGGACCAAGCTTGCAGAGAGAACCCAGCTGTGTGCAGACACTGGTGATTTAAGAGGGTTCTACGAAGCCCTGAAGGCAGTATATGGCCCATCATATCAGGCTCAGAGTCCCTTGCGTAGTGCAGACGGCCAAGTGCTCCTCACAGACAAGGCATCCATACTGAACCGGTGGTCGGAGTATTTTCAGGTTCTCTTCAGTGCCAACCGCGTAGTTCAAGATTCAGCAATCCACCTCACCCCACTTCAACCAGTGAAAACAGAGTTGGATGAGATCCCCACCCTAGAAGAGACTGTTAAAGCCATCAAGCAACTGAAAAGTGGCAAGGCAGCGGGAGTTGATGGAATCCCACCAGAGATCTGGAAGCATGGGGGCACAGTACTACATAGCACACTTCACAAAGTACTTGTCACCTGCTGGGAACAAGGCAAACTACCACAGGACTTTTGCGATGCAATCATCATCACTCTACACAAGAACAAAGAGGAAAAGTCGGACTGCTCCAACTACCGGGGGATAACCCTGCTCTCCATCGCAGGCAAAATCCTTGCCAGAATACTCCTGAACAGACTGGTGCCCACCATTGCAGAAGAACTCCTCCCAGAGAGCCAGTGTGGCTTCAGAGCTAACAGGAGCACCACCGACATGGTATTTGTTCTCAGGCAGCTTCAAGAGAAATGCAGGGAACAGAACAAGGGTCTATATGTGACTTTTGTCGACCTTACCAAAGCTTTCGATACCGTTAGCAGGAAAGGCCTGTGGCAAATCTTGGAACGTTTAGGATGTCCCCCAAGGTTCCTCAGCATGATCATCCAGCTACATGAAGACCAGCGAGGCCAAGTCAGACACTGCAACGACCTCTCGGAGCCCTTCCCAATAGGCACAGGTGTAAAGCAAGGCTGCGTTCTCGCGCCAACTCTCTTTACGATCTTCTTTAGCATGATGCTTCAAAGAGCCACAGTAGATCTAGATGATGACGATGGTGTCTACATCCGCTATCGCACTGATGGCAGCCTGTTCAACCTGAGGCGACTAAAGGCTCACTCCAAGACAATGGGAAAACTTATCCGAGAGCTACTGTTTGCTGATGATGCTGCACTCGTCTCCCACTCGGTATCAGCTCTGCAGCATATGACGTCCTGCTTTGCAGAGGCTGCCAAGCTATTCGGCCTAGAAGTTAGTCTGAAGAAGACAGAAGTTCTCCAGCAGCCTGCACCCCAGGAAGATTATCACCCTCCCTGCATCACTGTGGGTGAATCAGTTCTGAAGACAGTCCAGCAGTTCAGCTACCTGGGGTGCATCATCTCCTCAGATGCCAAGATCGACAAGGAGATTGACAACAGGCTGGCAAAGGCAAACCGTGCCTTTGGCCGACTGCACAAAAGAGTGTGGAGCAACAAGCATCTGAAAAAAGGCACAAAGATCAATGTTTACAAAGCGGTTGTGATGACAACCCTCATCTACAGCTCTGAATCGTGGGTTTTATACCGTCATCACCTGCGACTCCTTGAGCACTTTCATCAGCGCTGCCTTCGCACCATCCTCAACATCCACTGGAGTGACTTTGTGACCAACACTGAAGTCCTCAAGAGGGCGGAGGTTACAAGCATCGAGGCACTGCTGTTGAAGACGCAGCTGCGCTGGGCAGGGCATATTTCTAGGATGGAAAACCACCGCCTTCCCAAGATTGCTCTGTATGGCGAACTTTCCACCGGCCATCGAAATAGAGGAGCACCAAAGAAGAAATACAAGGACTCCTTGAAGAAATCCCTTGGCACCTGTCGCATCAACCATCACCAGTGGTCTGACCTAGCCTCAGATCGCAAAGCATGGAGGCA
Organism: Heteronotia binoei; assembly: GCF_032191835.1. NCBI lineage: Eukaryota > Metazoa > Chordata > Lepidosauria > Squamata > Gekkonidae > Heteronotia > Heteronotia binoei. The sequence goes on from NC_083223.1 coordinate 25,161,823, forward strand.
CACCATCCACCAGGCTGTCTCTTCCTTTGAGAACGCACGCATAGCTGGTCTTGAGGACAAAAGGAGATGGAGGAAGAATTGCACTGCTACAGCACCAACCCCAAATCAGACTTTTCCCTGCAGCCACTGTGGCCGGATCTGCCTGTCCCGCATTGGTCTTGTCAGCCACCAGCGAGCCTGCAGCAGACGTGGACTACTGCACCCTTCTTAAATCTTCGTTCGCGAAGTCAAGCCGAGAGCGAGAGAGATAATACATCTTTTTCACAGGGATATATCTACTCGTCTTCTCCCTCTCCCATGTACAACTCTACTTCTACTCACTTAAGCTACAGTTCAGGGATGTAAGCAGGGCTTTTTTGTAACAAGAATTCCTCTGCCTATTAGGCCACACACCCCTAATGTAGACAATCCTTCTGCAGCTTAGAGTAGGCCCTGTACTAAGAGCTCTGTAAGCTCTTGAAGGATTGGCTACATCAGGGGTGCGTGGCCTAATATGCAAAGGAGTTCCTGCTACAAAAAAAGCCCTGGACGTAAACATCTTACGTTCATATCTCTTTTTTCAGGCAGCTGCAGCACCACTCCATGTATATTTAACTACTGTGTTTTTAACCTGCCCTTCCTTAAGGTGTTCAGGGCAGTGTGTATAGTTCTTCTGTCCCCATTGTATCCTTACAACAGACCTGTGAAATAGATTAGGTGGAGAAAGAACAATGGCCCACACAGGATCAGCACTTTATGGAATTTTTAAATGGCCAACTTCAATTCAGAGCCTTGGACACCATGATGTCTACTTTATCTTGTTAAAGATAATGGCAAAAGGGGGGTGGGAGAGATAATTGAGGTAGGATGTAATCAGGGCTTTTTATGAGCAGGAACACACAGGAACGCAATTTCGGCAGCCTTGGTATCAGGGGGTGTGACCTAATATGCAAATGAGTTCCTGCTGGACTTTTTCTACAAAAAAAGCCCTGGATGTAACAGACATATCAGTGGTGAGAAGAGAAGAATTATAATCTTGCAAATCACTGGGTCTTGGATCATTCAGAAACACTTTTTGTTAATATGTATAATACAAACTCCAAAAAGATGTAATACTAGTAAAAGAAAATGTGTTACACAGATGCAGTCTAAGATATCATGATTCCATCTGGGAATTTGGAATATGGTGTCCTCATTATGATGTGCATAACTGTGGTCTCTGTTTCACTTTTAGCTAAGCTAGGTAGGCGGAAGATGCCCTAGGCTTGTGCTTAGAGTTGAAAGTGGGCTGGGTGAATCAATTGAAGTTCAGTCCAGGGAAGACCTGAGATGCTGTGGTCACTAATAAAACTGGTGGAAGAATACAAAGACAGCCTGTTCCAAATCTATGGGGTAATGATTAAGAGTGTGGTTAGCCAGCATGAGCCAGCATGGTAAGAGGTTAAGAGTGGCAGATTCTAATCTGGAGAACTAGCTGTGATTCCCCACTCCTTCTCCACATGAAACTCGCTGGGTGACCTTGGGCAAGTCACAGTTCTCTCAGAACCCTCTTAGCCCCACCTACCTCACAAGGTGTCTGTTGTGGGGAGCAGAAAGGGAAGGCAATTGTAAGCCATTTTGAGATTCCATCTGAAAGAAAAGTGGGGTATAAAAACCAGCTCTTTGTCTTTTTCTTGTGGAAGTGAAAAGGGTAGCTGCATAGGAGAGGTCCTTTTCTATGATAGCATTCCACTTATGAACTCTGCTAGGCTTAGGCTCCAGGATAGAAGTTTTCAACCAAGATAATTTGTTAGGTTTTTTTTTTAAATGAAACAAAATGCTGCTGCAGATGTCTTCCAAGATCTGTAAAACAGGCAAATGTAAAAATGTGCATGGTGTCAAGATTAGCTCTTGCCATTATGTATTGTTCTGCCTGCTTAACCTGTAGTAATCTCACATCTCGCTTTCGCCTGCTATCTTTCTGTGTAACGTGCATAAGTATCTTCTGCTCAAGGACCAGACAAACCAAGGCTAATCATCTGTTCTCAGTGATATGCTTGCACCTGGCTACAGGGGGTGTTGGGTATGAACTCGGAGGGGAGGGACCACTAGCTTTGACACCTTTAGCTTTGAAATGTGTGTCATCATAAGGTATACATAGAGGGGCTTTTGCCCACCAATCCCAGTTTTCGCAAGAAGTCTCTTGCCTGAAGTGTTCCAAATTCTTTTCAACCAAATAGAAGTGCGTTGATAACCAAATTTCAATAAAATTCTTTTCAACCAAATAGAAGTGCGTTGATAACTGGGAACCCTATGGGACTTGACACATGAGTTTGGGGGCAGTATTGTTAAGGATAACAAATAATAGCCTTACTAAGAGATAGAATGTGGATATAGGATATAGGTGATTAAATTTTGTCACACTTGTGTTTTAGAATATGTTAAAAAAGGGAAAAGATTTAGAGGGGAGAGAATAAATTTTCCATCTGAAATGGCAGATTAGTAGTGCTTAAAAAGTGGTGAGGTTTTATTCCATTGTCACATCATAGGTATTTCCTACTCTGGGAAATGTAAACGTTAAAAAAAAAATCAGAGTAATGACATAATCCTGACAATTGCTTAGAAATGGTTAGGTGGGAAAGCCTACTTGATAGCAAATTAAAGGTGTAATACCCTAAAAGGTATCATTTAAAAGAAGAAGCCCGCTCCATGACCGCTTCCTGACCCAGAGCCACATGTATAGTTGAGCCTGTCTCTTTCATAGAGCAATTACATTTTATAGCTTTCAAGTACACAGAGTGTTGACTGGATGTCAGATGGACTGTGAAATGTACACTGTGGTTTATAACAGGATTATGCAAGATGCTTATTGTTTGAAAAACAATATGAGCATTCTCTTTTGTCCATTCAATGGGCTTTCCCTCAGTATAGGAATTAGGAAGTCCCCTTTTAACAAAGTATTGACTTTCACTTTTAGAAATGACGATTCATTTGTACACATACTTAGAGGGTATTAAGGGAGGAAAGAAAGAGAACTTGCCAAGTTGATGGAAATACACAGATCATGTTATGGCTCAATGTGGTACCTCTAAGCACGTAGCTATTTTTTCTTATTACCTTTTTAGGGCAATGACTTAATAAAGCAAATTCTTTCAATGATGTCATTTTCAGTAGGTTGTAACAGCAGACCCACAGCTTCATTTTTGGAAATGCTCCCATACAGGAAAGCCCTGAAAAAATGGTGCTTGAAGAATGTGCTTTCAGTTCACTGCTGTCAACAAGGCATTAGACCACAGCTAAGATTTATAACCAGAAGCTGCAGAGGCCTTGGATGTAGGCATGCATTTTAAGTGGGTCCTTAAATGAAACTCTTGGGCTGTGACTATATCTCAATACTTACTAAGATTATTGTTTATATTATGAGCCATAAGGGGACACAAGTTGGTCTTGAACTGGATCTTTGGGTACTTGCTGGATCTTTGTGTTCTCATTGAACACTTGCTAAACAGTCTGCCATCAGTGGTACCATCAGAGGGAAGTGGCCAGGCATCTGTCCACAGTGACTACATGCAGTATGAGGAGCTTTTAACCATTTGGTTTCATGCACTGTGGCATAACCATGTAACTATAGAGCCGGTGTGGTGTAGTGGTTTCAGTGTTGGACTAGAATCTGCAAGATCCAGATTTGAACCCCCACTCAGCTATGAAAGCTTGCTGAGTGATGTTGGACCAGTTACACACTCAGACTAATCTGCCTCAGATGGGTTGTTATGAGGATAAAGTGGTGGAGAGGAAAACCTCTCCTAAAGTGGAGGAGAGGAAAACAATATAAGCCACTTTGAGTCTGCACTGAGGAGAAAAGAGAGGCATAAAATAAGTAAATAAACAAAACTATTGCTGCACCATAAAACACCCAGTCAACTTACTAGCAGAAATAATACTCCCCTCCACTGATGAGGTCTTGAATATGTGCCAATGTTCTAACTACCTATGGAAGAAGAAGAAGAAGAAGAAGAAGAAGAAGAAGAAGAAGAAGAAGAAGAAGAAGAAGAAGAAGAAGAAGAAGAAGAAGAAGAAGAAGAAGAAGAAGAAGAAGAAGAAGAAGAAGAAGAAGAAGAAGAAGAAGAAGAAGAAGAAGAAGAAGAAGAAGAAGAAGAAGAAGACGACGACGACGACGACAATGACGATGACAGCGATATTGGATTTATACCCCACTCTTCACTCTTAATCTCAGAGTGGCTTTTTCTACCTTCCTCCCCCTGTGAGGTAGGTGGGGCTGAGAGAGCTCTCACAGAAGTTGCCCTTTCAAGGACAGTTCTGTCAGAGCTATGGCTGACCCAAGTCCATTCCAGCAGATATGAATGGTAGGTATGAATTTGCCCCCCCCTCCCCAGTTGTTCACTGAGATTCTTTACAAGTGAAGTCCAGCACTCAGCAGAACAGGAACCCAAAGGCAACTTTGTATTTGTTGGTGCAGGAACAGAAATTCATTAATGTTGTCTCTTGATGAATCTCATTGGTCTTTGTAAAATGATGTGGATCTTTTAAAGGGGCATAGTTCCAGAAGGTAGGCGCATTGATCTGCAGTAGATTTGAGTCCAGTAGCACCTAGAAATCAACAAGATTTTCAGGATTAAGCTTTTGAGAGTCAAAACTCCCTGGGAGCTCCAACTCGCAAATGCTTATACTCGGCAATTCTTCTTGGTCTCTAAGGTGCTACAGAATTCAAATCTAGCTGTTCAAGGGGAATGCAATGGACATGTTTGTGAATGTAGATTAGTCCCATTTGGCATCATAGCAATAAATGGTCTCTTGCAGTCTTGTGATTATAAAAACTGTCAGCATGTTGAATTCCAAATCAAGTTTACCTATTGTTGATTCTAATAGGGTTTCCAAACCTGAGTATATAAATTGTGCTCTGAAACTTTAGTCAATGAGTAGAATTCATTCAAGCAAAAACACAAAATCAATCCTTAAGTTATCTCTGCGTTATTGTTCCTGTTGCTGAAAAAAAGTTCTTGCCATTTAGTATCAGCTTTGGGGTAGCTGTATCTTGGGCACAAATAAATGATCCCTCCCTTTTTCCTTGAGTTTCATTTTGAATCAAAGTGTTTGCTTGTACTGAGGAGGTGGACGCTAGTTAGTTATATAAGTCAGCTGTGATATGAGGAGGTGAAATCTTTCTAGATTGAACTGTTAACACAGTAAACCAAGAATGAACACTGGGCCATTTGTTGCCAAAGTGAGTCGTGTTAAGAGTGTTAAGAATAAGTCAATGAAGCAAATAAAGTGATAGCCGCTTTCCTGTTTTTCATTTCCATGTAAAGGGAATGAGAAGGCCCGATAAGCAACAGAATCTCACCTCTAAAATTTACTATGATAAGTGGTTCATTTTTCTTGAAGGGCCCCTATTGTTTAGTACATATGTGAACAAATGGCAGTTGTTGAAAACACGCTGCACACCAGTCTCTAATGCGACAAAAAGCAATTTAGCTTCTAACTCAAAAGGTTCCCAAAATATAATGCTGCAAACAAACAGCTGGATATCTCTTGTTACTGATATGAAAAGTAAGAGAGAGTGTGTGTGTTATGCATATATTTTCCTCCACTCATCATAAAGGTGATATCTGTTTCACAGCGTCCAAGAAAAAGAAAAAAATCATGGAAATATTAAGACACCGACTTCTCTGGATATTTTAAAAGCTTTGTGAGGTCATTTCCTAACAGGATCATTCATATTTGTTAAATTAGTATGTAGAGAGTGAATATCTTTGTTGACACTGTGGGAAGGCCATGACCAACTTCATACCTTTCTTTGCAGGGGGCAGATGGCATGAACAGAGCTTATTTACATGGGCATTTATACATGGTGGTCCCAATTCACAGTGGGCAAGGCAATGCAGATTAGGGACTCACTCTTGCCCATCTATTGTACATAAGCCTTGCTTGAACAGGATGATCAAGGGCCTGGGGGAAGAACCCTCTGAGGACGGGCTGAGGGGAGGGCCTTGGGAGTGGTACAGTCTGCAGAAGAGGAGACTGAGGGGGGACAGGATTGCTCTCTTTAAATATCTGAAAGGCTGTCATTCAGAGGAGGGCAAGGAGCTGTTCCACTTGGCAGTTGAGGATAGGACCAGAAGCAATGGGCTCAAATTACAAGCAGAAAGGTACAGGCTGAATATTAGGAAAAAGATTTTTTGCAGTCAGAGTGGTTCAGAAGTGGAACCAGCTGCCTAGGAAGTCGGTGAGCTCCCCTTCATTGGCAGTCTTCAAAACATGGCTGGATGATTATTTGTCAAAGATGCTTTAGGCTGATCCTGCATAGAGCAGGGGGTTGGACTAGATGGTCTGTATGGCCCCTTCCAGCTCTATGATTCTAACGAGTCCTAAGAAACTGGTTGATATGGCAGTAAATGACATCAAAAGATGTTGTCAGCCCTCATATTCTTTGGTAATTACTTTTTCTTCCTGAACTTAATACGTTTTGCCATGCAGTGTTCTCTTTTTAGAAGAATACAGTTGCATGAGGCTTAATAGCCCCGCTTAAATTGAAGTACTTTATTGCCCCATTAATGCCACACTGAATTGCTCTTGTATCATTATAGCACTTCCAAATATTATTGAACTTTGCTACAAAAAGATCAAACTCTTCTAATCATGAAACACTAAAGGCCAGAATCCCAGCTGGCGCACACAGGGCTTCTGCTTCTGGATGGGTGTTTTCAAGTTCCCTTCTGCTGTGTCATTTCCCTGACAAGCCCCCTCCAAGGCTGAGCACTAGGGTTGCCAAGTCTAACTCAGATAATATCTGAGGACGTTGGGGGTGTACCCGGGAGACTTTGGGGGTGGGGGCAGGAGACTTTCCCTAAAATAAATAAATAAAAACACAACAGCGCAGTTCTCTTGAATACAGTCTTCATTTCCTCACCCAAGCAGCTGTAAATCATATCTCTCTCTCTCTCTCTCTCACACACACACACACACAGGCCGTTTTCCCACTCACGTTTTACTGGCGCCACGACCATCCTGACGCCGGCGAATCTGCCTGGATTTCGCATCAGAAGCTCCGGCGCTCCCAGAAGCGCCGGCTACTTCCGTCGCTAAGCCAGCGCAAACGGAAATCGCAAAGATGCAGGAAAACGTTTGCGCTGGCTTAGCGACGGAAAGCGCCGGCGCTTCTGGGAGCGCCGGCGCTTCTGTTGCGAAATCCAGGCAGATTCGCCGGCGTCAGGATGGTCGTGGCGCCAGTAAAACGTGAGTGGGAAAACGGCCACACACTCACAGAGAGAGAGAGAAGCAAAAATAAAACAATTTGCAATCCCACACTTGTGTGGTCTCACTGGGGCTATTTACTCATGAGTTGCTGAACTTTCAATAACACAGGGAAACTAAAGGTTCAACTTTACCCTTTACTATGCAAACAACCTCTGAAAAGATTGTACAATAAAGGGAGGGTCTGGGCTGCTTTCACAGCTACTGGGAGCAGCCACATTGTTCTGCCTGCTCACCCCGCCCCCCCATTCATCCTTAAAGACACAGACACACCATCCAAAAAGGAAGCCTTTGCAAGCTTTTGCCTAGTGTTCTGAAGGGGAAAGGCACATGGTAGCTATGGGGGCAGAGCTCCCCCCACTGGCCAGCTGACTACAGATGGGAAGGAGCCTGGGAAAGCAGGAGAACCCTCGCTGGAACCTGGGGATTGGCAGGCCTACTGAGGACCCTTGGGGTGGCACCACGCAAAACACAAGAGCCTGGCTGCCAGAAGGACGTTTGGCCCCTTCTTTATGCATGGACTAATGGACTTTCTGTTTGCTCGCTGGAGACTTTTGGACCAGCCAACATCCATTTATGAATTGATGGTATCAAATATGATGTGTGCTATGAAGCCTCATGGACTCATAAATGCTAAAATGTATCCCACTCCAGTATACCCCTTCCAATCCCACCTAGTAAGGTGAACAAGAAGAGTGCTGTCAAAAGCTCTAAAACAAGGGTGCTTAACATAAGAGCCACATAGAATAAACATCAGATGTTGGAGAGCTGCAAGGAAGGCAGGGAGGCAGGCAGGCAGGCAAGAAGGAAGGAAGGAAGGCAGGCAAATAGATGGGGAAGGGGGAAGAGGTGGAAAGAAAGCAACTTTAACTTTAATTGCATTCTCCAAGCCACTGGCTTGGAAAAGAGACAAATGCTTTCTCCAAGCTGGCAGACAGGGTGGTGGTGGCTTCGAGAGCCGCACAATGTGCATGAAAGAGCCACATGTGGCTCCTGGGCCACAGTTTGGCCACCCCGCTCTAAAAAGCTTGAAGAGAAGCCACAAACTCCTCTCTTTCCATCTTATCAGTGAGGGTTCTCTACAAGAGTGACCAAGGTTGTTTCAGCAACAAAAGTAAACTAACAAGGAACCAGAGAATCTGCTTCATCCAAGAATTCTTGGAGCTGGGAATGTATCATACAATTGAGTCTCTTGCCCAGGTGTGGGTTTTTGGAGACAGGCCAGAAATTGTTTAGGTCTAAAGCACAGAGAGAAGGTGTCTTCTTGAGCGAGCAGTGTTCTCAAACACTCACTTTTATACCGAAAACCTCATCATGGGAGCAGTGTAATGCCTGAGAAGGGAGTTTGGTGAGGCTGCATCCCTCTTTCCCATAAAGCAGAAAAACTGCATTCTAAGAATATCAGTGACCTCATATGGCTCTCCTATTTGGAGTTTACCTTGCTCACATGAGTACACTGCTCGAATAAGCACTTGGAATAGATGGACAACTTCAAAGGCTGTTAAATATATTATTTTTGTTTTAATAGCTATAAAGTCTTTCATGGTCTGCAACACTCAGAGCATGAAACACTAAGCCAGAGTAACATCTGGACTTCTTTTGAACACTGGCTGGTATAGAAAAGATATTTCTGTAAGTTCAGTAATGCTAACCAATGTCTGCTTCATTATATTGCAGAAGGTGAGCGGGATTGCTTCAAACGCTTGATGAAGTCATTTAGGGCCTCTTTTAATTTTTTTTTTTTAAGCTCCAGCCACTGATGTTTGGCATATGTGATATTAGGGATGATGTAATTGTGTACAGTGGTGCTGTGAAGTTTTTCTTGGTTCCTAGAAGCCAAATGCCTCAGCGGTAATCATAATACTGGGAATATTTTCTTAACACTTCTGGACATGAAAACAGACTTAAGTTTTCTTATGAGGATTAGAGACCATGACAGGCTAAGAGGTCAAGAATAGGAAGGGTCTATTCATGACCTCTCTAAATACAAAATATAGCATAAAGTAAAAACAGTGTTTCTTCTTTAAGGCCCCATTCGCACAAAAAGCCAGTGAAATTATTTCTGGAAGGTATCATTTTAGACTGTAAATGGTGGCTCCTTTAATTTAATGCCCCCCCCCCCCCCCCCAGTATATATTTAAGGGGAAAAGCCAGTAGCACAATGAAAACTGTTATGTCAGGGAGACAGGTTCCAGCTTAGCCTGACTTTATGGCTACCTTCCTCCTAAAAGAGTACTGGAGCCAAGGCCTTCCAGTCTTTGTAACTTGGCTGCTACATTGTTTTCTGCCTTGAGTATAAGGAGATAATGTGGTATAAAAAATCTTTAAATAAATAAATTCAGCAACGCTGAGCCCCGTCTACAGTCTGAAATAGCACAGCCTTGAGAGAAACAAGTCAACCACTCTGCGGCCCACTATTTGTGAGAACTACTAGCCCTGCTCCCCACTCCCCACCCCCCAGTCTTTCTGGGGCTCACATCTGCATTGCTTTAACTAATAGCTGCCTCTCATGTTTGCTTTCCTATGTAAGGCGGGGGGGGGGGGGAATGCCCTGTTAAGGCATTTATAAAAACTGTGTTCCCTGGAGTTAAAGAACAGTCTGTTTTGTTGGTGAATCAGAGAACCTAGTGGCTCAATCATAAATATGCTTACTCAGAAGTAAGTCCCACTGAGTTTAGTAAGACTTTTCCTATCATATCCACCTAGCTCTTGTTCATCCCCCCCCCCCCTATTTTTTTTTTTTTTTTGTATTTTCTACATCACTCGCCTTTTGGGAAATGATCAGTTTTTGTTTCTAAAGGTTCTGGATAAAATATAATGGGATGACCTCAGGAATTAATTCACGGAGAGGATGACTCCCCACTTCCACACACACATAATAACTGAATTGCCTAACTTGGGAACTATTCCAAATTTTCAAGTCTTCTTGGTTTCACGAGGGAGAGCCAGACTAAACACACGCTTTAATCTCCCACACTGGTTAGATTGAGCTTTAAGGACTGTTTTTTTAACTGAGGCATACCTTCCGGTTCATAATCCCCACTTGCTTCCTGAAAACTCTCTGTAGTTTGTGTCAGTAAAAGGCCCTTCATTTCAGCTGCTGCTCAGCCCCAAGGATCAACACAATGTTGTTTGTGGCGCTGGGGCACACAAGCACAGGAGTCAACTCTGGGCTGGAAAACACCTGGATATTTTGGGGTGGAACCTGAGGAAAGCAGGGCTTGGGGAGGGACTTTAGTGGGGCATCCCTCTGAACCATTACCTCAGAAGTGAAGGGCCCTTCCTGTTACGTTGGTGGACCCAGTTATAGATACAGGTGCTGTTCTGATGAAATCTTCCACCCTGTTTCTTCCCCAACAGTTACTCAATTACCTTTTTCTTCTACAGTTGCACATTATGAGGGAAAATGTTCAGGCTGCTTGGTTCATTTATGTTTAGGGTTGACAGATCCTCCCTGGCCAGTGGCAAGGTTGCTAGCTCCAGTTTGGGAAACTCCTGGAGATTTGGGGGAGGAGCCTGGGAAGAACAGGGGCCTCAGTGGGGTACAATGCCATGGAATCCACTTTTCGAAGCATCCCTTTTCTCCAGGGGAACTGATCTCCGTAGTCTGAAGATAAGCTGCAGTTCCAGGGAATCTCCAGGTCCCACCAAGAGGCTGGCATCCTTATTTGTGTTCTAAGCTATGAAAGTGGCAGCCGTTTCTGGAAGAGGCCTGCCTTGACATGACCTGAAGAAGAATTCATCATTATGCTGCCAGCTTTCCTTCTGGGGCATTTTCAGAAAGGAACCTCACAGTAAATTCAGCTTCCTATTCTTTGCGAGCAAATTGTCATCAGGTCTACTCTGAATTCTACTATGATCTGTTTAGGGTTGCCAATCCTCATGTGGGGGCAGGAGACCCCCCGGTTTGGAGGCCCTCTCCCCGCTTCAGGGTCATCAGAAAGCAGGGGAAGGGGAGGGAAATGTCTGCTGGGAACTCTATTATTCCCTATGGAGACTTATTCCCATAGGAAATAGTGGAGAATTGATCCGTGGGTATCTGGGGCTCTGGGGGGGGGGTCTGTTTATAGAGTTCTAAAAAGATTGGACCAGGGGGTCCAATTCCATCAGCCCCAAAAGAAGGTGCCCCTATCTATTATTTCCTATGGAAGGAAGGCATTTAAAAAGGTGTGCAGTCCCTTTAAGTGTGATGGCCAGAACTCCCTTTGGAGTTCAATTATGCTTGTCACACCCTTGCTCCTGGCTCCACCCCCAAAGTCTCCTGGCTCCATCCCCAAAGTCCCCAGATATTTCTTGAATTGGACTTGGCAACCCTAGGTCTGTTCAATAGGGTTTACTCCCAGGAACATGTCCTTAGGATTGTGCTGTCTGAGTACTTTAGCAACACAACTATATTCCATTCCAACTCAAACGTACACATGGCAACTCACATTTACTATTAATAAGCCACAGTAGCATTTGCCCTTAGTGCATCGCTGAATGTGTTTAGGATGATTTGACCAAAGGATGATTTGGAGAAAGTATGGAAGAGAGGCTAAGCAACCTTGGCACACCAAGAAAGAAAACAGGTTTGTTTAATTGCAGCCTTTTAATAAGATGACCAGTTAATTGGTACATTATAATCTACACAGTTCTCTGTGTTAACTTTGGTATCTCTCCTTGACCGAAATACAGATGTTGTTTTTTGTTTTTCCAGAGCTGTCGTAGCCAGAGGGTAAGATTTGAGACTGAGAAAATTGTTTCTCTGGAACACAACAGGCTCTTTGATCATTATTCTATTCAAACGGGTGTTTCTGGAAGACAAGATACTACTGGAAAATTTTGGATTACACCTGCGTGTCTCTCTTTTCCTGGCGGCTCGCTTGGATAAAATCCACACTAAATCTTTTCCAGCACAAAAAAATAATAAAGTGTTTCTGGCTGGACCAATGGCTGTCTCGTTCTTGAGGCTGTTAGCTGTACCTGTAGAGAGCATTTTTGTAGCTTGAGCAAAACATGTTTCGATTCTAGATTCTCAGATCCTGTGTGACAGGCAGCTGATTTTGCTCTGACTAATACTGCCTACTTGTCATTAAATCAGAAATTCCTTTGGAGCGCTGGTAAAAAAACATTTCCCCCTGATGTAGAATCTTCTGTGTTTCAAATCAGAATTTTGCCTAAAATACGCATTGAAAGATTTTTTTTAAAATTGCCTTTTTATCAAATACCCAAGGTGATGCACAATTCTAAAAATAATTGTTTAAAAATACATACAAAATAAACTAGCATGTGTGGAATTATCACAGATTTCTACTGGCTGGTGAATTTGTTAGACTAGGGTCTGGGAAACCCAGGTTTTGATTGCCCATCCACCAGGCCTCGGATTCAGTGGGAGCTCACAGGAGCACAGCTCCTGCACCTTTCTGAGAGTTCCACCTCCTCCTTCTGAGAGTTCCACCTCTTTGCCCATTGCAGCTGCATAACAATCCCTGGAGGAGCTCCACCACCTAATTTTCTACAAAATAACTGCTGCCTTCCACCATGGAAATTTGCTGGGTATCCCTGGGGTCAGCCACACATTCTCAGCCTAATTTATCTCACAAGGCTGTTAGAGGATAAAATGGAAAAGATAATTATGTAAGCCGTAATTATTTTCCCCAGGTTAGGTATAATTAAAGCGAATGAATAAATAAATAAGTCATGTATCAAACTAAGATCACATTAGAACTTTTGAGAAGACAAAAGCAATGTTTACATTAAAATTACAAATGAACTCCCTGATCCTGGGCTGGGGGAGCTGTCTATAACAATTGTGGTGCTACCACTGAGAATGTCCTGTTCTGAGCAGTTTCTTAGATGGTGAAAAGAACTTGTGACGCATTCTGTCTGTGGGTCTTGAGGTTCAATAGGAGATGCCAGACCAAGAACATATATCAAATCTCTGATGTTAGTGTTTGCTCTTGTTTCTGGGGTACTGAAAAATTTAGGACTACTAATACACCTTGCTATACTTCTTGGATCCAGAGCTGGACCATACATTAGGTAGATCTAGGTGATTGCCTAGCTGGGGAGGCGAGGCACCAAAGGAGGCTTAAGGCAGTCCCAGCTGGGCTAGATCTGCCACAGTAAGAGGCATCCCTGCCCACTGGACCCAGCACCACCTCCCACATTCACCACATGATCAGTGACAGTTCTGGAAGCCATGATAAGTTTTATAGAATCATAGAATCATTGAGTTGGAAGGGACCTCCAGGATCATCTAGTCCAACCCCCTGCACAATGCAAGAAACTCACAAATACCTCCCCCTAAATTCACAGGATCTTCATTGCTGTCAGATGGCCATCTAGCCTCTGATTAAAAACCTCCAAGGAAGGAAAGCCCACCACCTCCTGAGGAAGCCTGTTCCACTGAGGAACTGCTCTAACAGTCAAGAAGTTCTTCCTAATGTTGAGCCAGAAACTCTTTTGATTTAATTTCAACCCATCGGTTCTGGTCCTACCTTCTGGGGCCACAGAAAACAATTCCACACCATCCTCTATATGACAGCCCTTCAAGTACTTGAAGATGGTGATCCTATCACTTCTCAGCCACCTCCTCTCCAGGCTAAACATGCCCAACTCCTTCAACCTTTCTTCATACCTGGTCTGCTTTCTTGCTGGCCTCCCAAGAGACAGAGGGAGAAGAAAGAGCAGACAACTCCTGGCTTTAGGCTGCCCAGATGGTGGCAGCAGCACATTGCCTGTCCAACAGTCGGGTCACTGTGTGTGTGTGTGTGCACATGTGTGTGCTGCAACAGCACCATGCATACCTGGTTTATGGAGAAGGGGCATCAAAGTCATAAGGCACCAAAAACCCTTGGGCTGGCACTGCTTGAATGTCATATTCCTGAGAATGGAATAAATCCAAATAGGCAGCCCTGTTGGTCTGAAGTAGCAGAACAAAATAGGAGTCAATTGCACCTTTAAGACCAACTTAGTTTTATTCAGAATGTAAGCATTCGTGTGCATGCACACTTCTTCAGACGAGGAATGAGGTACAGTAAGCAGAGACACATATAGCTGGTGGGGTTTGGAATGCCAAGTGGTACAAAGTTAAAAACCAACAGCAGAATAGTAAAATTAACAAATTCAGAAAACCTTTGATCTGGGTTGAATTAGTGTACGAAACCATAAAACAGTAACATGTCAGAATGTGAGAATGCCTGTAAATTATTCTATTGCTAATAAACCTGGGTCAGAAAGAAGGCATTTATTTCCCAGAAGTTTTTCCTGTCCAACTAATTTATCTTTTAACTTGTAACATAAATATATACATCATTCTAGTTTGCCATTAGGAAAAAAATACATTAAAATATAGTAGAAGATGGGTTTAATATATGTAATGAGATAAACAGCCAATATTCCTAGTTTGAGTATGTCAATACAAAAGCATTATTCTGATACACTATCCTAAAAGAGAAATACCTTGGAATACTGTGGATACATCGCCCTACTTGGTGAAAGCTGGTTTAGCATCTGTAATGAGATAAAAAAACAAAACATCTCTGTTCAGTCCTGGGGAGGTGTTTGTTCCAAGTTTCATAATAATTTGTAATTCAGCAGTTTCTCTCTCCGTTCTGTTCTTGACGTTCCTTTGCAGTAAAACAGCTACTTTGAGGTCACCCATTGAATGCTTTGGAAATAGGTAAGCTGAAAAATGATGCTTAAAAGGGGGCACCTGAGTCACAAGTACTCTTGGTTTTGGAGCTAACCAAGCAGGGTTGCTGGTCTTGCTGTAAATATATGGTAGAGCACTCTGGGCTAAGCACCAGCTTGAGCGTTGGACACCTTATTCTCTCAAGCGTTGTTGTCTCAGGGCTGGCAGTGAATGTGAGAAGTGCGCTGGCTCAATTCAATCCGTGTTGGTCCCCCAACAGAGCCCCTTTGCAGTTCGCCCTAGTGTGCCCTGCTGAATCTATTTACTGAGCTAAAGATGGTTATGGAAATCAGGGGAAGATGGGCTAAGCAGCTTGGCACACCAAGAAAGTAAACAGACAGATGTTTGCCTGCAACTTTTTAATAAGGCAGCTCATTATATCAGAACATTTTCTGCAGTGATCACAACTTTGAATAAACTTCATCAGGCTTCTGACACTGACCCACTGTCTTCTTGCTTGTGTTAGGGGTTTGCCAGGATAAAAGCTAACCACTGTGCAGGGGTGTGTGTGGTATGGTGTGTGTGTGTGTGATACAACTCATTTTGAACCTGCTGGACAGTGAAAGTGCTGCCATGTGTTTACCTGAGGTATTGGCAGCATTACAGGTAAGCCCAGGTCTTAGCAATGTTGTAATGACATCACAATCTGTACTATGTGCTCTGGCAGAATCTACTTAACTGAAACTACTTTCTGGTGCTTGCCTTCGGTAAATGGTTTCCTATTTTGCCTCTGCTTTGCCTTTGTGATCTTGAATAGGGGACAGGGTATTGAACTGATGTACTGGACTTATGCAGATATCAGCTGTCTTTTTTGAGTGTCTAGAACAGGGGTGGCCAAACTGTGGCTCAGGAGCCACATGTGGCTCTTTCACACACATTGTGTGGCTCTCAAAGCCCCCAACACCCCATCAGCCAGCTTAGAGAAGGCATTTCTCTCTTTAAATCACTTCGCCAAGCCAAGCCAGCCGACAGCTTGGAGAATACATTTAAAGTTAAAATTGCTTTCTTTCCACCTCTATCTCCCCCCATCTATTTGCTTTCTTTCCACCTTTCTCTCCCTCCTTCCTCCCTCCCTCCCTCCCTTCCTTCCTTCCTTCCTTCCTTCCTTCCTTCCTTCCTTCCTTCCTTCCTTCCTTCCTTCCTTCCTTCTTGTCTTCCATCTATTTGCTTTCTTTCCACCTTCTCTCCCTCTCTTCCTTCCTTCCTTCCTTCCTTCCTTCCTTCCTTCCTTCCATCTATTTGCTTTCTTTCCACCTTCCCTCCCTCCCTCCCTTCCTTATTTCCTTCTTGTCTTCCATCTATTTGCTTTCTTTTCACCTTCCCTCCCTCCCTCCCTCCCTTCCTTCCTTCCTTCCTTCCTTCCTCCCTTCCTTCTTGTCTTCCATCTATTTGCTTTCTTTCCTCCTTCCTCCCTCCCTCCCCTCCCTCCCTTCCTTCTTCCTTCCTTCCTTCCTTCTTGTCTTCCATCTATTTGCTTTCTTTCCACCTTCCCTCCCTCCCTCCCTCCCTCCCTTCCTTCCTTCCTTCCTTCCTTCCTTCCTTCCTTCTTGTCTTCCATCTATTTGCTTTCTTTCCACCTTCCCTCCCTCCCTCCCTCCCTCTCTTCCTTCCTTCCTTCCTTCCTTCCTTCCTTCCTTCCTTCCTTCCTTCCTTCCTTCCTTCCTTCCTTCCTTCCTTCTTTCCTTCCTTCCTTCATTCCTTCCTTCTTGTCTTCCATCTATTACTTTCTTTTCACCTTCCCTCCCTCCCTCCCTCCCTTCCTTCCTTCCTTCCTTCCTGTCTTCCATCTATTTCCTTTCTTTCCACCTTTATTTATTTATTTTATTTATTTAGGATTTATATCCCGCCCTTCCCTCCCTCTCTCCCTCCCTCCCTCCCTTCCTTCCTTCCTTCCTTCCTTCCTTCTTGTCTTCCATCTATTTGCTTCTTTCACCTTCCCTCCCTCCCTCCTCCCTCCCTCCCTCCCTTCCTTCCTTCCTTCCTTCCTTCCTTCCTTCCTTCTTCCTTCCTTCCTTCCTTCCTTCCTTCTTGTCTTCCATCTATTTCCTTTCTTTCACCTTTATTTATTTTTTTATTTATTTTGGATTATATCCCGCCCTTCCCTCCCTCCCTCCCCTCCCTCCCTCCTCCCTCCCTCCCTCCCTCCCTCCCTCCCTCCCTCCCTCCCTCCTTCCTTCCTTCCTTCCTTCCTTCCTTTCCTTCCTTCCTTCCTTCCTTCCTTCCTTCCTTCCTGTCTTCCATCTATTTGCTTTCTTTCCACTTCCCTCCCTCCTCCCTCTCTCCTTCTTGTCTTGCAGCTCTCAAACATCTGTTTTTTATTCTTATATGGCTCTTATGTTAAGCAAGTGTGGCCACCCCTGGTCTACAACAGGGGGTGCCCAACATGGTGACACTATTCCTAGTCCTGCCAAGTGTTTTAGGAAGTGGGCAAGGCCAGATGAGGCTTTTGTCCATCAAAGGCTTCTGATTGGCTATTGGAGATTTTATTGCACTGAGCAAATGTTTTTAAAGTTACTTCAAAGCAGCTGCCTCCACAGCACAAGAATCTTCACTGTGTTATTGAGGGTAAGCTATGCAGACAAAGAAAATATTTTAAAAACAATATGTTCACTTTAAAAGGTACCTGTGACCAGCAGCCTGGCTCTGCTCTGTTAATGTGGGGACAGTACCCAGACAACCAGCAGAATGATTTAAATGGGGACTGAAAGCAGCTGGGTGAGGACTCACCCAGGAGGCCTCTGGTGGAGGAGTGGAAGAACAAAGTGGGGAGCAAC
Source organism: Heteronotia binoei (assembly GCF_032191835.1). NCBI lineage: Eukaryota > Metazoa > Chordata > Lepidosauria > Squamata > Gekkonidae > Heteronotia > Heteronotia binoei. The sequence goes on from NC_083223.1 coordinate 25,179,502, forward strand.
AAAGAGCGACTCCTTCAGAGACCAAGATGGAGAAGGTCCCAATAAGCAAAGCAACCAAGCAAAGCTTGCAGGCAAATTTTGGAAGAGCCTGGTCCCAGCTCAAACACTCTTAAGAGGTCTGGCTAAGGAAAAGTCACAGATTACATGAATGGCATATTGTTGAGGATACATGGAGTGACAGCATCCTTTTAAACAGAGCTTCTGCCAGAAATGTTAAAAAGTTATGTATAGCTGCACTCCCTGATGCTATGTGGTTGGCTCCACCTCCTGAAACAGCCATTTTGCAGTTGGCTGTGCCTTCTGTGGCAAATACCTAATGCCAAGTTAGACATGAGATATCTAATGAAACTACCTCAAGCACTTTTTGTAAGCAAAGCAAAATAAGGAGAGGGTGATGTGTTGCAGAGAAGTAGCAAGGGGATGACTGTTGTCATCATAGAATCATAGAGTTGGAAGGGGCACCCAGGGTTGTCTAGTCCAACCCCTCGCACAATGCAGGAAATTCACAAATACCACCCCTAAGTTCGGAGAATCAGGATTGCTGACAGATAGCCATCTAGCCTCTGTTTAAAAACCTCCAAAGATGGAGAGACCACCACCTCCCAAGGAAGCCTATTCCACTGAGGAATCACTCTAACTGTTAGGAAGTTATTCCTAATATTTAGTTGAAAACTCTTCTGATTTAATTTCAACCCGTTAGTTCTGGTCCATCCTTCTGGGGCAACAGAAAACAACTCTGCACCATCCTGTATATCAGGGGTGGCCAATGGTAGCTCTCCAGATGTTTTTTGCCTACAACTCCCATCAGCCCCAGCTGTCAGGCAATGGAGACTCAAGGCTGTATTCATTTGAGACAATGTAATACTTTTATTGGAAACTCATAGCTTGAAACAGAAATTGAGACTAATACCTTGGCAGGGGTGTTTCTGGGTCTTATTGAATCTACATCAAAGCAACATCTGAACAAAGGCATTATTCTCAAAACAACAGGGAGTGAAAGTGCAAACTTTCACACGAGAGCCTCTGCTTATCTTCTAGCCTCTGGGAAGATGCTGGCCAGCGGCGGTATCTATTAACGGTCACATTCCTTTGCTCTCTTCACAACCTAAACAAAGTTAACACTTCAAACGTTCCCTTTGATATGCATGGTAACTACAATATCACAAAGGCTAAGGGTTAGTATAGAAAAGTCCATTTGGTTAGTATTTTATAATTTCAGTATTATAGAGTTACAGAGCCTGACACAAGCCAGCATGGCCAATGGCTGTGGCTGATGGGAGTTGTAGACAAAAAACATCTGGAGAGTTACCGTTGGCCACCCCTGCTCTATATGATAGCCCTTCAAGTACTTGAAGATGGTGATTATATCACCTCTCAGTCGTCCCCTCTCCAGGCAAAACATACCCAGCAACCTTTCCTTATAGGACTTGGTCTCCAGAGTCCTCACCAGCTTCTTTGCCCTCCTCAGGACACGTTCCAGCTTGTTTATATCCTTCTTAAATTGTGGTGCCCCAAACTGAACCAGAGCAGAGCAGAGTAAAGCAATACCATCACTTCACATGATCTGGACACTATACTTCTGTTGATACAGCCCAAAATTGCATTTGCATTTTTAATCACTGCATCACACTCTCAAACCTTGAGGAATTGTTAACTGTCAGAGAAGACAGTACTGAATCACATAAACCTATGGTCTGACTGAATACGTTGTTGTTGTTCAGTCTCACAGTCAAGTCCGACTCTTTGCGACCCCACGGACAAAGTCACGCCAGGCCCTCCTGTCTTCAACTATCCTCTGAAGTCTGCTCAAATTCATGTTTGTTACATCAGTAACGCTGTCCAGCCATCTCATCTTTTGCCGTCCCTTTCTTCTTTTGCCTTCTGTCTTTCCTAGCATTAGGATCTTCTCCAGGGAGTGCTCCCTTCTCAGTTGGTGGCCAAAGTATTTGAGCTTCAGCTTCAGCATCTGACTTTCCAGGGAAAATCAGGACTTAGTTTCATTTAAATAACCTAGGTGGTTTTGTACTACCCATATGTCAATCCTAGGCTGCAACTCCCTTCTCTCATCATGTGTTTGTATTTGCAATGTTCAGCACATTTTCCCTCACAAGAGAAGACTTTTCCCTTCCCCAAAACTGTAAATTCCAAGATGACATGATCACTACTGCCCAGGTTGCCCACTATTTCCACCTCATCAACCAGTTCTTCCCTGTTGGTGAAAATGAAGTCCAAGATAGCAGACCCCCTTGTTTCCTTCTCCACTTTCTGGAAAATGAAATTTTCAAGACGACAAGTCAAGAATTTGTTTGACCTTTCATTTTTAGCAGAGTTGAACTTCCAACAGATATCTGGGTAATTGAAATCTCCCATGACCATGTCGTCCCATGTCTTTGAGAACTTTGTAATCTGTTCTAGGAGTGTCTCATCCAAGTCTCAAAGTCCTTTATTCTCAAGGAGGTTTAACTCTTCACCTCCCAGTACTCTCATAGTATAGCATTTTAAAGCCTGTTTTAAGGACTGTCCATCACAGTGCAACACCATTTTAACGTTATTCTGCTGAAATGCCTCCAAGGTGACCTTTGACAGCTCAATGGGGGGAAGGGTGCTCACAGCATCACAACTTCTAGAAATTGTGCTTTGTTCTGGCCATGTTGAGGACCTTATGACCAGCACACACTTAGAAAACGACTTAATATGTGAGGAAGTCTCCAGGAGTCTTTCCCAGTGTGGATTCAAGCAGACGCCTCACCAGTGCCATCAAAAGTTTAAAAGAATGAAATGTGGCTTCATGGCCAGCCAGGAGGCCTGGCAGGGGATTTTGCAGGAGACTGAGCAGACCGCCTACCACACCAAGTGTTGGAGCTCTGGGAAGTGGCAGGGAGGCCAAGATGGGAGGACAGATGGCATGAGAGTGAGTGAATGTTCTGTTTACATGTTACCCCAACAAACAATTACAGATCATGGCCAAATTAATAAAGAACAATACTTATTCTATTTCAATGACTGTTTAATATTAAATATTATTCACATTAGTCCATTCAAAGGTAAATCCAAGCAATTATAAATTGCAATCAATACCTGTATGATATACAATACTAATCCAGTTCAATACAGTGCTTGGGCAATATCTCTTATTTAATAAATGATGCCAAATCCAGACTCTTGTGCTGGACGCCCCAAAAACCACCTCTGACGTAGCTTGCTAGCTGGTCAGCTCATTTCAGTCACCTTCCTCATGGAGGGGTAGATAGTTGTCTAAAATTCTACAAGTTCCTAATCATTTGTATATATTCAACAAGCACACCAAGCATAAATAATCTTCTATGGAGAAAAGATGGTTTGGAACTTGGGGGTGGGGGGAAACTGTTGTCAACCTCAAAGTAGCATCTGGTGTTAAAATTGATTTTCAGATGACCACAATCAGATGTCCTGGATAAAATGGCTGCTTTGGAGTGGGTTTGAAGTCATGAGGAAGAAAAAATGGGTCTTTGTAAGACATCACCCAGCTTCATGACTCAACTTCTCCTTGAAAAATTACCTCAGCACAACAAGTAATCCAGTCCATACAGCCCATTTTGTCACAACATTATAACATTGCTGCATTGTGATGGAAAATATTGTGTTGTAACACTATATTATGTTTAAAAATGGTGGATATCTCCAGGACAACTGGGGGGGGGGGGGGCGGTAAGCAAGATGAACACACATCACTGATGACACAAAATGGTAGTGTGATGAGAAAATAAATTTGAATATGGGAATTCCTCCTGGAAAGCTGTGAGTTAAGATCTGAAGAGGAAAAATCGCTGAAAAAGTGGATTGGGAAAACATGGGGGAACAACATTCAGATCTACTCCTGGGGGTGCAAAATATTCTGCACAGTTTTACATACTTCAATTATTTAAGAATGCCATGTGAAATGGTCCTGGTTAAATAAGCAGAGATGAGAAAGCAGAAGTGTACCATGAGTTCTAGGAGTACGGTTACTTCCCAAGATTTTGGTTGGCCATCTGAAGAGACAGCAAGAAAAATTGGTGGTGCTCAGAATGCTGATGTTGCTCTCAGTAAAAATTGAAAGTGAGAACATGGGATGTTTGAGGATTTGTAAATCCTAGAGCATCGTTATTTATTTATGTAGTAGACTTATATTCCACCCTTCCCGTAAACGGGCTCAGGGTGGATCACAACATAGAGTAATCATGTGACACCAGTTCCAGTTTTCACCCAAAGGGATGTTGAATGCTAGTCCTCACCCCTTACATTCTTCCAGAGTTTGCTGGCTGCAGCCTGGCAGTCCTAGCTAGGAGGCAACCTTGGCCTTTATGTCCTGTTTACAGGCCCTCCATGTCAACTGGTTGGCTGCTATGTGAAACAGGATGTTGGACTAGGTTGACCATGGGTTTGATCTTTATGTTGCCTGTTGATCCTTTATGTTGCCCTCTTGCCTGTTCTTATCAGATAATTTGCTCAATTCACATCTTATTCCCAATTCCTCAAACTGTTTGCAATTACTTATATCATTCTTAAGTGTGGGGGCTGGGGGGGAGATGCCTCAACTATAGCAGGAAACCTCCCAGAATTGGCTCCATGTTCCTCACCAGCACTTCACAAACTGGTAAGGGAAAATGGGGGATGGGTGCTCACAGCATCACATTAAACCATATAGCTGTAGGTAAACTGTCGCCTTAATGTGATGATATCACTTCCTTTTTTGTGTAGGAAATGATGTCACATCTCCGTGCAACACTGACAAACCTTTTCCCACTCCCTAATTTCTCCTCCACCTGGCAACCCTGTTTTTGAGACATGCTGAAACTCTAAGATATGCCAAGTTTAAGAAGTTTCATAGCATTATCAAAAAAGTGCATTAATCTAACATTGAAATGTAGTCCTTTTTAAAATTTAGGGCCCCTTCATCATCCAAGACCCTACATTACGGCCTATTTAGCTTGTGTGTAAATCTGGCTCTGTTCTTCCCAATGGCAAGCTATCAGAGAACACCAGCTACTGTCTGTCATCAGCATCCCATTGATAATGGCCAGTACATTAGGCTATTGAACCTGCTATCCAGAAATGGTCAATTGTCAACCAGTCTTGACCTGAGAGAGTGAGCTAAAAGGGACCAGGTGGCAAGTGACAAGATCTGCTTTTTGAGCCTGTGCTTTACGATAAAATATTTCTAAGCCTGTGTCAGTCAGTTCCCTTCCAGGCAGCCAGACTATTCTTAGCCCTTGGTGCTAAATCAGTTCTTACCGTGGATCTTAGCTAATCTCATGATACCTCCTATCTGCAGGAACAGGAGGATCAGCTCAATAACACTCCTTTGCTTAGAAGGTAATTGAATAGATATTGTAGAATACTGAGAGTGTGATTAATTGGTTGACGGATTCCAGATATCTCAAAAGAGATGCTATTAAACATGCTTGCCACTGTTGTCAGGTGCTCTCAATAAAGGCGGGGCAGGGTGGTGTCACTCAGCTAAATGCTAACTCACCAAGGTCACCTGGAGCTTTTTAAGGATTATTCTTTGTGGTTTTATTTACTCACTGCAATACCTCCCACAATATATGCTTTTTGCCAAATCAAATACTTCTTAGTAGATCCAAAAACCCCAGCTGTAGTTCTGCACTGACCCTGCTTTTAGCATCAGGGCAATAATAATAAGATATTGGATTTGTATCTCTCCCTTCACTCTGAATCTCGGAGTGGCTCACAATCTCCTTTATTTTCTTTCCCCACAACAGAGCCCCCTGTGAGGTGGGTGGGGTTAAGAGAGCTCTCCCAGAAGCTGCCCTTTCAAGGACAACTCTGCAAGCACTATGGCTAATCCAAGGCCATTCCAGCAGCTGCGAGTGAAGGAGTGGGGAATCAAACCCAGTTCTCCCAGCATCTGCGCACTTGACCATCACACCAAACTGGCTCTCACTACCCCATATCTTATAGGTTGTAATGAATGCCCTTCTTTCTTTTGAGCCCTGTAGACTCTCTGATCTTGTTCAGTATTCTATCTGATCATTGTCAATATTACAGCAAGAGAGTAATTTATAAGTTACTGTTTTCAGCTGCAAAGTTCTGGAAAGACTTCTGTGAATTTTAGACAAGAAGCATTACCTTCTGCCCATCCTGCAAATTTTGATGGAAGCAGGAACAGGAGAAAGTGGCTTTGTCTTCCATAAATTTGTGTGTCTTTAAAATGATTATCTGTGATGTTCTGAACATATGAGGCTTGCTGCAGAGAAAACAAGAAGCTGTCTTTAGATCTCCACTGAAGAATGTCTTTCTTAAAATATATTGTGTCCTTCCACTCCACTTGAGCAAAGTGTGACGCCTTCCTTTAGCCTAAAGAGACTTCCTTCAACTTCTGTGGCTCTTTCTGTGGCAGAGGATTCAGTTAAGTTGGAGGAAGAATATTTTGGCTGAAGGAACACCCTGTTCCTTTTTGCATACAGTTTGGTGTAGTGATTAAGTGCACAGACTCTTATCTGGGAGAACTGGGTTTGATTCCCCACTCCTCTGTATACACCTGCTAACGTGACCTTGGGTCAGCCACAAGTTCTCCCAATAGCACAGGTACTGGTGTATTAAGTACAATATATCCTTCAAACCTCACTGGTTGAATTATCACTCTCACACAAAAAGTGTGTAAACAAACATTTAGTGCACAATTTATAATAAGTCCATACAGCAAAATAATAGAATGAGCACCCACATGACGCTCCCCCAGACTGTTTTCTAAAGTAAGGTTTAGAGGCACTGCCTTCAGCTGTTTCTCGCAGTTTGGAATCTGGGTGGAAACAGGGGTGTTGTTCTGCACAACTTCTCACAAAGAGATCAGAAGAAAACAGTCTGGGGGAGTGTCATGTGGGTTGTTTGTTCTATTATTTTGCTGTATGGACTTATTATAAATTGTGCACTAAATGTTTGTTTACACACTTTTTGTGTGAGAGTGATAATTCAACCGGTGAGGTTTTGAAGGATATATTGTACAAGTTCTCCCAAGGCTGTTCTGCTCAAGAATAGTTCTGGGAGAGCTCTCTCAGCCCCACCTACCTCACAGGGTGTCTGTTGTGGAGAAGGGAAGGGAAAGGACATTTGTAGGCCACTCTGAGACTCCTTTGGTTAGTGAAGGGTGGGGTATAAATACAGTCTCCTCCTCCTCCTCTTCTTTTTCTTCCTCTTCTTCTCTACCTGCTCTTGTTTGTCACAAGCTACTGATTTGAAGCCCCAAAAGAGGAAGCAAGTGAGGTTGTGCTTCAGTTGCTATTTCCAAAGCACCATGTCCAGGGTGTCAAGCATGCGGTTTCAATGACGAGTCAAGTTTGATACAAAACTACATTTATTGATAGACCGATACTTTCAGTGTAACAGATTCTTGAGAGTGATGCTAAAGATACATTGATACAATACTTTTAAGGCTTACTTCAAAAGGATTCCAAAAGGTGGAGGCGAGGGATGCGTTCTCATAAACTATCATAAATGTCTACATTCTCATGGCGTTATCAGGACTCCGTCCTTTCTTTCCCCAGATGTGTTGCACTCCCTAACAGGAATTTATGAGAAGGTATTGATTACTTTCTCTCAAGTTAGTTTCGTTTCTCTCTACTTAATAATAATAATAATAATAATAATAATAAATTTTATTTTTATATCCCGCCCTCCCCCACCAAAAGGCGGGCTCAGGGCGGCTCACAGACATGACTACGTCATGATTCAATTAAAAGCAGATAAACATTATGAATACAATACAATTACATATATAGATTAAAATACATAAAAATAGGTGCTATAATTTCTGGTGTCACAATTACATATTATCAGCTTCAGTTACAACATAAGATGGCTAGAGTTAGAATGATTTTATCAAGTTAGTCTGGTCCTAATTCAAATGCGAGTTGGAAAAGAGAGGTTTTGCAAGCCCTGCGGAACTGGTTCAGGTCCCGCAGGGCTCGCACCCCCTCTGGGAGTTGATTCCACCAGCGCGGGGCCACTAATGAGAAGGCTTGCTCCCGAGTTATCTTCATTCTAGCCTCTCTTGGCCCAGGGATTTGTAGGAGGTTTTGGGAGCTAGATCTTAACGCTCTCCTGGGGATATATGGGGAGAGGCGGTCCCTGAGGTAGGCAGGTCCTCGGCCATATAGGGCTTTAAAGGTAATAACCAGCACCTTATACCGAACGCGGTAGACGACCGGTAGCCAATGCAGATCCCGCAGCACCGGCCGCACATGTTCCCACCTAGGTAGTCCCATCAACAGCCTGGCCGCTGCGTTCTGCACTACCTGAAGTCTTCGCGTTCGGCACAAGGGCAGCCCCATGTAGAGGGCATTGCAGTAGTCTAGTCTTGAGGTGACCGTTGCGTGGATCACAGTTGCTAGGTCGTCGCGTTCCAGGAAGGGAGCCAACTGCCTCGCCCTCTTGAGATAGAAGAAGGCGGATCTTGCGGTGGTAGCTATCTGGGCCTCCATTGATAGCGAGGATTCCAGTAGCACCCCCAGGCTCTTGACCCTGCGCACTGGTGTCAGTGGCGCACCGTCAAAAGCTGGCAGAGTAATCTCCCCCCCCGGTCCGTCCCGACCCACGCAAAGGACCTCAGTCTTCGTTGGATTCAACTTCAGCCCGCTCAGCCTGAGCCAGTCAGCCACGGCCTGTAACGCCCGGTCCAAATTTGTAGGGACATCACCAGTCCGGCCTTCCATCAATAGATAGAGCTGGGTATCATCAGCGTACTGATGACAACCAAGCCCATACCTCCGGGCAAGCTGGGCAAGCTTCTACTTTGCAAGCAATAAAGTAAGAAGCGGGAGGGGGAAAGAATAACAGAGTTAATAGACCTTGGTCCTCCGTGATATTTCACAAGGCAGCTTTATGGAGGACCCTAAAACAATCAATTACCAATGCATTTCTACCATGCTTGAAATACTGCCCCCCTTAGCATCAACGTCGGGATTTTTGAGGGCATGCTTTATAAAATTTGTTTACCAACTCAGGGGCTAAGACATTTTGTTCTGCTACCCATTCATTTTGGCTAGGAGGGAAATGCTACCACTTAATCAGATAATACAATACTCCACGTTTCACTTTAGCATCTAAAATTTCTTCTACTTCATGGTGACTCTGATTCCCAATCTGGATAGGTTGTGGAGCTGGTGGTCGAGGGTGCCAAAGAGTGCCACCCGGGTCTCTTCGCAAAAGACTGCAATGAAAGACATGGTGTATTTTACTAAACATCTTGGGTAACTCCAATTCTACTGTCACTTTATTGATTACCCTTTTGATTTTGAAAGTATTGTATCAATGTATCTTTAGCATCACTCTCAAAATGTCAAGCATGCGGTTTCAATGACGAGTCAAGTTTGATACAAAACTATGTTTATTGATAGACCGATACTTTCAGTGTAACAGATTCTTGAGAGTGATACTAAAGATACATTGATACAATACTTTTAAGGCATACTTCAAAAGGATTCCAAAAGGTGGGGGCGAGGGATGCGCTCTCACAAATAAACTATCATAAATGTCTACATTCTCATGGTGTTATCAGGACTCCGTCCTTGCTTTCCCCAGATGTGTATGCTAAGGGGTGTATGCTAAGCCACTACCAAAAGAAGTGAGTTTCTAGAGGTGAAAGTGATAGTTAGATGCATGGGATAATCCAACAGAATCATTTGGCCCTGACAGCCTTTCAGTTTGCTGCCCACCCAGACCAAGAAGCAGCATGGGATGGAAACTGGGTGTGTGCTAATTACAGGCCAGCATTGTGGAGCAGACTGTAGGAACGTAATGGATGAATCAGTCCGACTATTGCTCATCATCAATAAGGGCTTGGAGGCCTGTGTATGTGTACGAAGGTTGCCAGTTCTGGGTTGGGAAATACTTGGAGATTTTTTGGGGAGGAACCTGGGGAAGTTGAGGTTTAGAGAGGAAACGAATCTCAGCAGGATATAATGCATAGAGTCCACCTTCCAAAGTAGCCATTTTCTCTGGGGGAACTGATCTTGGTCATCTGGAGATTAATTGTAATAGCAGCAGATCTCTAGGTATCACCTGGAGATTGGCCACCGTAACGGTTGTGATAGACGTATGTTGGATATACATTCCATTCCCCTATTTGTTGGGAATCATTAAAGTTAAAGATGCACAATTGAAACTTCTGTTTAATTTGGTGACATTCCATTCCTTCTCTTAAGCAGTTACTAAAGCAAGTGAACATATGAAGCTGCCTTATACTGAATCAGATCCTCAGTCCATCAAAGTCAATATTGCCTACTCAGACTGGCAGCGGCTCTCCAGGGTCTCAAGCTGAGGTTTTTCATGCCTACTTGTCAGTAGTTTTTAGTTGGAGATGCCAGGGATTGAACCTGGGACTTTCTGCTTACCAAGCAGATGCTCTACCACTGAGCCACCATCCCTCCCTAAGAGTTCCTGCTTAAAATTTCATGAAAAAGCCTTTCTCTGCTTTAGGTTTCAGATAAATGATAACTAATACTGATGGGGAGTACTCTCAAAGATATATTTATTTGTTTGACAGCTGTATCTCCTGCACTGTCCAGAATCTGCTTGAGTTGACATAGATATATAAATAATGCTCCCAAGATATCCATCACCTTTGATGAGGGGGAGGGTGTTGTTCTGAAAGGACAAACAGGCAAATCCTGGTGAACCTTCTAGCTGGGCACAGAAAGGAAAAGGTAGGTGTTTCCCAGGATTTGCATGCACACCCTGTAAGCATCAACATTCACTCCAGCTACCTCCTCCCCCTACTCCAACAACTCTCATGGAATTTTATGACGCTACTCTAAATTGTCTGGGCCTGTGGACTAATCATTGGCATCAATAAGGTATCAAAGAATGCATTCACAGGCAAATGCATCATAGCCGTAGGGTAACCTCTGAGATAAGTGGGCCTATTTTTCATTTGATGAGAAGTAGTTTTGCATGAAATATAGCTATTGCAAAATTATTATTTTTTTAAAAAAACAAACATTGCTTCTATCAGATTTTAAAAAATCATCCTGTAACATCCTTTTGTCCCACTTGTTATTGGAAAAAGTAAAAATCTCTCCTATTTCTTTCTAATCCACTCAGACTTATCCCTTTCTGATATCACCTTCCAGGGTTTGGCAAATGTTAATCTTGTAGCCAGCAGCATCTTTAATAAGAAATTCTGCAGTTATGTTGGTGATACAGCTGATTCTATTAATCGAGGGGTCTAACTGGAACTGTACGCTTCATATCTCATTAATGGCAATAGTTTTCTGAAAAGTTTCACTTTGATACATATCAATAGCAAATAAAAGGAATTGCCTTGAATATGGGCACATTATAATTTTATACCATTTCCATGATGTTAAATGCCATCGCATTTCCCTCTCTCTACCTTCTAGTTGTTTAATCCTTAAAATCAAAAGCGCATTTAAAAATCTACCAAAGTACTGGTAACAACTTCTTGTAGATATTAATCTGCATTTAATCTGATATGGTTACTACCATTTTTAATTTTAATTTAATTTAACTTTTGATTTATACCTTGCCCTATCCCGCAAGCGGGAATTTTGGTTTTTTTTTAATTTTTACTGGTTTGATTATAACAAAACAACATAACAAAACAACACATCAACAAAATAGCATACAATACAACATAACATATAATGGAGTTTAAGTGGGAATTTTGTATTACAGTCACCCTGGGACCATTCCAGCTCTGCAAGCTCTGTATTAGGCAATCACTAGTGTTCTACAGCTGCCTCCATTATTTTGCAGTCTTTGGAAGATCAATCAAGGTCCGTGGACTTCTCAAGGACTCATCATAGCATATTTTAAAAAGCAAAAACAAACACCCTTTGTCCAGTGACACTTTAGGTGCGATCACATGAGCAGCTTGGCCTGACATAGCCATCCCTCCCATCTGAATTAAATGGGCATGATTGAACAGACAAATCTGCCTCCCATGTCCCACTCATCCTTACCTTGCACTAAAACAACTCCCATACAGATTAAATACAGATTAAATGGTGGCTTCTCTAGTGAAATGCTTCCACGGTGGGTTTCTGGCTGTCTGATCACCCCAGTGCACCATGGAAAATCATGAGTGGTAAGATTGTTCCACTCAATTTCTGGCATGTGCTTCACCCTCCCCCTGTCAAGCATGTGATTTCCAAAAGAACGAGTCAAGTGGATACAAAACTACGTTTATTGCTAAATCGGTATGTTCTCCTGGTACAGGACCTTGAGAGTGATGCCAACAATACATTGATACACTTCTTTTAAGACATACATCAAAAGGTTCTCACGGGAAGGGGTGAGGAATGCCAGCCACGCATAAACTATTATAAAAGTCTACATTCTCACTACGTTATCAGTATCTCGTCCTTGCTTTCCCAGACGGTCTACACTCCCATGCAGGAATGTATGGGATAGTGTCACTCCTTCTCTTCTCTACTAGTTTCCTTTCCTAATTCACTACAAAAGCCATAAAGCAGGAAGGGTGGGGGGGAGAATAACAGAGCCATGTTACCTCGGCCCTCCATAATGTTTTACAGACCAGCTTTATGGAGGGCCCTAAAACCATAGATCACCATTGCATTTTACCATGCTTAACATACTGCCCCCCCTTTAATCAACTTCAGGGTTTCTGAGGGAACGCCTTGTAAAATTTAGCAATTAAATCCGGGGCCAATACATTTTGTTCTGCCACCCATTCATTTTGGCTGGCAGGAAAGTGTTTCCACCTGATCAAATAGTACAAGACACCACGTTTGATTTTGGCATCTAAAATTTCTTTCACTTCATGATGACGCTGATTCCCAATCTGGGTAGCTTGTGGAGCTGATGGTCGAGGGTGCCAAGGGGTAATCCCCGGGTCTCTACGCAGAACACTGCAGTGAAAGACAGGGTGTATTTTACTAAACAGTTTGGGCAACTCCAGCTCTACCGTTACTTTATTGATCACCTGCTTGATCTTGAATGGCCCCAAATACCAGTAGGCCAGCTTTTTGGAAAGTTGATTCAGAGGCAAATTTTTTGTTGATACAAACACGATATCCCCCACTTTGAAATCCCAAAAGGGAATGTGTGATTTATCATACTGTTTCTTGTAAGCTTCCTTGGCCGCCTCCAAGTTTTCCTGTATGAGTTTCCAGCTTTTTCCTAACTTTCCCCACCATTGCTCAAAAGTCGTGGGAGTTCCCAATCCCTCTCCCCCCAGCAATGATGGGACAGGCTTGCTTTTGTACCCATTTACTAACTGGAAGGGCGAAGCCTTAGCTGAGCTATGAACACTGTTATTATGCCCATACTCAGCAAATGGCAGCAAATCCACCCAGTTGGATTGTTGGTAGTTCACATAACACCGTAAATACTGCTCTAGAAGTGCATTCACTCGTTCCATCTGGCCATCTGTCTGGGGGTGGTAGGCCGAACTCAAGCCTTGTTCCATCCCCCATTAGCTTGCAAAACTCCCGCCAGAAGTTGGCAACCAATTGCAGGCCACGGTCACTAATTATCTTGTGGGGGAACGAGTGGATTTTCACAATATGGTAGAAAAACAAGTACGCAAGCTTTTTGACCGTGGGCAGTTGCTTACAAGGAATAAAATATGCTTGCTTTGAAAATGTATCCACTACTACCAGGATTATGGTTTTCCCTTGTGAGGTGGGTAACTCTACTATGAAAGCCACAGATACCACTGACCATGGGTGGGTTGCTGTTTCCAGAGGTTTTAACAGACCGGGTGGCTTCCCCCTCCCTTCTTTTGGCCATTAAGCATATGGGGCAGGAGGCCACAAATTCTGATATATCCCTTTTCATTGAGGGCCACCAGAATTGTCTATTGATCAAATGCAGAGTTTTCACGTACCCAAAATGCCCCGCCAGTTTATTTGAGTGGCAAAACTGTAACACTTCTGCCCGGAGGCTTTTGGGAACATACAGTTTGCCATCCTTGTACCAGTACCCATCCTCCCCTTTCTGCACTTCGCCTGGCCAGTCTTCCCCCTCATTCTCAGTTTCAGTAGCCAGCCGTTTCCCTCCCCACTTCTCGGTGTGCAGATTCTGTTTGGATCTAGCCCGGGTGGTTACCATGCCGGCCACTTGGGTGGCGGAGATTAAAGAATCGACCACCTCCTCCCTTTGTTGTGTTGGGGAAGCCATGAAAGGGCATCTGCCAAAAAGTTTTTAGTCCCAGGGATGTGTTTCAAACTGAAATCGAACTTCAAAAAAAAATCCTGCCCACCTGATCTGCTTTTCAGTTAACTTGCAGTGCCCCATGAGTGCTTCTAAATTCTTGTGATCTGTCCAAATTTCAAAGTGTGTTTGGTGCCTTCTAGCCATGACCACCAAGTCTTTAGCGCATACATTACTGTGTACGCCTCTTTGTCCCACATGGACCAATTTCGTTGCTCAGGGGAAAACTTTTTTGAAATATAGGCACAGGGTTTTAGTTGCCCCTCCTCATCTTTTTGCATGAGGATGGCTCCTACGGCAACGTCAGAAGCATCACATTGCACAATGAAGGGCTTTAGTTCATTCGGGTGACTCAGGACGGGTTCACTTGTAAATAGTCTCTTAAGTTTGGTGAACTCCTCCTGACACCTGGGTGACCAGTTCAATTTTGCCCCTGGTTTTTTGGCCTCAGGGTCCTTCCCTTTAGTTTTTAGCAGTTCGGTAAGGGGCAACATCGTTTGGGCGGACTCCTTTATGAAATTATGGTAAAAATTGGTGAACCCGAGGAAAGATTGGAGCTGTCTACGTGTCCTCGGGGGTGCCCAATCTAATACCGCTTGAATCTTGCTTGGGTCCATGGCCAATCCCTTTCTGGACACCCTAAAGCCCAAGTAGTCTAGTTCAGTGCGATGGAACTTACATTTAGACAGCTTAGCGTACAGTTTATGCTTTAACAACGTGCTGAGGACCTCTTGCACCAATTTCACATGAGATTGGAGGTCCTCGGAGTAGATAATGATGTCATCCAGGTACACCACCATCCCCTCATACAGATATTCTCTCAACACTTCATTTATGAAGTTCATAAAAACTCCTGGGGCCCCTTGGAGGCCGAATGGCATTATTAGTTATTCAAATTGTCCCATGGGGGTATTGAAGGCTGTTTTTCATTTGTCCCCCTCTTTTATGCGCACTCTGAAGTACGCATCTCTTTGGTCCAATTTGGTAAAAATCTTCCCCTCCGACACTGTACTTAGTAAGTCCTTGATGAGGGGTATCGGGTATGCATTGGAGGTTGAAATCCCATTAATCCCGTGAAAATCAGTACATAGTCTGAGTGAGCCGTCCTTCTTCTTCCGGAAGAGGATGGGGCTGCATGGGGGGCAGTGGCGGGCTGTATGAAGCCCCTTTTTAGGTTCTTATCAAGAAATTTGCGCAGTTCAATTTTTTTGGCCCACCCCATAGAATACACCTTTGCTTTCAGTAAGGTCTGCCCCAGAATCAATTCAATGGCGCAGTCCATGTTTCTATGGGGAGGAGGTTCGTCAGCCCCTTGCTTACTGAACACCTCCCGTAAGTCTCAGTACACTTTGGGGATCGCTTGAACTTCCTCCACTGTTAAGCAGATCTTTTCGCTCCTGGGCGGGGGATTGGGTCTCCACTCCTTTTTCCACTGATGGTGTCGACATTTCACATCAGTGAACTCTATTGTCTGATCCTCCCACCGAACGTCTGGCTTATGCTTTGCTAACCAACCCACCCCCAACACCACATCATATGAGGAAGAGAGGGCTTTCACAAAGGTCTCGTGGTCCCAATGATCTTTAATGCCTACCGGGACCAGCTGAGTTTCCAAAATACAAGGCTCCCCATTCATCACTGAATAAGGTGGAGTAAGGAGGCTGTGGGAAGCCCCAAAGCGTCCACTAACTTAGAGGTAATTATGTCCCTCGTGCACCCTGAGTCAATCATGGCTTTCACATGAATAAATCTCCTAAGCTTGCAATTTAGCAAAGTCACTGGAACAAAGAATAACGACCCCGCTATTCTCACTGTCAGCTTGTGATCAATTGCTTCTTATCGATACTAACCATATTGCCTATGCTGTTTATTTACTAACCCTTTTGCCCTGCAATAGAATGCAAAGTATGTTAGGGAGAAGCAGCAGAGAGGAGGGAGGCCTTGGGCGCCAAGGGCCATAAACGGCTGGGGAGGCATCGCGCCGTTTCTCAGGCCAGGCAAGGCGGCCAGACGGGAGGGGGAGTGTGGGTAGACTCAGGAAAGACAGATAGCAGGTGTGTGAATCAAACACCTCTGAAGAGAAAGCAGCTTTTGTTTTAATGATGATTTAAAGTGACCTGCCTTTGATGTATCTCAATATATGCTGGCCCCATCCAATGTATGTTATCACTTTCAATGGTCTCCTCCAGTAGAAACATTGTGTATCCAATAAAGAAACTTATTTCTAAAGAAAGAGTTCTTTTGTCCTGGAACCTCGATGATCACTACGCTGACATTCACCCTGAGTGGTACTGGTGATTCCGCGACCTGCTGTTTGGCACCATTTAGAGCAGGTCGTTCTCATTTCCCGCCGGCTCGTCATCTCAAGACATCTCACTCAGCTCATCAATGATGATGGTCTCTTCCTCCAGGATCAAACTCGCTGCCACACTGCTCTTTGCCGCAGCCTTAGGGCAGCTGCTCGGTTTCTTCGGCGTCGGGGTGCTCGCCTTCGAGATGGTCGATGCTGGTCTCGGGGGGTTAGGACAGTTGACGACCAGGTGGTTTGGGTCCCCACAATGAAAGCACTTGTGGGTTGGTGGGAGTTTTCACACTCCCCCCCCCCACACACACCTGGGTCTTCTTCGCTTCTGTCTTCACCCCGGTTTTCTGATCCCAACTTCCCTTGCCACTCTGTTGCTGGTGCTGGAGAGCCACTCTCTTCATGTTGGTCTCAACTTCACCCGCTAGCTGTATCCACCCTATTAGAGTAGTCAGCCTCGCCTGCTGTAGGGCCCAATCCAATATGCTCGCATTCAAACCTCGAGTGAAGTGCTCAATCTTCATCAGTTCATCCCCTCACTTCAGCCACATTGCAATGGAACTCAGCCGCATACTCACGGATCGACTTGGGCCCTTGCTGAATGTCCCTCAGAGTGGCCAGTGCGCGGGTCTCTTGCAGAGGGTCTTCATACTGGGTCAGCAGCGCCTGGAAGAAATTGGCCACATTGTCCAATTCCAGGCTCATCGCCTCATATAAGCTCACGTACCAGCGCTTAGCCGCTCCCTTCAGCTTCGACCCGAGGTAGTCGACCCAGCTGAATTCATCGAGGAAGGTGTTTCCCCAGTAGTGCATGTAGCTGGTGGCTTCAATGGTGAAATATTCCACCTCTTCCGGGTCCCCATCAAAGGTGGCGTCCAGCTCTCTTCCTTGGGGCCCCTCTAGAGGAAGGGGCACCCTCACTGGTTGTGCCCTGGGTGGGATTGCCGAGGGTCTAGCCGCGGGTGGCTGCAGGATTCCCCTTGGGTCTGCAGGTCTCAGGATGCGATCAACCTGCTTCTTGAATTCCCTGGCCTTGAGAGAGGCTGTCGCTTGCATCTCGTCCCGCAGCCCCTTGGCGACCTCTTCAACCTCCTTTCTCACCATTAGGCGAAACTCCCGGGTCCCTTCGTTTTCCTCTTCACCGGGGCCCGATGGCTCTTGGGATCCTTCTCCCTCCATCTCTAACAGGGTGCTTCTCCCTCCGCTAGGGTGGTAGCGGCGGCCCCACATTCCTCCCCTGGTTCGCCCTCCTTGTCCGCTCCCATCGCCATTCTCACTTTTCGCATATGCCTGGTCAGAATAGCCTTTCGGCGCAGTTGCGCCTCATCCATCGCGGTTGTGGACGTGTGCGGCTGCCACTGACGAGGGGTGACCGAGAGTTGTTGGATGTGGAGGGGGGGGCCTCTCCCCACGACTCTCCGGGCATCTAGCATGTGCCACGGCGGTGTCGGTGCTCTCGCCCCTTCTTCAGGTTCTAGAAGTTCACTGCTCTCTGGAATCTTTTCAGACATCCGGTTACAAAGTTGCCAGGGCCGTTAAACTTCTTCTCGGATCACTCTCAAAATGTCAAGCATGCGATTTCCAAAAGAACGAGTCAAGTGGATACAAAACTACGTTTATTGCTAAATTGGAATGCTCTCCTGGTACAGGACCTTGAGAGTGATGCCAACAATACATTGATACACTTCTTTTAAGACATACATCAAAGGGTTCTCACGAGAAGGGGTGAGGAATGCCAGCCGATGCATAAACTAGCATAAAAGTCTACATTCTCACTACGTTATCAGTATCTCATCCTTCCTTTCCCAGATGGTCTACACTCCCATGCAGGAATGTATGGGAAGGTGTCACTCCTTCTCTTCTCTAGTAGTTTCCTTTCCTAATTCACTACAAAAGCCATAAAGCAGGAGGGGGGGGAGAAAAACAGAGCCATGTTACCTCGGCCCTCCATAATGTTTTACAGACCAGCTTTATGGAGGATCCTAAAACCATAGATCACCATTGCATTTTACCATGCTTGACACCCCACCCCCAACCCCACTCCAACGTGTGTTTCAGCACCCTCAGACAACCAGCCAGGAGCGCATGTGCATATGTCTTCTTCTGTCCATGCACAGTGAGAATTTGAGGGGGAAACCAACCGAGCTGTGGGTCTGTGGTTGTGGCATGTTAGCAATGTAGCTGACCACCCATGGGCCCGTGGTGCTATGAAGCTGGTTTACAGGGTGCTGTCTGATGGACATAAACCACCCCAAACTCAAGCAGCTTATTTAAAGCCAAGATCCTGCCAAGGCAATCTGCCAGTCTGACCACACCCTATGTTTGCAATTAATAAGATCCACAGGAAAGTTATGAAGATGTACCATGCAAGAACTGAAGAAACAGGTCTGTCTTTGAATTTCATCTTTCAAATTGCATATAGGATTTAAATCTATTCAGAACAGCAGGCTTGGTGCTTGGAATTCATCTGGGAGCTAGGACTCAACTACTGTCATCACTTTCCCAGTGATGCTCTCAGAGCACCAATCAAATTGAATGTAAAGAATGGGATCTAGTCAGGTTTTTCACACAATCTTACCCAGTTCTCCTCTTTACTACAGTCCCTGTCCCACATGGCTTTTGTCCATGGAGGTCCAACAATCCACAATGAGTTATCAAAGGGTGGTCCACTACTGGAAAAACTGGTGGGATCCTACTCAAATGTAAGATGTAGTTAGTAGCGGTTCTTGTATCATCAGCTTTAAAATTATTCCTTCCCCCCCCCCCCAAAAGCAAACATTTATTTTGTCTTGGTTTTTTTTAAGCACCGAATGATACCATATTTGGGAATATTAGAATGTACTCCTAGGCATTTTAATTTCATGTGGATTCTGCTGTTGTGTTTTGAAGCAGACAATAGTTAAATCTAACATTGGGATGTTCCCAGGCATACCATGTGAAAGCTTTGGACACTTTGGACACAGATTGCTTGCCCTATTCCCCAAACCCAGTTCTGGGAATGTATAATCTGTTGGTCTGTCTTTCACAACTTCTTTCCCCACCCTAGGACTTGGCTGGCTCCTTCCTGAGTCTTCACTGAATGTACTTCCCAACCAGCATGTTTTAAAACATTTAATGAAAGGTGGGGCTTCTCTCCAGCTTAGGGCCAGTTGTGGTGTGGTTAAGAGCCATGGAATCTGAAGAACCAGGTTTGATTCGCCACTCTCCATATGCAGAGAGCTGGGTGACCTTGGGTCAGCCACAGTTCTTTCAGAGCTCTCTCAGTCCCACCTACCTCACAAGGTATCTATTATGAGGAGAGGAAGAGAAGGAGATTTGTAAGCTGCTTTGAGATTCCTTTGGATAGTGAAGAGCAGGGTGTAAAACCAGCTTTTCTTCTTCTTCCCCAAAATAAAACCAGATGTAGTATACATTCCCACTCAATCCAGCACACTTCATTGGAAGTGTGGACTGTGGCTATGGGAAAGTACAACTTTTCAAAAAATGTATTTAATAAGAGAAATAGTGTGGGGTAGGAATTGAGAGCAAGTCAGTCCACTTTGATTTTTTTAGGAAGGAAGCTATGGTTTTGTTTTTGTTTTTTAAATCTACCCTCTTCCTGCACTGCTGTGGATACGCTCATGTGAAGAAATGTCAACATGTCCTTACTTGGCTTTGAGGCCTGCCCCTCTCCATGGCACCTGCACCTGAGTCATAGCCTCTCCTTACTCCCACGTCCCACAGCTGTACTCCTCATCCACAGCCATTAACATTCCTGTTTACCACCAGGTATATGCAAGTATGTGCTCCATCCCTGTGGCTGGACAATTTGTGGTGTCAAGAAGGAATAGCAATGTGTGAGGTCACTTTCCCGTTAAGGAAATGGCAGAATTATAACTAATAAGCTAGATCTAATTTTATCCCTCATCCTACCAGCTCAAATCCTAGTCTCATATGTTTTGTGTCTACCCCACACCCATGGTCTGATGATTCTGCACTCAAGCAATGTCCTAGTTCAGGCATCTGTTAATAAAACAAACTTCAGGGTCAAACAGCAAGTCTCTCAACAGTAAACATTTGCATAGTTCTTCAGGGGTTAACAAGATCCATATCCAAAGACAGCCAAATGATGGCTTCTGGGGCGGCAGCAGGGTGGGGACAGACTCTCTACATGCCTGTGAAAAGAAATACAATAGTACTCTGGACAAAAAGTGGAGGAAACACCACAGGGTGCTCACAATAGTCAAGACAGCCTCTTGCATTTTTGCCCAAGCTCACAATCTCCTCATTAAGAGCCCCGCTGGATCAAACCAATGGTCTGTCTAGTTCAGTATCCTGTTTCTCACAGCAACCAAGCAAGTTAAGCTGGAGGGCCAAACAAACATAACATAGAGACCAAGGTCCTCCCCTGATATTGCTTAATAGCAACTGGGTTTCAGAGGTTTACTATCTCTGAATATGAAGGTTTCCTTTAGTGACTATGGTTAGGAA
Source organism: Heteronotia binoei (assembly GCF_032191835.1). Taxonomy (NCBI): domain Eukaryota; kingdom Metazoa; phylum Chordata; class Lepidosauria; order Squamata; family Gekkonidae; genus Heteronotia; species Heteronotia binoei. The sequence continues at coordinate 25,200,452 of NC_083223.1, forward strand.
CTATCTTCCATACATCTGTCTAATATATATCTAAAGTAGGGTTGTCAAGTCCAATTCAAGAAATATCTGGTGACTTTGGGGGTGGAGCCAGGAGAATTGAGGGCGGAGCCAGGAACAAGAGTGTGACAAGCATAATTGAACTCCAAGGGAGTTCTGGCCATCACATTTAAAGGAACAGCACACCTTGTCTTCCTTCCCTAGGAAATAATGAAGGATAGGGGCACCTTCTTTTGGGGCTCATAGAATTGGACCTTCTGGTCCAATCATTTTGAAACTTGGGGGGTACTTTGGAGAGAGGCACTAGATACTATACGGAAAATCTGGTGCCTCTACCTCAAAAAACAGCTCCCCCAGAGCCCCCGAAACCTCCAGATCAATTCCCCATTATACCCTATGAGAATCGATCTCCACATAGGGAATAATGAAGTGCTCAGCAGACGTTTCCCTACCCCTCACCCCATTTCTGGCAACTCTGAAGTGAGGGATTGGCCTCTCTACTCACGAGTTGCTGCCAACTTCTTTCAAGTAACACCGACACACCATCCGAAGAGGAAGCCTTTCAATCAGAGAATGAAGACTCCAGAGGTGGAAAGACACATGGTCCTCTGGGGGTGGGGCTTCCCCCAGCAGCCAGCTGACTGGGGGTGGGAAGGAGTCTGGGAAAGCAGAAGAACCCCCACTGGACCTGGGGATTGGCAAGCCTAATCTAAAGCCATCGTCATTTGTGGTCATTGCTAGGTGCACAACTGAATTATTTGTTGAATAAAGAAGTACTTACTTTTGTCTTTATCACCTTCAACCTTCAAGCTGTAGTATTATGATTCAGGAATCAGTTCTGGTAGCAGACAGCCAGACTTGAAATAAAATCTAATGTAGCATGGATTCTGTCCAGGGTAGGGCTGCCCGGTCTGGGTTGGAAAATTCCTAGAAATTTGGGGAGTGGAGCTCAGGGAAGCTGGAGTTTGGAAAAGGGAGGGACCTCAGTGGGGTACAATAACACAGAGTCCATGTTCCGTAGCAGGCATTTTCTCCAAGAGAACTGATTTCTGCTGTCTGGAGATCAGTTATAATTCTAGGCGATCTCTAGACTCCAGGGGGTCTGCAAAGCAAATGTAGCGCCCTTGGTTATGTAAAAGGATTGTACTTGAAGTTGGAACAATGGGTCTACTGCTCACAAAATGGCTGCCACAAGAGGTGCCACCAACCAAAAAATGACTGCTGTAAGAGACAGAGCCAGCCACAAAATGGCTGCCTCAGCTTAACTTGTGTCCCACAGTGAAGATCCTTGTGCTGTGGTGGCAGCTGCTGCCAAAGCCATGTCTTTAAAAATCTGCATGGCCAATGAAATTTCCAGTGCCCATTAGAAGCCTTGCTGGGCAAAAGCTCCAGCCACTTGACAGGCACCAAGAAAGGTGTCAGAAGGCACTATGGCACCCACACTGGGGACCTCTGGCGTAGGGTATGTTCCTTAAACCTGTAAAATATAAGGGAATATTTTTAAACTGTTAATTTCGAGTCCTGTAGCACCTTAAAGACCAAGAATATTTTGGGGATATAAGTTTTTGAGAGCCAAAATTCCCTTTCTTGTATCTGATGAAGGGAGCTTTGTCTCAAAGGTTTATACCCTCAAACTCTTGTTGGTCTGTAAGATGCTGTTGGACTTAAATCTAGCTGTTCTACTGCAGACCAACACAGTTATCCCATGAAGCTTTCTAAATTGTAAATTTTATCATTGCAGGCATGATCATCATCCAATATGGCTCAGAAGTATTATATGCTATGTTGAAATTTCACAGGATGTCATGACTGGAAATGACATCACTTGACCTGGAAGTGACATCATAGGAAATGACATCACAAAAGTCTCCCAGCTCCACCACCAAAGTCTGGCTCAACCCCCAAAGTCCTCAGATCTTTGTTGAGTCAGACATGGCAACCCTAGGAGTGGTCCACATGTGCATTTATCATTTGGGAACTGCACCATGTGACGTCCTGCTTGAATGCATAATCAGAAATTACGCCATAATTGCAGGCAGAATTAGAACATGGACATAAAGCTTTACAATGGAGGGCAGTGTGTGCATTTGGCCTACAGTTGCCAAATGTAGATAAAATGGAGGAGAGGAGAATAATGTAAGTTGTAAGTAAGGTAAGGCATAAATGAATTAAATAAGTAAATGTAGAGGAGTCCAGTGATGATAGGCACACAAATGCGAACTAGCCCTAGAACTTGGCGATGGATTGAAGGTTGTTCTGTCTAGAATGACATGCCGTCATAGTAATTTGTATTTATCAGCAGTGCAAGAGACCGCTCTTTGGCTATAGTGCATTGCTGATCACCCAGGCTTGACCACAAGGCTGCATAGTTCTTCATCCTCTATTTGTGCTCTGTTCATTCAAACTATGGACTTGGGGGCCTGGCAGTATCATCTTGGAATTCTTCACCTCATTGCTCTGGGGCCTCTGGTCCCACATCTCTAAAGTAAGGGTGACAATGGACCCTTTGTCTGTGCTGTATGCTTAGACTGCAAGGCCTTTGGGGCAGGTTCTATTTGTACAGTTATTGTAGTACAAGAGCCCTTTTATCTCAGCGGCCACTGTAATAATAAAAACAGATTCAGTATGTAATCTGTCAATGCTTGATGTCTGAAGTATGATGCACAAATCTTGTACTCTGATCAGCTTGGCTAGAATTCAGAATTCCTTATGTTTAGACATAGTAGAGAGAGGCTGCAGAGCAGCTCCTGCAGATCTTTGTTGGGATATCTGTAACACTTGTATTGTCAGTCTTTTAGTGTGTTGTGAGATTCATTTTTTAAGAAGGCTGTACACTTCCTTGTCCTGAGCTGGATAGCCCAGGCTAGAAGAAGGAGACCACAGATTTACACCCCACTAGGGCTGCCAAGGTCCCACCAGGGGCAGGGAATCCCCCACCCTGGAGGGCCCCAACCCGCTGCCATGGAGCAGGCCGCCAGGGGAATCCTCACCCCCAAAGATCCCCGTTGTTGCTGGTGTGACACTCTAGAAATTGTGGTAAAACTATGGCACTATAGAGTTTTATTGTGAGTCCTAGAGCGTCCCTGGTGTGACATCCTGGGCACGATGATGTCACTTTTGGGTGACATCATTGTGCTGCACACTGTGCGCATGCAAGGAACAAGTCCCCCGCCACAGTGGCGGAGGGACTTGGAAACCCTATATTCCCTTCTCTCTGAATCAGTCTCAGAGCAGCTTACAATCTCCTTTATCTTCTTCCCCCATTACAGACACCCTGTGAGGTAGGTAGGGCTTGGAGAGCTCTCACAGAAGCTGCCCTTTCAAAGACAACTTTTACAAGAGCTATGGCTAAGCCAAGGCCATTGCAGCAGCTGCAAATGGAGGAGTGGGGAATCATACCTAGTTCTCCCGGATAAGAGTCTGCACACTTAACCACTACACCAGACTGGCTTATCAGATCTCAGAATCTAAGCAGGGTCTGTCCTGGTTTGTACTTGGATGGGAGACTGCCAAGGAAGTCCAAGGCTGCTACTCAGAGACAGACAATGGCAAACCAGGTCTGCTTATCTCTTGCCTTGGAAACCCTGTGAGGTCACTGTAAGTCAGCTGCAACTGGAAGGTATTTTGTACCACCACCAGACTTCCTTGTTCACAAAATCCTTTTCTGTTTTGTTTTAGCTGTCAGTCAGAACTATTTCACATTTTCTGTGCATTCCTCTGTTTTTGTTGGATCGAATGGTATTTGCTCCTGACTGTGCAGTATAATTTAACGGTCAGGATGGTGTGAAAAGCAGGTTCTAAAATCAAAATATACAAGCATGTCCTTGAAGCAACATGAAATTGAAGATAAATGGTTTCTTAAACATCATCAAATTATGCTACATTTTCTGAAGATCTTAGAGTTTAGCATACGCTTATCCCAAAACCTCTCTGGGTGCACTTATATAGCTTCTACACCTCATGTTTCTTCACTATTCAAATGCTCTCCCCCATCTAAAATGTCATTTTCCTGAGGCTTTTAATTGAGGGGAGGAGTTCCATCCTTTTAAAGCTGTTTTTTGTAGTCTGCTTCTTGGTTTAGGACTTTCTAAAATGATTATCATTTTAAACTCCTGAATGTTGCTTCACATTGTTCTTATGGTATGGTTTCATAGTGTGTTTTTATGCTGTTGCTTTACAATTTTATTGCACTGTTACTGGTGAGTCACTTCAAGCAGCTCTCTGGAGAGGTAGGGTTGTATTTTGCCCTAGCTCAGTTATTGGGTTCACATAGCAGCAAGTTCAAAATTGGGCAAAAGAGCCAGGGGAAAAAGGAGCATGAGACTGGGACAAAGGCTAGTGAGAAATTGGTCTCAGGTACGTATCCCCAGTCTCCTGGGAAGCTTGCCCACCTTGGGCCAGTTGCATTCTTTCAATCTAAATTACCACATAGGGCTGCTATAGGGATAAAATGGGAGGAGGGAGATTATGGAATGATGCCCTTGGCCCCTCGGAGGAAGGGTGGGATAAAAAGGAAGTAAGTACGTGTGTGTACCTGTATATGTATCTCTTGGTTATTCTTAACAGGCATATGCATTTCTCATTATTCTCATTATTCTGAAACAGCAACAAAATTCCTCAGCAATTCACTGCTTTTTTGCAGTTTAATTTTGGTGTTACATATCTGAAATACCTTTTCTGGGTTGTTTGGCTTGGTGTCATCTTCATGTCATTGGCATAGTTCCATGCTTTGTACTTAGATGCAAGATTAAAATGATAAAACAAAAGCTAGGTACCACCCCTGGGTTTCTGGGAGTTAAAAAACCTCCTGGACTTTTCTGAAAACCAGCCCTGCTGACAGTTTCCTTTTTTACTTGCCCTCCCATTGTAAGATTCCACAAAGATATATATCAACAGAAATGAGCCCTTTTAGAGCATTCATGGGTTGAATATCCATCAGTGGTTGAGAGCTAGGCCAACATGCCTCAGGACTGACAAGAAGATATTACTGTATTGCTGAAGTGGGGTGAGGGGGGGTTAAGGGAGGGAGGGAATGAGCAAAGCCAAGCACGGAGTGTTGACTTAACAATGAAGGCTTATTCTCTTTCATTACACCTGAGTCCCTAGGTCTGTAAGGCAAAGAACGCCTGTTGTTCCTGCAGCAGAGACATCCGCTGCCTCTGGCTTTGTATTCCCACAATAGGAACCTAACCTCGTATCCCTCAATTAATACTTCTAGTCCTCAAAGCCCTCTGCTGGCAGCCAGCACTGTGGACTTATAAGGGCTTGGCCTGCTCAAGGCTTTGAAAACTGAAGCTTTGCTTACTACCCAAGCCAAACAAATTACCTCATCCCAAACAACCAACCATCTTTGTAGGGCCCTCCTTCCTCTCTAGTAGGACAGCCCATTCTGTATACTCAAGTGCTTATTTTTTTAATGCATTCTGGTAAAACCAACCTCCATGCTCAATACAAAAGGGTCTTATTATGAGAAGCAGGGATTAGTTTTGTGCACTGTTGTGCTTTAGAGTTTGGTTTTGTGAGTGGCGGTTTTCCTGGTGCATGTCACTGAAACAACCACTTAAGTTAATGCAGAAAAAAAAAGTTCCCGATTTGGAATTTTTCCATAGGAGTTATTTGCCCCAAGTTCAATGCTATTGGGAAGTCCCCCCACTTCCACACAGCCTCATGGTGCATTTGTGCACCTCCCAGGTTTTTCACAGTTTTTCTTTGAGCCTTTCAAAACCTGGTATTGTGTTTGGCTCTGCCTCCTGTGACAGCCATTTGTAGATGGGGCTCTCCATTTCCTCAGAACATTCAGAGGGAACCTACAGGCTGAAAAAGGTTGGGGACCTCTGCACTTTGAGATGTTTGTTTTAGGTGTTTGTTCAGCAGCATACCTGCTGGCAAGCCCTACCGCATTACTCAAAAGAAACCTGAGGCTGAATATAAGACACTTCCCTCCCAAATAATATTTTATACACAAAAAGTATTTTATTACTGTACACACTAGTAACTTTATGTGAATAACTTTTATGAGGACTTTTTTCTTGATGGTACACGAGGGTGGGGGGCTAATCCTTGTTCTGGGTAAATATAGTATTTGGTGTTGGTGGGATTCCTATTCATACATCAGTTCCATGCCCCCGAACAATCAAGGAGCATAGAGTTTACTAAATGAAAATGAAGAATTAATTTGAGGGCTAATTTAGTGAACCTTCTCAAAAGAGCTGTTTTGGTTGAATTTCAGTCATTGGCCCCTGATTTCTCCATCTCCAAATAAGTCATCCAATCAGAACTGGAATAATCACTGGAATGTTATTTGCCCCACCCCCTCAGTTTCTATCTTTCTCCAGCACTGAGCAGTGGGTGGGTAAAACTTTATACATGTCTATTTTGAAAATCTTGAGGTAGACCACAGCAAATTCCTTTTGCATTATGTTATCTGAAGTGACTCCTTCATATCAGGTTTGAACCACTGAATGGGAAACTTTCCAAAGTAGCCATCTAATATTTAGCTTTGTTGTGTTTGTCATAAAAGGACTGGGCACACAGAACCTTAAAACACACACACACACACAAAAACCCAAACAAACCCCAGAGCAGAATTAAACTTGCAATTAGCAGCTTGCCTTTGGAAAGGCAATATATTCCTTTATAGCCACTTCCCCACTATATTGGGGGATATATTGGCAACATATTGGGGCCGCCCAGTTGCATTTCCAAAGCAGCCTTCTATGAGGAAACAAAATATGTGTGATGCAGTTCCAAAAGCAGTACAAGTAAGCCTTCGATAAAGGGTAAAACTTGTAGACCAGAATGCAAAGTTCTGTTTAGATAATATTTTTTGCGGCCTCGAGGAGATCGATACGGCTTCCCATCTCATTTTGAACTGTCTCTTCCATACAGAGGCAAGGTACAGATTTCTGCGGAACCATCTAATGCAAGCTGAATCTTTAAATCAGTCCCAAGCTATTTACTTCCTCCTAGGGGACGGGAGTGATCAACTTTCCCTGGATCTCGCTAAGTTTCTATATGTTACTGACCTTGACAGGAAGAAACTTAATGTTGCTTGTATTTGAATGAAGCTGCGATCTGAGTGTATAATGCTGTCTTTAGTTATATGTTGCTTATATCAGAAAATTTTAACTTTAACATTATTTTGATGGCTGTACACAGTTATTAGATAGTTATGTCACGTTTTAGCTCGGTGTTGTGCTGTACTGTTGTTGTTGTGTTGTTGTTGTTGATTGGCCTAGAGCCGCAATAAACTGACTGACTGACTGACTGACTAGATAATATTTTACATTTTGGTTTATTGTTATTACTTTAAATACAAAGAGTTGTAATTAATTGGATCAATAGCATCTTGTGGTTTTCTGAGCCCAGTGCTTTTTCAGCAGGAGCTCATTTGCATATTAGAAGAATAAGAAGACTACAGATTTATACCCCACCCTTCTCTCTGAATCAGAGACTCAGAACGGCTTACAATCTCCTATATCTTCTCCCCCCACAACAGACACCCTGTGAGATGGGTGGGGCTGAGAGAGCTCTGATAGCAGCTGCCCTTTCAAGGACAACCTCTGCCAGAGCTATGGCTGACCCAAGGCCATTTCAGCAGCTGCAAGTGGAGGAGTGGGGAATCAAACCCGGTTCTCCCAGATAAGAGTCCGTGCACTTAACCACTACACCAAACTGGCTCTCCATGTGGCCTGAGAGTATGTGGCTGCCACATAGCTGGTTGGGCCAGCCAGAGCTAGGGTTGCCAAGTCCAATTCAATAAATATCTGGGGACTTTGGGGGTGGAGCCAGGAGACTTTGAGTGGAGCCAGAAGACATTGTGGGCAGAGCCAGGAGCAAGGTTGTGATAGGCATGATTGAACTCCAAAGGAAGTTCTGGCCATCACATTTAAAGGGACCACACACTTTTAAAATGCCTTCTCTCTATTGGAAATAATGAAGGATAGGGGCACCTTCTTTCAGAGCTCATAGAATTGGACCACTGGTCCAATCTTTTGGAAATGTGGAGGGTTTTTTGAGGAGAGGCACTGGATGCTATGCTGAAATTTGGTGCCTCTACCTCAAAAAACAGCCCCCCCCCCAAAAAAAACCCAGATACCCGCTGATCAATTCTCCATTACAACCTATGGGAATCTGTCTCCATAGAGATTGATGGAGTGCCCAGCAGACATTTCCCTCCTCCCCCACACACTTTCTGATGACCCTGAAGCAGGAGGAGGGCCTTCAAACCAGGGGATCCCCTGCCCTCACCTGGGGATTGGCGACCCTAGCCAAAGTCCTGGCCAGCCCAGGTGGAGTCCACTACTGTGGGCTCTAGAGAAAGAAAGAAAGAAAGAAAGGAAGGAAGGAAGGAAGGAAGGAAGGAAGAAAGAAAGAAAGAAAGAAAGAAAGAAAGAAAGAAAGAAAGAAAGAAAGAAAGAAAGAAAGAAAGAAAGAAAGAAAGAAAGAAAGAAAGAAAGAAAGAAAGAAAGAAAGAAAGAAAGCCCTCTCTGAGCCTAACATACAGCAGTTAGACTCCATACCATGGAGAAACAAAAGTATTGTTTCTAAACTGATTCTGTGGTTTGGTTGTTCATTTGTCTATAACAGAATAGGATGTTTTCCATTTCATATCCAATTAAAAACAACCCAAAACCCAAATGCTTTTTTATATGAACGTGAAAGAAGGAAAGAGGGGGATGTGTGGTAATAGATTAAAGGAATATTGAGCTTTCTGAAGGTATGAAATCCAATCCCAAGGTTGGAATACAGAAGATTCCCCTGCTTGGGGCTATTTCATTAATATGTTTGGAATGGATATCAAAAGGTTTAGAACAACCAGAGGTCTGAAAATATTGAATGCTTCCCTGAAGTCATTAAACAAAGAACCTTGAAAACACTGAAATGCAAATGAAGATACTGTGTAATCAAGATAGTAGAACAAGCATTTTATATAGTTCTTCTATTTGGAATGTCCAAATCACTTCACATACCAAGGCTTTCTCTGAATGCCACACATGATGTGCACTGGAACTGTAAACCTGCAGTGGCCCAGGGAAGCCACTGTTTACTCAGCTGAGTCCTAATGAACTCCCATGAGCTATACTGGTGGGCGACCTATATTTCTCCAACACGGCTCTCTGGAGTAGTTAACAGGTCACGAAAATAGCAGGCGGGGCTGTGGGGGGAGAGAGTTTAAGCCCTCTCTTCCTATGCACTGTAATCTTTATCCGAATTGGGCCTCCTACAAACCTGAGAATTAAGCTTTAATGTGAAAATCTGAGCACCTGTCTGACTGGTGGGACCTGTGGTAGTCTTGTAAACAGTGTAATGAGTAGTTGTGCCTTTCATTTCAATAAGCCTTACCAAAGTCCAATAAGGGAGTATAAAGAAGGCAGAGGAGAGAATGAACCTCAATGAGATACTTTGCTTGAAGGCTCTGGGTGAACTTGCAGCTGAGGTGATATTCAAACCAGGGACTTTATTCACAGTTCAATCTCTGACTGCCATGCTATAACAACCAGGGCGAGCCCTAGGAAGTGTGGTGCCCCAGGCAGACCTGCCAGCTGCTGCCCCCTCCATAGCACCGCCCCCAGGCTGCCCCCCTCTCCTTTTGTGTTCCCGCCTCCCTCCGGCCGCTGATACAGAAACTGTGCACCAGCCAGGAGCCCTCCCTGCCCCTCTCTGATGATTCTGATCATCAGAGAGGGGTGGGGAGGGCTCCTGCCTGGTATGCAGTCTCTGTATTGCTCCCTGAATGTCCTCGTGCTCAGGGAGCAATACAGAGACTGTGCGCTGGCCAGAAGCCCTCCCCACCCCTCTCTGATAATTCCAATCAGGGGTGGGGAGGGCTCCTGGCCAGCACAAAGTTTCTGTATTACTCCCAGAGCATGAGGACGCTCAGGGAGTGATTGAGAGACTGCGTGCTAGCCAGGCAGCAAAATTTGGGCATTTGCCTATGGCGTTGGGCCAGGAGGATACAATTTGGCACCCTCCCCAGCCCGGCAGCCTATGTGAATGCTTAGTTTGCCTAGTGGGAGGGCCAGCCCTGATAGCAGCATACATTTTGGGGCTTTGCAACCCCCCAAATGCAATTCTGTCTGTATTTCATGTTATCTGATATATGTTTTCTGGGATCAGCCTCTTCTCCATTTCCCCCTGAAATGAGCTTTTCCCTGATTAAGCCAACCCCTGAGAGTGTTAAGAGGGTCTCCCATCCCCCCTATTGGCAATTTTGGATGTGAGTTGCACATGCTATGGTCCGTTTGTTCTCGGGAAGGAATTTTTTTTTTAGTCTGATTTGTGTGTCTTTGTGTGCCTCTGTGTGTAGTGACAATAAGTGTGCTTATTTGGTTTCTGACCTTTTCCATTCTATTGTGACTTATTCAGGACATCTGGAATATTTTACTACACCGTATTTTGGATTATATTATGGTATGTTTGGGGTACTTGGTTAGTCCCTACCTATGGCAGAAAGAGCTGTGCCAAACATGTTAGTTAAAACACTCTCTGTGCACTCTTGAATGTTTTTTGCACCTTTCCACAGTGCTCCCCCCCCCCAATTTATCACTGCTTTGAGGAAGTGTGGTGAAATAATCTCCATTCTTTGTGTAATGGGACTGATGTTCCCTACTGTACTATACTGGCAGTTTCACTGCCAACCACCAGCACTGTATGTCAAGACATTCAACCTGATCCTGTTCTAGTTCTACATACAGCTGGTCTCTGGGAAGGCAGTACATATGTTTTCTAAATAAATAAACACAAGATTGATTGGGGCAGGTTGGGAGATGTACTTTGAGATGTGTACGTCTTTTTTTTTTAGTTAGTTGAAATGGGATGTGTTTGGTTTCCTATCCAAATGTGCATTTCCTAGTCACATTCTGGTCCCAGTTCAATATGAGTGAATCATAGAAACATAGAGTTGGAAGGGACCTCCAGGGTCATCTAGTCCAACCCCCTGCACAATGCAGGAAACTCACAAATACCGTCTCCCCCCCCCCTTTGCCATCCAGCCTTTGTTTAAAAACCCCCAAAGAAGGAGGAAGTCTGTTCCACTGAGGAAACCCTCTAACGGTCAGGAAGTTCTTCCTAAAGTTGAGCTGGAAACTCTTTTGATTTAATTCCAACCCATTATTTCTGGTACTACCTTCTGGGGCCATAGAAAACATGCCTCCACATCATGACCCTGGTATTCCTTGGTGGTTTCCCATCCAAGTACTTGGCCGGGCTGACCCTGCTTAGCTTCTGTGATCTTCTGGCTAAAATGGCACATCTGTTTGCCACTCTCTGGGCAGTCTGTGGTAGAGGAGTCCACTACAATGCTGCACCAGATCCAGGGCCCAGAAATGTTTCCCTCTGTGTGATAGCCACCAGTGATACATGTAAGTTCCTTCCGCGGTGTGTGTATGGGGGAGCACAAACTCAACAAACACAATTCCCACTTACCCTGGTTGCAGGGAAGGCATTGTCATATCTTTCTTAAAATCATCGAATCATAAAGTTGGAAGGGACCTCTAGGGTCATCTAGTCCAACTCCCTGCACAATGCAGGAAACTCACAAATACCTCCCCCTAAATTCACAGGATCTTCATTGCTGTCAGATGGCCATCTAGCTTCTGTTTAAAAACCTCCAAGGAAGGAGAGCCCACCACCTCCTGAGGAAGCCTGTTCCACTGAGGAACCGCTCTAATGGTCAGGAAGTTCTTCCTAATGTTGAGCCGGAAACTCTTTTGATTTAATTCCAACCCATTGGTTCTGGTAATACCTTCTGGGGCCACAGAAAACAATTCTGCACCATCCTCTATATGACAGCCCTTCAAGTACTTGAAGATGGTGATCATATCACCTCTCAGTCATCTCCTCTCCAGGCTAAATATGCCCAGCTCCTTCAACCTTTCTTCGTAGGACTTGGTCTTCAGATCCCTCACCATCTTTGTTGCCCTCCTCTGGACCAATTCCAACTTGTCTATTTCCTTCTTAAAATGAGGTGCCCAAAACTGAATGCAATACTCCAGGCAAGGTCTTACCAGAGCAGAGTAAATCAATACCATCACTTCATGTGATCTGGACGCTATGCTTCTGTTAATACAGCCCAATATTGCATTTGCCTTTTTAGCCACTGCATCACACTGTTGACTCATGTTCAGCGTATCCACTAAGACCCCTAGATCCTTTTCGCACATAGTACTGCCAAGACAAGTCTCCCCTATCCTATAACTATGCATGGGATTTTTCCTACCTAAATGCAGAAGTTTGCATTTATCCCTGTTAAAATGGGATCCTTGAGGCACTCCACTTGTCACTCCTCTCCAAGAGGATGAGGAACCATTCACAAGCACTCTTTGGGTGCGATCTGTCAACCAGTTACAGATCCACCTAAGATAGGGACAAAGTCATATCATCCCAGTTATGTCAGCGATGAGGATATTCTTCCTTCCCCTCCAGTATCAGCCTCTTTTGAAGAAACAGTAATGTGAAATCACCAAAAAGGGGTGTGTGTGTGTGGGGGGGTGCATTTTGCACGCAAAGAATAAATCTGAGTGTCATACTTGTGCTCAATGGTGCCTCAGGGGCATGGGCACCTGTTAGATAACATGCCCCATTTTGTCATGAGCCCTTCATTTACTTTTCCTTATATTCACACAACTAAAGTGTTCTGTCCTTTTAATTCACATCTGTAGCCCTTTTTACTAAGTTTGGAGCTCATCTGCTGGCCCCACCTCACCCAGGAAGCAGTTCTGCCAGTTCTTGCTCTCGGCCACCTGGTCTCCTGGGCCTATCTATTCCTTGAGAATCAGCTTCGCTTTTCTCATAAGTGAGCTGCCAGCAATTTAATCATTCCTTAGCCTTTGTTGCAGGCCTCCTTCCCCTTCTCTCAGCTGGCCTTCAGTGCAGGCCTCCTTCCCCTTCTCTTTTTATCAGGTTCCCGCCTGAGGAAGAGAAAGCTGTTCCACTCCCTGCAGTCCTGCCCTGGGCTAATGTTGTCAGTCCCCAGGTCCCAGCTGTTTCAGGGGCTTCTCTCTGCCACAGACCAGTTGGCTGTGAAGTAGGGTTGTCAAGTCCAATTAAAGAAATATCTGGGGACTTTGGGGGTGGAGCCGGGAGCAAGGGTGTGACAAGCATAATTGAACTTCAAGGGAGTTCTGGCCATCACATTTAAAGAGAGCACACATCTTTTAAATCCCTTTCCTCCATAGGAAATAATGAAGGATAGGGGCACCTTCTTTTGGGGCTCATAGAATTGGACCGCCTGGTCCAATCTTTTTGAAACTTGGGGGGTATTTTGGAGAGAGGTACTGGATGCTATGCTGCAAATCTGGTACCTCAACCTCAAAAAACAGCCCCCCCAGAGCCCCAGATACCCGCAGATCAATTTTCCATTATTTCCTATGAGAATAAGTCTCAATAGGGAATAATAGAGTTCCCTCCCCCGTTTTCTCTCTCTCACTCACACACACTTAACTGTCTCTGGTGCAAGTGGGCAGCCGTGTTGGTCTGAAGCAGTAGAACAAAGCAGGAGTCTCTGGTGCCTCCACAAGGAGGTCTGGAAAGTACAGGGGCTACGCTGCTCTTTTACACGCACACTCACTTGTCCAAAAGGAAAGCAAAACAGAGGGGCTGCACTCTCAGGAGGTCTGCTGCTGCTAAACCTTCCCCATTAAATACTTCCTGCTCCAATTTAAAGGCACACACACATTTTAAAACTGTGCCTGTTTGCAGGTTCTGCCCAAGATCTAGAGGTACAGGGTGGCTGTGGGGAAGGAGCTTCCCCCACCAGCCAGCTGGCTGGGAAAAGCCTATAAAACCGAGAGGGGTGGGAGGGGAAGGGAAGGAGCGAGGAGAAGCTGCTGCAATTGGGGCTGGGTGGGAGGGGAAGGGCAGGGGCGAGGAGAAGCTGCTGCGATGGGGCTGGGTGAGAAGGGAAAGGGCAAGGAGAAGCTGCTGCGATCAGGGCTGGGTGGGAAGGGGCGAGGAGAAGCTGCTGCGATTGGGGCTGGGTGGGAAAGGGAAGGGGCGAGGAGAAGCTGCTGCGATCGGGGCTGGGTTGGAAGGGAAGGGCTGCCATTTCCCCCCCCCCCTGCTTCTGGATTTTTGGCGAGCGGGGGAGGAGGCGCCAAATCAGGGGGTCCCCCGCCCAGGGCAGGGGATTGGGAAGCCTACTGTGAAGTCATTATATCAGAGATGTCACACAGGGGATGCTATGATTTGGGGGCAAACTATATAGTTTTAAACCAATTTTACCAGAGTTTGCCCCAAAACCAGAGCATCCCCTGTGCAATGTCCCCAACATGATGACGTCACTTCCAGTGATGTCATCGCATCAACATCCTTGCCAACTGTCAGAAGTGACATTATTGAACGAGAGATGTCACACAGGGGATGCTCTGGTTTTGGGGCAAACTGAATGGTTTTAAATCAATTTTACTATAGAGTTTGCCCCAAACTCAGAGCATCCTCCATGTGATGTTTCTGACATGATGATGTCTCTTCCAGGTGATGTCATCGTGCTTACATCCTCACCCACTGCCAGATCAACAAGGGGACCTGGCAACCCTTGTCCTGCCCTACTCTGGCTATATTATAACTATATTATATAGAGAGCCAGTTTGGTGTAGTAGTTAAATGCGTGGACTCTTATCTGGAAGAACTGGATTTGATTCTCCGCTCCTCCACTTGCAGCTGCTGGAATGGCCTTGAGTCAGCCATGGCTCTGGCAGAGGTTGTCCTTGAAAGGGTAGCTGCTGTAAGAGCTGTCTCAGCCCCACCCACCTCACAGGATGTCTGTTATGGGGGAGGAAGGTAAAGGAAATTGTGACTGCTCTGAGACCCTGGTCGTTTTCGCACTCACCTCCAGCCGGCGCGACCCCCCTCTTCACCGCGCAGGATCTGCACGGATTTCACACTAAATGCCGCGGAGCAGCCTTTTGCGCTGGAAACTCCCGTCGCAAAAGCCGCGCAAACACCAAACTGCTTTTGGGAGATTTATGTTTGAGCGGCTTTTGCGACGGGAGTTTCCGGCGCAAAAGGCTGCTCCGTGGCATTTCGTGCGAAATCTGCGCAGATCCTGCGCGGTGAAGAGGGGGGTCGCGCCGGCTGGAGGTGAGTGCGAAAACGACCCCTGAGATTCTTAGCCAGGCCAGCAGCAGCACAGGACTCTTGTATAACTCGTATGGCCCTTGTCCCTCATACTAAGACTCCCCATGCTAGTGGCACACAGATGTGGAAAATGGCAATGAATCCCTAGGATGAGTAACGTGATATAATATAGAGAATCCTGCTTTAAATTAGAACTGTGGAGCTAAATTTAAGCCCCTTTCCAGCCTTGCAGTTCTCTTTCTAAAGAGCCACTTGGCAGAAAAAGCCCTGAGAACTACCTTTTCCATGTACACAACATCTCTTTAGAGTCTTTTGTGTCACCACCTGATTAGATCTCTGGCGTTGTTGCTTTCCTTTTGGCAACAAGAAAAGCATTTCAGCAAGTCTGCAGTCGTGTTGCTTTAATGTAGGACAGAGGCAGACATGAAATCTTCAGGCTGGGCAGAAAGAATGAAAGGCAAGGTATAGCAAAATAGCCTTGATTCCCTGCAATCCTCTAAAGCAGGAGTGTCAAATTCATTTGTTATGAGGGCCAAATCTGGCATATGTGAGACCTTGTTGGGCCGGGTCATATTGCGCTGGGCCAGGCCATGTCAGACTGGACCATGTGTGTACCTATTTAAGATTAGGTAGCAGAGACATAAACTTTATAAAGGATACAACCACAATTAAAAGGTTTTAAAAAAAACACAACTTAAACCATACTTAAAACATTAGCACTCATTGGTCTTAAAGGTACTTTCTTTGCAGCTCTCCCATGGGATCCAGGGAACTGGGCAAAGGAAGCTCTGGCTCTTTCCTTCCTTCCCCAGGGGATGAGGAGGGAGAGGAGCCTCAGCCAACAGATGGAAGAGAGGCTTGGCTCAGTAGCCCTGCTGTATGATTGAGAGAGCCTGGCAAAGCAAGCTATCACTCCTCCCCTTCCTCCCCAAGGAAAGAGCCTCAGCCAATGGAGAAAATAGAAACTTTGCTCTGTAGCTCCTCTGCAGTTGAGCAAGCCTTGCAAAGCAAGCTGTTATGCAGAAGGAAGCAAGAGAAAGGGAGAAGGAAGCAGATGACAGCCAGTTACTCAAGGGCCTGATAGGAGCCCTTCGGGGGCCTGATTCGGTCCCCGGGCCGCATGTTTGACATCCCTGCTCTAAAGGCAAAGATCACTGGATTCATGATCAATAATGCCATTCTGCCCATTCTCCTTCCCTCCAAATATGCAAGCTCTGATCAGAGATCTCATTTCCCAAATTAGCATGCATGCTTTAAAAGTTGTATAGGCTGCTACTTGAAAGTATTCTGGTGAGCTAGAAAGCTTGCACTCAGTTATGTATCATCTGGTTGGTCCTAAAAAAAAGTAGGCTCATCGTTTGCCTTGAAATAAAATATATTATGAAGCTTGCCCTGAGATTGTTTGGGTTCTACTTTTAGACTGACATGGCTGTTAAATACTTTTTCCAGTTTGTATGGACAACAGTAGTAAGCTCTAGGTGCATTGTTGTTGAATATATCTAGTAAGCTCTTCAGACTCCTAGCTTCAATAACATGCCTAATTAGGCATGCCTAATGGCTTCTGTGCATCAAAGACAAAGACTTTTTATTCTCTTTGACTTATAGTCCCTCATAAGGACATAAGAGAAGCCAAGTTAGATCAGGCCAATGGCCCATCCAGTCCAAACTGGTAGGCAATGAAACTGCCAGTGCAGTACAGTACAGAACATCAGCCCTATTACACAGAGAATTTGGATATACTTCTTATTTGGAGGGTGGAGCCTGGGATGACCTGAAGAAGAATTATTTCTCGGTAGCAGAACACATACTTTGCATGAAAGTTCAAGTATGCCTTGGATAGCAGGGCTGGAAAGCCCTTTGTTGGACAGTCAGTGCAGGCAACATAGACTTTCAGAGGGCCTCTTGTTGAAACTGCAGCTGATTCCGCACTAACCTTGCTCCGCGCCAGGCTTCCGTTTCTTTCCGGAGCAAGCTAGCGATTTCGCACCAGTCGCTCCACACCACCATTTTGCATGGGAAAAACTCGTGATTTGCTGTGCAGCAGTGTAAACCTGAAAAAATAGGGTTTATGCTGTGGCATGGCGAATTGTGGATTTTCCCTGTGCAAAATGGCAGCACAGAGTAACTAGTGCAAAATCGCTAGCTAGCTTGCTCCACAGAGAAAGAGAAGCCTGGCATGGAGCAAGGTTCGTATGGAATCAACCTGCTATTGATCATGGTGGGAAAGCATATTGAGACAATTAAAGAAATGACTGAACCATTCAATGGATTTTTTATATTACTGTTCATTTAATTGCATGTACAAAAGAAATGAGCTTCACTTGAATCAAATCTTCCTATATAAACATGTATTTTCTAATCACATTCTGGTCCCAGCTAAATGTAGCTGGATAGGTTGGCAACCCTACTTTCTAGCCTCTTCCCATTATGTGTGGCCCTAGTCATCATTGAGTCCATGTGTCCATGCCACTTATTCTGTCAACCGCTCAGAAAAACCTCTGCAATTACTGCTAGAATTTTGTATATTTTTTTAAAAAAACTACACCTTTTCTTTGTAGCATGACAAAATTCCATCAGTGGCTATTAGCTATTAGTGATGCTTTATATTCTTGGTGCTTGTGGGAGCAAAAAATTAGGTTATTAGGCAGCTTCGTACATGTATCCCTAGAGATGCCAGTCCAATATTCCAGTCAGTAGTTGGACAGGAATGAGGAAACCCCGTTCCTCTTCATGTCAGCGTCTGAGTGGCGTGTGGCTGCTTACCCTTGGAAAGCAAAAATCTGGCAAGGATTTCAAAGGCACATCAAATTACAATCAATTCCTTTGCCATAAAATGATTTTACTAGAGAGGAAAACACATAGGTGTCTATATGCCAATGCTAATAGTCTCCGAGCTAAGATGGGGAAGCTGGAGTGCTAGTTGTTTAATGATAATTTAAATATAGTAGGTATCTCAAAAACATAGTGGAATGGGGAAGCTCTATAGGCAGGACAGGGAAGGACAAGTTGGTGATGGTATTGTGTTGTACATCTAAGAGACCATATAATCAAATAAGTTAGAAAACATCAAGGGAATTAACTCACTAACAGAAGTGATATGGGTGAGCCCTGATAGCCACCGTGGATTTAGAAAACCACCAGGAATATGAGGCAGTCTCTAGGAGGCTTTCCCAGTGTGGATTCAAGCCCTGACCAATGCCATTCAATGTTTTAAAGAGTAAAATGTGGGAGTGGACAGACCACTCACTATGCCAAGATGATGGAGCTCTGGGAAGCAGCAGGGAGGAAATACTGGGCCCTAGGGGTTATTTAAAAGTGGATGTACTATCACCCGTCTGATCAAACCCTTGAGGCTGATCTTGAGATGGAGAAGGAAATAAGGGAAGTGACTAAAGCACATAATATTATTATACTGGGAGACTTCAACTACCTTCACATTGACTGGGTACATATGTCTTTGAGTCATGCTGTACAAATGAGATTTTTTGACATTATAAAGGATTGTTCACTGGAACAGTTGGTCATAGAACCAACCAGATGAGTAGTGATTCTTGTCAAGTCCCTCCTCCTCCCTTCCTGAGTATTTACAGCCCTAGCAGCTCTGGTAGAATTACTCTGTTTTTATGAGCCGGTATGGTGTAGTAGTTAAGTGTGTGGACTCTTATCTGTGAGAACCGGGTTTGATTCCCCACTCTTCCACTTGCACCTGCTAGAATGGCCTTGGGTCAGTCTTAGCTCTGGCAGAGGTTGTCCTTGAAAGGGCAGCTGCTGTGAGAGTCCTCTCAGCCCCACCCACCTCACAGGGTGTCTGTTGTTGGGGGAGAAGACATAGGAGATTGTAAGCCGCTCTGAGCCTCTGATTCAGGGAGAAGGGCGGGGTATAAATCTGCAATTCTTCTTCTTTCTGTATTGTGTCTTCAGAAGGAATGTGAGGTGTGACATTTAGTAGTTCTCAGGTTCTTATCAGTTCCCAAGTATGTAGTAGAAGCCTGTGTAATGAAATTTATAATACTGATGTAACCCTGTAACCCATCGCTTTGAATATTGCTCGCCATTTGGTAAAGGTCCCCATCTATCTATAAAGTCCCTGCCCTGCCTTGTTTCTTTATTCTTCTCACTCAACTGTCAGTGATGATTCCAACCTAGCTCAAATAAATGAATCTATTTGAAATAACAAAGGATCTCGTTATTGGAGTATTGGGAGACTTGACAATCTTGGTCTTGGTTCTGATTGAGTCTCAAGCCCTGGTGAGAGATGCAGAAATTGTTATACCATTTGGGACCAGTGACCACATGCTTTTAAGGTCAGTATTCAGGTCAATGCAAAGTTACCCGTAAAGTTCAAAAAAATGAAGGGAATAGTAAAAAGGAAGCTGAAGGAAAAACACAAGAGAATCAAATCCCTAGAGAATGCTTGAAAGCTATTTAAAACCACACTAACAGAAGCCCAAGTAGAATACATTCCACAAATTAGAAAAGGCACTGCCAAGACTAAATGAAGGCTTGCATAGTTAACAACACACAAGTCAGGGAAGTTATAAAAAGTAAAGAGGCTTCTTTTAATAAGTGGAAGGTCTACCACAATAAATTGAACAGGAGGGACCATAGACTCTAGCAAAAGAAATGTAAGTCAATACTTAGACACTCAAACAGAGATTTTAAGAAGCTGGTTACTAAAAGCATCAAGACAAACGTTTTTTTAAAAAACATCTGGAGCAGTAAACCAGCCAGAGAAGCAGTGAGGCATTTGGATATAAGGAATAAAGGGATTGCTAAAGGAAGATGGGGAGACAGCAGAGAAGCTCAATGACTTTTTTGCTTCTGGGTTCAGAGTGGAAAGTGTGGGGCACATACCCATGCCGCAGCCCCTATTTTCAGGAAGGGAGTTTGAAGAACAGAGTCAAATTGAGATTACCAGAGATTAAGTTCTAGACCAGGGGTGGCCAAACTGTGGCTCGGGAGCCGCATGTGGCTCTTTCACACATATTGTGTGGCTCTCATAGCCCCCACTGCCCCATTGGTGAGCGTGGAGAAGGCATTTCCCTCTTTAAATCACTTATCCAAGCCAAGCCAGCTGGTGGCTTGGATAATGCATTTAAAGTTGCTTTCTTTCTACCTTTCTACCCTCCCCTCTGTCTTGTGGCTTTCAGACATCTGATGTTCATATCTTGTGGCTCTCAAACATCTGATGTTTATTCTATGGGGCTCTTACATTAAGCAAATTTGGCCTCCTTTGTTCTAGACCTACTGGGGAAATAAAAAACCAATAAGTCTCCAGGTCCTGCTGGCATACACCTGAAAGTTCTTAAGGAACTCAGATGTGAGATCATTGATCTACTGACTTGTATATGTAATCAATCACTAAATTAATCCACTGTACCAGAAGACGAGAGTAGCAAATGTTACACCAATTTTTAAAGTGGGATCCAGAGGAGAACAAGGAAATTACAGGCCAGCAGGGCTTTTTCTGAGCAGGAACACACAGGAACGAAGTTCCGGCTGACTTGGTGTCCGAGGGTGTGGCCTAATATGCAAATGTATTCCTGCTGGGCTTTTTCTACAGAAAAGCTCTATGTGGAACAATGGTGCTGTCAGGGGGTGTGGCCTAATATGCAAATGAGTTCCTGCTGGGCCTTTGTTTTACCAAAAGCCCTGCAGGTCAGTCAGTCTAATGTCTGTCTCAGGCAGATAAGTAGAAACAGTAATCAAAGATAGAATTGTTAGGCACGTAGAGGGACAAAGCCTGCTGAGGGAACCCAGTGGACTTCATGTGTAGGAGGAATGAGGAATCAAACCCGGTTCTCCAGATTAGAGTCCACTGCTCTTAACTACTACACCACACTAGCACTCAGCTTGGCTTGAAAACCCCTTCCTTGGCTGCAACTTGATGGCACTTCACATACACACAAGCCCATTTGAGTCCCTTCCAAGAGAAAAATGGCCTAGAAATACTCAAATAAACAAATAAGTAAGCCACACCATCAGGCCTACCTTCGTGTTGCTTCTGCTCCCCTCCCTGAGCAGCACCCCCAAGCTGCTCTGCTGAGTCTTCACTGAGGGCCAGTTTGGTGTAGTGGTTAAGTGTGCAGACTCTTATCTGGGAGAACCGGGTTTGATTCCCCACTCCTCCACTTGCACCTGCTGGAATGGCCTTGGGTTAGCTATAGCTCTGGCAGAAGTTGTCCTTGAAAGGGCAGCTGCTGTGAGAGCTCTCTCAGCCCCACCCACCTCACAGGGCATCTGTTGTGGGGGGAGAAAATATAGGCGATTGTAAGCCGCTCTGAGTCTCTGATTCAGAGAGAAGGGCGGGGTATAAATCTGCAATTCTTCTTCTTCTAAGCATCAGGGGTGGAATTCTAGCAGGAGCTCCTTTGCATAATAGGCTACACACCCCTGATGTAGCCAATCCTCCAAGAGCTTACAAAAAAGAGCCTTGTAAGCTCTTGGGGGATGGGCTACATCAGGGGTGTGTGGCCTAATATGCAAAGGAGCTCCTGCTAGAATTCCACCCCTGCTAAGCACAGTGCCACCAGCTGCCCTGTAGCTATGGCACCTTTGAGATTTGCTTCCATACCACACTTTACTCACTCCATTTGGAAACAAACCTGTTTTATTTGGTTATATTCACAGTTCTGTCCAGAGTCTCATTTTTGTGACGCAGATGAAGAGGCTGTTTGGCTTATGGCAAGTTTAGCTTTCTACACGAGGCTAATTCATCGGATGCATCCTTGCAATGTCATCCTAAGCAGAAATCTAAGTCCATTAAATTCAGTGGGTTTAAAGGGGCGTTTGGGATTTCACTTTTAAATTCCCCCAGTCCAGTCCCCTCTTTCTTTGGAAAAAATTGTTGTTTCCAGTTACAGGCTGTCTGCTGGCAAGTTCCAGTAAGTGTGGTCAACTTGGCTTTGACATCCTTTTGGTGCTTCGCACGTTGTACATTTGCTTTCATCTCTGAAGTCCAATGGTATGTTCAAAGTGTCTTTCAGATGCCATTAGCTGATATCATATTGGCAAGGATGTGCTGTGGAGTGTCTGATTAGCAAAGGACATGACTGTTTTCTTCGCTGGACTTTGACATGTCAACAGCTCCCTGGCATGTCATTCTCTCAAGTGCCTTCTTTGTCCCTTTGTGACTAAGCCAGGACACAGTTTAGCGGCAGTTGGAGTAATCTTAGATGGAAAGCAAATCTCGGGAGCAATGCAAGGAAGACCCTGGCTGCGATCACACACACAAAGTAATGCACTTTCAATCCACTTTCAGTGCATTTTGCAACTGGATTTTACTGAACTGGCTATATCCATTTGGAAAGTGCATTGAAAGTGTATTGAAAGAGCATTATCAGGCCTTTAGTATCAGACCAACTGTGAAGCTAATGGGCAAAAGTAAATGAGGACTGTAGAATGGAAGGGTGATGTTGGGAAGGGAAAGCATTGAGGGTTTTTTTTTCTAATCCTATAAATGATCTGGATTTGGTAGCAATGTGGAGTCTTGTGAGCAAAAATTCTACTTTGTGAGCTACTAGAGTTAAAGTGAGTGCACAATTTAACTACTGCATATATTAGGTTTCTCTGGGGCCATTTTTCCTGAGCTAAGACAAAAATGTGTGGCCTGGAGACTAAAAAACTGTGAGCTAGCTCACACTAACTCAGCTTAGAGGGAACACTGTTTGTTAGAAGTTCATGGATGTGCTTGCTTATCTTTGGGAGGATAACAACAATATCTGCTGGTAGCTTCCCTACCAGCAAAATCTGCTGCTGGTTTCCTATTGATAGGGGTGGGGAATCTGCACTGAACAAGAGCTGGTGATCTTGTCCTCAGTGGAGTGACCTTCCAATGCCATCAGGTTTCAGAGACTTTAAGTGTGTTTTATGACTACTTTTGCTTTCTAGGAAGGCAAGTTTGGGGAATAATGAATGCTTTCATTTTAAAGTGAGAGTTTGTTTCAAACATTCCTTACTACCTATGAGCCAATGTGGTTTCAATTTAAGGTCCTATTAATCATGTGTACTTTAGAAGTGGAAGCTTCATGTTGGACATTGTAACAACACCACTTTCCAAAGGCAAGAGACTGGGTAGGTTAATTCTTTCCAAAAACCTTGCCTCCTGGATGTAATGCTTACAAAAATTGATGTCTCTTGTTGCCCATATTTGTTCCCCTATATTACACCTATAAATGCCCTGGAGTCCTATGTGTTCACAGAACTAACATGTGAGCAAATATAAGATGCCACTTGGGGTCTCTTTTGGGAGCAAAGCAGCAGAGAAATGCCTCAATAAATAAGTGAGTGGTTGACAAAATGGCAGCACTTAGAAGCTCATTCTTAATTCCTTGTGAAGGCTAGCTCCTCTTCTAAAATAACCATGTTTACTGTGTCCCTGGCTTACAGTCACCTCACCACCAGTGTTCCCTCTAAACCAAGTTAGCGTGAGCTAACTCACAGATTTTTAGCCTCCAGCTCACACATTTTTGCCTTAGCTCAGGAAAAATAGCCCCAGAGTACCATAATTTATGCAGCAGCTCACAACGTTAATGCCAGTAGCTCACAACTTTAATACTAGTAGCTCACAAAGTAGAATTTTGCTCACAAGATTCTGCAGCTTACAGGGAACATTGCTCACCACCCGTCTGTCCCATGGATGAGAACATGGAGATCCAGGCATGCAGCTGCATGTATGCATTCATTTCGGCAAAAGGATTTGGGCAAAAGGATATTAAAGATTCTTTTCTTCCCTTCCTCTTGAATCTCTTCTTCCCACTCCCAAATCTGTTGCTGTCTCCTGTCCAACTCATTCCCCTACATAACCTGGCCCCATGACTCTATTTTTTAAAAAGTCTAAATCTTCACCAGTTTTGGGTCGCCAGTGTAAAGTGGAGTAGTGAGTCCATGATCTGTTTTTTGTACTGGGACCTAGGAGGAAAGGAAGGGCTCTAGTATCTTAGTGGCTTCTGCAGGGTTACTGTGAAAGGAAATGCTTCTTTACACAGTGAATAAAATGTGGAATTTGTTGCCAAAGGATGTAATGATGGACACAGGCATAAACAGCTTTAACATGGGATTAGATAGATAGATTCATAGAGGATAGGTCTATCAGGCTACTAGCCTTGGCAACTGAGGGAAACCTCCAAATTCAGAGGCACTGATCTTCTGAATCCCAGTGTCAGGAGGTAACATCAAGGGAAGGCCTTGGCATCTAAGCCCCGTTGTTGGCCCTCCAAAGGAACTGGTTGGCCATTGTGCGAGACAGGAAGCTGGAGCAGATGCCCCACTGGTCTGATCCAGCAGGGCTCTTCTTATGTTCTTATTCACAGATAGCAAACTAAGTAGGGTTGCCAAGCCTGAGAACCAATGGAAGAGTTGGGGGGAGCAACTACATCACTATGTCACTTCTGGGGAAAACTTGGAAGTGACATAGGGCAGCGCTCAGAATCATTAGAAACTCTATGGTTTTATGACAGGTCCTAGAGTTACTGCGCATCTGGGTAAACCCCAGAAGTGATGTAGTGATGCAGCTGGCATTGCTGGGTTTTCCCCTCTTCGGTGCCACTCAGAGAAGCAGCAGGCAAAGGAAGCTGCTATCAGGAGGCAGCCTTATGACTGAGGAAGGAAAATTGTGAAGGGCTGGATAAGGGCACTTATTCTTGGGATTCAAGGGAAGAGCGAGATTGCAATGTCACTCTCCATTTATGTGGTGTCATTAAGTGTGTTTCTTGATTTTGTTTTACTTCATTTATACTTTGCCTTTCCCCTGCAATGAGTATCCAAAGAGGCTTAATTGGTTCTTCTCAGTTTTATCCTCATGAGGTAGGTTATGCTGAGAATGAGTGACTGTCCCAAGATCACACAAGCTTCCCCAGCAGTTGGTTTGCCATTGCCTTCCTCTGTATAGCAATCCATATCTTCCTTGGTGGTCTCCGTCTAAGTACTAACTTTATGGCCAACACTGCTTAGCCAGGGTTATTAGCTGGGTTATTCAGGCTGCTAAAGTAGGATAGAAGTCACGAAGTATTAATAATCATGAGTTTTTCTCAGTACTGGCATTGGTTCAGCAAGATCCTGGAGCACAGACTAAAAGAGGGGTTCATATTTTTGCAGGTCATCGTCTTCATGATTCCATGATTGGTAGATAAACATGAAATGAAGTGTGGATTTAAACTTTGTGGGCAGAAGTGTGCCCCTTCAGCTTCCTGCTGGGCAGAGGAACGGGGGGGGGGGGGGGGGGAATACAACAAAACATCATCATGAAGTGATAATCTTATGTAAACTGTGTGTTTACCTCAGGGTGGTCAACAACACCTTGGCAGGAATGTGTTTTCAGGGTGCCTCAAAGGTATCAAATAGTTTCCTTTCTCTGTGTATATTTTTCTTTCTCTAAAAACATATTTGCTGACTATATCCTTTCCTTTCTGCACATTTTACAATTACACGGTCCCTACCAGTCGTTCTGAACTGGAAAGTTTACAAATCAATAAATAACCCTTACCCCTTAAAATATGAACTTCTTAAGGAAGGAGAGAAGACCCTCGTTTCAGCAGGAAATGATTGCCTCAGAGTTCTAAAGAAGTAGCTAAATAAATGAGAGCTTATTTAACAGGCCAACGATATTGCTTCAGTAGTAAACCAGTAAATGCAATTTGACATTAAAGGTTTGCAAGCTTTTTTTTTTTTTAGCAGAGTGGCAAAAAGGACTTTTGATCTCTTTCTTTTCTGGTTGATGCCAACAGCAACATAACGGATTTTTTTTTTTCTGTGTTGATGGCTTCTCATGTGGGCTAATAATTTTGAGGTTATTTATTGCATTCCCCCACCCGCTGTAACTTTCTGAAACAACTTCCGTGATACAGCTAGGTCCTCTGGAGGACGCTCGAATTTGCACAGCTCACATAAAATATTTATATTTCCATGTGCAGATTAGAGGTCACCTGGAGATATGTTGAAGCTTTATCAGGTGTATTTTTGTAGCAAAACAGGCATGCATTGAAATCAATATTGGTACCCTTTTTAGTTAGGGGGGGGGGAATGAAAAAAAAAAGAGTTGGAATCTCCGTCTGGCTTTCCCTGAGGTAGTCAAACTATATGTGGGCAAAACAGCTCCAAGTTTAGAGCAGTGATCTGCAGTAGAGCCAAACTACTTTAACACTCAGAGCAAGAGATTAATGAAGCACCAAGACAGGAATGCCCATTTGTCTAACAGAAACCATACAGTTTAACATTACTGATACTTGACACATTGATTAATAATCCATAAATTGTCTGGAGCCCTAACACTGGATCTTGTACGTCCTTTATCAGGAATTGGTACACAGAAGGTTCCAAATGAGAAGTACATACAGGAGCACTCAGCCCCATTGTTTTAGAATACTGGCATAAATCTGTGCATATTGCTGCACTTGGATTACTGGCAACTGTTCACGTCTATCTTTTCCCTTTCTGTAAAACATCTCTGAGGATCTCTCTCTCTCTCTCTGTGAAGTGCTGTCAAGTCACTCACAACATATGCTGACCCCAGGGCTTTTTTTTTTTTAGCAGGGACACAGTTCTGGCTGGCTTTGTTTCAGGGGGTGTGGCCTAATATGCAAATGAGCTCCTGCTGGCCTTTTTCTACAAAAAAGCCCTGTGTAAAAATAGTACTGTCAGGGGGTGTGACCTAATATGCAAATGAGTTCCTGCTGGGCTTTTTCTACCCAAAAAAAAGCCCTGAGTGATCCTATGAATTAATGTCCAAATATTATATTGTTAACAGTGTTGCTCAGGTCTTATGAAATGAGGATCATGGCTTCCTTTGCAGAGTCAATCCATCTCACGTTGGGTCTTCCTCTTTTCTTGTTGCCTTCAGCTTTTCATAGAATTATTGTCTTTCTGCCATAAATCTTGCCTTCTCATAATGTGACCAAAGTATAGTCTCAGTTTAGTCATTTAAGCTTCTAGGGAAAATTTAGGCTTGGTTTTATCTAGAACACAGAGCCCCATGGCGCAGAGTGGTAAAGCTGCAGTTCTGCAGTTGGAGCCCTCTGTTCACAACCTGAGTTCGATCCCAGCGTAAGCTGGTTCAGGTAGCCGCCTCCAGATTGGCTCAGCCTTCCATCCTTCCGAGGTCAGTAAAACGAGTACCCAGCTGCTGGGAGGAAGTGTAGATGACTGGGGAAGGCAATGGCAAACCACCCCGTAAAAAGTCTGCCATGAAAACATTGTGAAAGCAATGTCACTCTAGAGTCGGAAACGACTGGTGCTTGCACAGGGGACTACCTTTACCTTTTTATCTAGAACACACTTATTTGTCTTTTTGGCAGTCTGTGGTATCCATAAAACTTTCTTCCAACACCACATATCACACTAATCATCTCTCTTTCTGTCAGCTTTCTTCATTGTCCAACTTTCATTCCCATACATAGTAATGGGAAATACCATAATATGAATTATCTTGATCTTGGTTGCCAGTGATGCATCCTTAAACATTATCTTTTCTAGCTCTTTCATGACTGCCTACAAGGATGCCTATGAGGCCTGCAAGATTGGCTAAGGGCATGGCAATACAGGGATTAAACCAGTGGGAAGGATGTGGCCTGAATGCCACAACATTGGGTACAGCTAGGAGACGGGGGCAGCTGTGACTGTGAGCAAAGAAACTGTGGCCTTATGTTGGTGGGGATGGCACCAGAGAAGGTGAGATTTTTCCTGTGTGTTCCTGCTCAAAAAAAGCCCTGCTGTCAATGTATAACTTGAATAAGAACAGCATTTTTTAGTTCATAACTTACAGTGAACACCTTTGCTGCAGAATGAATAACTCCCTTAATGACCCCTATTAAACACTTCACCATACTTAGAAAGAGGGAAATCCCTGAGGATCAATAAAGGTGGGTGTAATCCGTAAAAAGTCTGCTGTGAAAACGTCATGATGTGACATCACCCCAGAGTCAGAAAATACACAGGACACTACCTTTACCTTTTAATCTTGCAAAATCCTCTGAGGGGACTTTCATATCTCAGGGACCATCTGCAATCCAAACAGCAAAATCTGCTCTCTGTTACTTCAACAGCCTTGTCAGTGGACTCATCCTTGTGGATCAGAGTTCCACTAGAGAAGGTGTGGAAGTTATATTTAAGACAATATATGCCTGACTGCCATCATTTTATTTCTGACAATTGGTTTCCCCCTTAATAATGGTGTTTACTTGTTGTGCTTTTAGTTTTTTAAAATAAATTATTAGTAGTAGGTTATTGCTTTATTGGTATGCTCTGTAAGCTAACTTAGATCCCCTTTTGTAGGAGAAAAGTTGGTATAAATATTTTAGTAAATGTATAAAAATATTCATTGCCATTATGGGTTCCTCACTCCATGAAACTTTTAAATTATGGTGATGGTTCTTCTACTGAAATACCCAAAACTACTTTAAAAAATCACATTTATAAATGTTCCAAGTCAGTGAAGAATTAGTAGGACCCAATATCTTTCTAAGTTGTTACTTCATGATTGAAGGAATTTGCCTGAATCAAAGTATTTAAATACGTGCTGTTTTCATTTTGACAATAGCCCAAGGAAATGACTTCTGCCTTATTACTGACAGTGCCAAATCCATAAGTGAAATTATTTATAAAAAGTAGAAAGTAATTAAAATGAATTGTCATTAAATTGTTCTGGAAAAGGGTTTCCCCCACACACCCAAGAACTCATACGTATGGATGTGGGTGGTAGAAAAAAGCAGGAACCCGTGTGTAAGTGACTTCTAACAGCAACTGCCTTACTACTTGTTCCATACCTCACAAGAAGTATTTGAACAACATGATTCAATTTTTGATTACTTGATGTATTCAGTATATATACATGTGGGGTAAAGGTAAGTCAAAGGTACCAAGGCAATTTCTGGAATCTAGCCTGTGGTAGGAGGTTAGAAAAGAAACTCCAAGTGAAGCTGAGCAGAGACAGAAAACAGTTATGTAGGCAATACAGTGAAGGTACTTTTTTAGTGGGAATAACTTTCTGATTCTACCTTGGGCTGAAGTTCATTTCGGTCAACATGATTCTACTGCATTGCCTTCTGATTAAGAGAAAACCATCCTATATAGAGTCACTTCATCTAATCCAGTATTCTGTTTTGCAGAGGCTTCCTAATTGACCAGAGACTGGCAGGGAATTCCTTGCCACCAACCTGAATCTCCCACCCTTGCGAAACTGAGGAGTGAGAGAAAAAATGGCCTCCGTGGTGACCCTGTAGGAATTTTCCCAAGTCTCTATGGCACTTACGTTGGAGCTATACTAAACAAATCCTAGCATGACTTTGGGGGAGGGGGGATTATGTTTTAGTAGTGGTTAACAATCAGCTATTACTGGCCAAACTCTTCTTCTCCTTCTCAGGTATGGATCCTGGTTTTATTAGAATCAGCTAGAAGAAGAATCTGATTATCCACAAGCTTTTAAGTAGCTACGTGCTTTCCTGTCCTCAACATCCGCATCCCAAGGGCTTGCATTCTAAATGAACCAGGCAGAGCCCTATAAATCAGGATCAAATACATCGTCACCACAGTGTGCAATTCATTTTAGAGGCGAGGGAGGCAGAAGAAAAAGAAATATGAGGAAAGACAGGATAAAAGCACCTTCCTGAAAGATTTGAGTGTAGATCAGAGATTACTTGTCAATTTGAGCTGTTGGCACGTTATCTCTCATACACAGGCAACATCTCTGAAGCCTGTGAAACTGCTTTATTCATAATGCTTAGATGTCTCCTCTACTTTAAAAAAAATGACTTGCTTGTATTTATCTGAGATGGGGTGGGGTGGGGGAAGGTAACACACAGTGAACCCTAAGGGGTTACTATGTCTGTTTCCATAAAGGATTTCATTTAACTGAACACTAGCCTTGAATTAAAATGTTCCTTGGATGAAAGCAATTAAGTGATTTGAAGAAAGGTGTCTGTGCTTTAGGTCTAGAAACTCTATAGCCTAAGTTGGCAAAAGCTTGTCAAAAGAACAAGTTGAGCACTCAGGAATTGTCAAAAGCAGGAGAAAAAAAGAGCCACAACATGAGAGTGGAAGCCTGTCTTCAGGTTTTTTGCTGTCTGCAAAAACTTTCTAAAAATTCACTTGTGTCAGGCCTACTTTATGATACAAGAGACTTTGCACTTCAAAGAGAACAATTTATGAAATGCACATCAAAGGCGCTCTGTCTCGTATATCAGACCATAAGCTTATTAGCCATAATTGGGAGCAGCAAGTATTGAAATAGACAGACATTAATATCCCACATAGCACAAACAGCTTTATAGGCTTATGTTTATGCTAACTTGAGAGAGAGAAGGTTACTTCTATTTTCCAGGTAACAGTGAGGTAGACAGACAGCGGCAGTAAACCTGAGGGATGGAAACCCAGGACCAAGCCTCTACTCTCTGCCATCTGGACCACACAACTTTTCAATAGCTCAAGTTTTCTGGCTCCCTGAGAATTTTCCCCTGAGTGCCAAACGACAAAGAGGCTGGATCCTACCAGTTTTCATGCTGTATTTCCCCACTTTGCTGTCATGCTCGTCCCAAATAGTTTTGTTCACTTGGGTCCCATGGGGTATGTATATCCAACCATCCATGGTCTTTGTGGAGAATGGCTTTCCCGTTTCCTTCTTCCTCTGCAGTCCATTGAACATCCTGAAGATTTCGTTCCTGGTTTTGCCATCTTCTGGGCATGGAGCAGATGTCACTGGATGTGTATGGGGAGAGATATTTGTGAATCTCCTTCATTGTGCAGGGGGTTGGACTAGATCAGGAGTCCCCAACCACCAGGCCACGGACTGGTACCGTCTGTGGCCTGCTAACAACTGGGTCTCACTGCTCCTCCCTGCACGGGACTGGGCGGCAATAAAGGCAGTGTGGCCTCGTTCCCCTGCAAGGGGAGGCAGCCTCAGAGCGAGGCCACACCGCCTCTTTTATCTGCCTGGGTCCTGGGTAGTGGAAGAGGTAGCGCTGCTGTGACCTTAGCCTAACCCTCATTTATAGACCCCCACCAATCAGCTGATCATTGGAGGTCTTTACATGGGAGGGGGAGGCAGATTGTCCTTCTGCAGTGCTGCCCAGCCCCCACCTACCCAGCCACCCACCTGTAGAAAAATTGTCTTCTACCAAACCAGTCCCTGGTGCCAAAAAGGTTGGGAGCCACTGGAATAGATGACCCTGAAGGTCTCTTCCAACTCTATGATTCTGTGGTTGGCATCAGAGAGAAAGCAGGGGAGGCCTCCAGTTAAAAGGGGAAGCAGAGGAGATTGCTTTTTCCACATTGGAAGACTTGGCACAGACTCTTTGGGATTACATGACTGGAAACACTACCTGTGGAACAGACTTTCGGTGGCCACAAGGGCCCCCCTTATGGACACATGGAATTTGTAATGTATAAATTGGTTGGACATTTCCAGATCACATTCAAAGGCAGTTCCACATAATCTATTGTAGACATAAACTAGTCTGGATGTGACACCAGATTTGGTTATGTGCTATCACAACTGAGGTCAATTAAAGTTCACTTTGAGTTATAGGAATGCTTACACTACAGCTTAGAAATTCAAGTGTAGTTAGCTTCCCCTCCTCAAATATAGTTTTAAATTGCATTATATTTATAATGTATTAATTTCTGTGTTGTACACTGCCCTTAGCCCTGTTTGGGTGGTGTCTAAACTATATATAATAAATATTTAGTGTTAAACAAGAAAACAATCCTTTATATTGACTTTAATGTGTAATTTCTAGTTTTGAATCTAATTAAAAAGAACTTTGGCACTTTGTATGAGCTGTGTATGTTGACTTTGACTCTACCTTATTATTAAAGGTGGGGAGAAGGAAAGACATAATGGTTTATGTGTTTATTTACTGTATGTAGTTATTTCTATTTCTTTCATTGTTACTTGTTTCGTTGTTATTTAATTGTGGAGGAGGTATGCCACTTTGAGTGTAGGGTTCTGCCAGTTCTCCCAACTCTCCAATTCTCATGTTAAAAGGGTAAAAGATCTGTTGGGTTCAAATACAGAGCATTTTACTTGTGCTGCGAACAGCCAAAGCCAGGAATGATGAAAACAGGAACAAGCATATAGTTATAGACAAAAAACAATTGCAAAAAGTCTTCCACCAACCCAGGCCTAGTTCTTATGAATGGCACCACAAAGAGCCATTTGGAGGATCAAGATCAACGGCCGAGTCCTCCTTCTGTGTTACCAAGCAACGTGATAAGTACCAGTTTTGTCTAGGCTACAGTGGATTGCACATGTATCTGCCTCCCTCTTCCACCTGCACTTTTCTTAGCGGCCAGAGCTAAAAGTTAGAGTTCAGAAGTGAGAGGTCTGTTAGACAAGCATTGTAATCAGGTTTCTCACGAACCATGAGGTCATGTCAGAAGACTCATAAAATATTATGTTACAGAAAAGTGGAGAAAAGCGACGTGTGTCATTCTCTCCTCCATTTTATGCTCACAACAACCCAGGTGAAGTAGAGTAAGATGGGGGCATTTGACGGGTCCAAGGTCACCCAGCAAGCTTCAGTGGTAGAGTGGGGATTCAAACCTGGGTCTCCCAGATCCTAGTCCAACACGCTGATCCTTGATCACATCTTCCCAGCTCTATCCTGTCTCAGTGTGGGGCCATGTGAGGAGAGAAGAGGTTCACTAAATAAACCTGTACCCCCCCCCCACACACACACACATATTGTTATGGTCTTTAAGTGAGACAGAAAGGCAAAAGATTAGTGGGAGTGCCCACATTTCTGTAATCTTATCTTTTTTAAAAAATGCTGAGAGATCTGTAATTTTTGTCACATTTAATTTAACCCTCGGACTTCTGGTATCCCTGCTTGAGAACAGCTTTTTTGTCTCACCATTTACCTCAATCCCTTCAGTATTATTAAATTCTGAAACAAATGCCTAGGGCCATATGAATGCTATCAATGTAGAACACCTAGAACTCCAAGAGCCTGAAGAGATATTGTGGCACTAATCACAGTGGCAAAATGAAAATGTTTAGCCTCAAGGCAATGAACTTGATCCAGACTCAGAAGAATTAGTTTTAATGTATGACACAGTCAGCAGATTAAGGTTTTAGGCATATTGGCCTTTAACTCATTGTTCTCAGAATTACATGTCCTGACCTAAAGATTATAAAGCTCATACAGGGAGGATACTTTAACCCAGGTGGTTCAAGTGTTTGGGGAATGGTTGATGTATTGTATTTTGGTTGCTATGGTTTATTCAGTTTTTTTAATGAGCTCACCATTGTAAGGTTAAGATTTTTCTGTGATGATTCATGCTCAGTAAATGTTGTTTGGGCACTTGACAAATGAATTGGCACCAGGTAGAGCAGAACCAGGACATCTCCATTAACCCATTTTAGTTTTCTTTGGTGCAATAAGAACCTTTCCAGACATCTGCTTTTGTAGTAACAGTAGTGTCAATCCCAGAAGCAAAACTTCCTCATCCTTGGGGATCTCTCGTTGCCAGAATTTAGACCTGCCACTGCTTGTTCTGAAGGAACAAGTTGTAAGCAAGATTTCCCTTGTTTTGATTGGAAACAAACTCTCCTAAAACAATTTAATTTGAGCTTGTTTCAGAAATGACTTTAATTATTTCATTCTAGATATTTGCCCCAGACCAAGCAGAGTTGCCAACTCCAGGGAAGAACTCCAGGGAAGAACCTCCAGAACCCGGAGGTTGACAGCTCTAAATCAAGCCACAGAAGAGCCAGTGTGGTATACAGGCATGCCACTCCTCAGGTGGGGGGATTGAGCTTCCCTAATTTTGTGGGCTCCTGTCCACTGCTGGCCAGCAGGAGAAGCCCCACAGCCAAGTAGGGTTGCCAATCCCCAGGTGGAGGCAGAGGATCCCCTGGTTTGAAGGCCTCCCCCAACTTCAGGGTCATCAGAAAGCAGGGAGGGGAGGGAAATATCTTCAGGGCACTCCATTATTCCCTATGGAGACCAATTCCCATAGGGTATAATGGAAAATTGACCTGTAGGTATCTGAAAGGGTTGTTTTTTGAGGTAGAAGCACCAAATGTTCAGCATAGTATCTGGTGCCTCTCCTAAAAAAATCTGCCAAGTTTCAAAAAGATTGGACTGGGGGGTCCAATTCTATGAGACACAAAAGAAGGTGCCCCTATCCATTATTCCAAATGGAGGGAAGGCATTTAAAAGGAGCATGGTCCCCTTAAGTTCAATTGTGCTTATCACACCCTTGCTCCCACCTCCACCCCCAAAGTCTCCTGGCTCCACCCCCAAAGTCCCCACATATTTCTTGAGTCGGACCTGGCAACCATAGGCAATGGTTCAGTGGTGGAACATTTGTTTTGCAAACAGGTGATTCCCAACATCTCCAGTTGAAAGGATCCAGTAGCTGGTGATGTGAAAGAGCCCTCTGTTCAAAATCTGGAGAGCTGCTGCCAGTCAGAGAGGACATTATTGACCTTGACAGACAGACGGTCTGACTCAGTATAATGCAGTTTCATGTGTTCCAGCTAACTTCTTAACCCAATCTGGCTATCCAGGCCTCTCGGACCATGGAGCTGCTGCGGCCAGAAGCCACCTTTGCTTCCTGGAAGGAGAAAGCATTGCCTGCATCTTGCCACATGCAGATAGCAGGCAAAGGGTGGAGCCAGCTGGCTTATAAGCCTCCTGCTCCTTCAGTCTTTGCCATGTGCTTGGCGTAGTCAGATTTCCACCACGAGGCTCCAATTTTCTAGCAGTTGATAGGGCATGTCAACTTTGCCCTCAAAGCTGTTGTGCCCGATAGGGCTTTTCTTGGAGGTTATTTGAGGCAATGACTGTGCTTCAGCTTCCTCACCATAGGATCTGACTCACCGGTGCCAGGAAGTTATATTGGAGGAGTTGTATGGTTGTATGGGAGGAGTTCTTAGCATCCTTCAATGGGATCTCATTCTGGAGGGAAGACATGAGATTGGAAGTCAAGCTGCAGGAAGTCACTTCTGATGCTGCAGGGTTGTTGGGCATGCCCTGCTGCTTCTTGCAAAAATGCTTTTATAAGAAGCGGGGGCTGCATGTGCCTGCAGTCCGAGTGATGAATTCGCCACTTGGAATTCAGGTGTGCATTCTCCCTTCCCACACACGTCTTGCAAAAAGCGTTTAAAGGGTCTCTGAAAAAACACGTGAACTCCAAATGGTGAATTTGCTACCTGGTGTGCAGGCATGTGGCCAGCAGCCACCCCCTCCCTCTCCCTTGCAAGATTTAAAGGGCCCTCCAGCTGATCAATGGGCCATGTGCTCTCATCCATCAGCTGGAGGGCCCTTTATATCTCACACGAGGAGAGGGAGAGGGGTGACTGCTGGAGGCTGCTGTTGGGCTGGGGATTGGTTGTAGGGTTGCCCCCACCTACCATTGCCCCATTCTAAGGAAACTGGTTAGGAGCCTGATGGTGCAATCTCAAGTACACTTATGCCATCCTAACACCGTGCACTGCGATGCAAGTTAATTGAGGTGCCGCTAATCATCCTTTGCTTGATAACACTGGAAAATCTGAGAAGTGAAACCGCTGTGTGCAAGCCTCAGCTTCTGCTGCTGCCTTGCTAATATCTCATTTCTAACAGTATTTTTCCCCTGGAGAGTTTTATTTCAGTCCCGTCATGAGTCGTTTTGTTAAATGAGTGACAAAACTCTTCTAATTATATAGTAACAGTAGCAGTTGCCTAAGAGACCGCTCATGACTTCCACTTGATTCCAGACCCTCTTAAATGAAAAGTTACATTTTTTTCCATGCTCGAGGGATTTCTTCTCACTTAAAAAATGAACACAGTTACCTCTAATATTGCAGAAAAGAATTAAATGTACTGGGATTAAGTCTTCAGAAACTCTAATAAGTGTGTTTACAATAGTCCTTGGGTTCATTCTTAACCACTGGGTATATGACCTTCTATTAAATTATACCACACTTGAAGGCTTTAACTGCTTTTCCAGCTTTTTGTAAACATGTAAACCTAAGCCATCTGTGTTTTTTAAATACTTCCTGCAAGGTCTATCACTGCCTCAATCTGCTGTTTCAACTGGCTTCACAAGAAGGCATTGTGTGCTAATTTTTCCCAAAGGCACTTGATCTGTTTTATTAAATATTTTTTCTTCCTCATTAAGGTCTTTCCACAACAATAAAACAGTATTTTTTAAAAAAAAAAAAAAAACCTGGGCCAGAAGGCATTGTGTTGTAAAGTATTATATATATGTGCCAAACTATTCTTTTGGCTCAGAACAATAGAGATTTTGCTGGGACTTCAGGAAAATGGTTTATTATGGTGATCTGTGAAGGGGAAAAAAGAACCCTCTTAAATACTGTAACTTATTTATTCACGTGGTGCAGTATTATAGGAGTGGAAGCAAAATCACTGCACAGAGCAAAACTCTCTTAGATGGCATGAAACTTTTTGGAAGTGACTATCCATTGGCTATCCATTGACTAGTCTGATCTCATCAGATCTCAAAAGCTAAGCAAGGTTAGCCTCAGTTTGTACTTCAGTGGGAGACCACCAAGGAATACCAAGCTTATGATAAGCAGGCAATAGCAAAAAAGTTTGAATGGCTGTAGTCTTTTTTAAAAAAATAATAATACAAGAAAAAAGAAAACAACCTGCAGTCACCATAAGATAACTGCTTGACAGGAAGGAAAAAAAAGCTTCAGCGATCCAGAATATTTTACTGCTGAAATAATTTCTGGTGCCATTTTAGCATGTATTTTAGCATCATTAGGTGCTTTTTCTTACAATTCTGATTGCTGACTATGAGTTGTTTTGCTTCTGGTTTCTTGTATAGTATTGTATAGTATACATACTATATGTGTTGTATAGTATTAAATATATGTGCCAAACTGAGTCCCATACCAAATCACTGTGGTCAAGTTTTGTGCCATGACTGCTCATTGGTTCTTGCTTAGAGTTCAAATCATCAAGGTAACCCACAGTTTCCCGTGGTTACTCGGATGGGCACAAAGCTAATGCAAAGCATTACATTCGGTACATAACAGATAACATCTCTGAGCATAAGTTTCTTTTCTTCCCCATCCCACTATAGCTCAAATTAATCCCAAAATGCAATTCCTGGTTATCATGAAAGACTACAGGCCCCTGCAAACCAAACATTAGTTGATGATACAGTGGGTGAATACAAGGAACATTTTTGTTAAGACAAAACAGCAGCAAGAGAGTTTCTTTAAGTGCATAAAAAGCAAGAAACCAGTCAGGGAGGCTGTGAAGACCCTAGGATTTTTTAAAGGAGGGGGGGCGAGAAAACATTGCTAAACAATTCAGAAAAAAAATGAAGAATTATTTTTCCTGAGAAAATGTGGGCTACCTCAGGGGTCCCCAACCCTCGGGCCGCGGACCAGTTCCGGTCCGTGGCCTGTTAGCAACTGGGCCAAGGAGTGAGGCAGAGACCTTCACCTATTCCTCATATAAAGAAGGGATGGGGTGTGGGCGTGGAGGCAGCCTGGAGCAGCAAAAACCCCAGCACCCTCACTGGTCTGTGGAAAAATTGTCTTCTACAAAACCAGTCCCTGGTGCAAAAGAGGTTGGAGGCCACTGGGCTAGTTGACCTGGACTGAAGTCACTATTTTCAGAAAAAGTTTCAGATGAACAGTGACAAATAGAGGTAAATAGAAATGAAGTCTAAGTCTATTGAATAAATGAAAAAAATAAGAAGTTACTGGGTCTAGATAACATATAACTTACAAAACCTCAATTACTCACATACTTGAAGCTGGAAAAAATTAACATTGCCCTGTTCACATAAAATGCAGGTCCAATTCAAGAATTATCTGGGGACTTTGAGGGTGGATCCAGGAGACTTTGGGGGTGGAGCCAGGAGCAAGGTTGTGACAAGCATAATTGAACTCCAAAGGGAGTTCTGGCAATCACATTTAAAGGGACTCTAATCTGGAGAACTGGGTTTGATTCCCCACTCCTCCACTTGATGCCTGCTGGGTGACCTTGGGTCAGTCACAGTTCTCTCAGAGCTGTTCTCTCAAGAGCAGTTCTCAAAGAGCTCTCCCAGTCCCACCAATTTACAGGGTGTCTGTTGTGGGGAGAGGAAGGGAAGGAGATTATAACTCGCCCTAAGACTCTGAGTGAAGGGCATGATATAAATCCTACTCTGAGCAGTCTAAGATTTTTTACTGAGAAACACAAATATTTTTAGGGTGCACCTCCCTCAGCCATGAAATGGCATTTTCTTTTTTTAAAAAAGAAAACAAAACTTTAGTTTTTACAGTCTGGTTTAACAGTATTCTTGCAGTGTTGGAATGTCAGGAGACAGGAAACTGAGAAGGATAATGTAAAACAGCATAGTCAATTGGCTCAGGAGATTTTAAAGGAAAGGCCAAAATAGTCCACAGATTCAATCTTTGTATGATCACTGGGATGTTTGGAGTCTGTTCATTTGGGATAACATCATCAGCATCTTCCCACAAAGGTGAAAAATGATAAATTAGGCTCAATTAATTCTTCCCTCAACCCTGAACCTGAAGTTTGAGGAGCTACAGAGATTATTTCATTTAGAACTCCTTTTATTTTCAGGATGCAAATGCAAGTTATGTTTTCAATGTTCAGTATTAACCAGCTTTTTGTGAAGTGTTCAAATGGGCCCTGAACAAGGCAGATAAGTACAAGAGCACTGTTTCAAGGTAGATAATCCTTGAAGAAATCTACTGTCAAGACACTGTTTCCTGTAATACTAAGGAATCTGTGGTATCTTAATTGCTGATAATAAGGAATTAGGCTCTGCAACACCCACCCACCCCCCGCCGCCCCCAGTAACAGCTCTGACTCCTCCGCATCTGCTTTGGTGACAGGATTGCCCACTCTGGATTGGGAAATTCTTGGCAATTCTGAGACTGGAGCCTGCAAAAGAGAAGGGGAACAACCTCAGCAGGGTATAATGCATAGTGTCCACTCTCAAAAGCAACTATTTTCTCTGGAAGATAGAATGGTTCTGAAGAATATCTGAGAAATAACTAAGGGTATAATGGATGGCTCACCATTCTAGAACATTGATGTGCAGCTGTTTTTCATCCTCTGACCATGTGCTGCACTTGAAAATTCCATGCAATGGGCACGCAGACACCAGAGAGAGGTGACCATGGTAAGGACTGCTTCATGGGAAGGAGCCCCAAAGGAAATTACCTTGAAAAAATTAGTCACAGAAAAACCCCAAAGCGAGGACTGGTCTGGGGATAAAAAAACCTATGCCATAAGTCATGCACTCCCACTTTACAGCAAGACAAGAACCAGAGCTGAGCTGCAAAAGCTGCATCTGCAGTCTGGCTAAAGGTAGAACTGCAGTTGTCAATGCCATAAACCTCAACAGGCACAAGATCTTGTGAACTGACTGGAAACAATGTTTTCTGAATTGTTTAACCAAAGTGAAGATTGCTTGGAGCTTCTTGCTTGGGGGGGGAAGGGGGAGAGAAAGCTGTTTCCCTCTCCAGAATCTAATACAATCCTAATAGTTGAATGGCTCTTTCTTGATCTTGTAAAAGTG
Organism: Heteronotia binoei; assembly: GCF_032191835.1. NCBI lineage: Eukaryota > Metazoa > Chordata > Lepidosauria > Squamata > Gekkonidae > Heteronotia > Heteronotia binoei. The sequence continues at coordinate 25,240,016 of NC_083223.1, forward strand.
TTCACCTTTCTGGAAGTGGGCTGAAGAGAAGCTGGTTTCTGCCATAATTCCTGCATAAGGTCATTAAGACCTAATACTGGGAATGCAGCTATCCCAGGAGAATCAGTGTAAAGACAGCTCAGAATCTTATTCTTGGGCTTGTGCTCAGAGGTAACAACCTCTCTGTCATGAGGAAATGAGCCCTTTGGAGGATTTGTTCATCAAACATCCAGAGATCCTCGGAGGGGGAGACTGAAGATGGTTCACCCACTCCTCTCATCTGGGCTTGGTTCCAAAGCAATGTCAGATCCATCAGATTCCAGGGGCATTTCCTCCCCCTAATTTGAGAAACTAGAAAGCATGATGATGTCAAGTCTGTCTATAACTCTGGCTCAAGCACAGAGCATGCTGGGTAGAACCAAAGTATAACCAAATGCTGCTAGCTTACTCCCTCTTCCTTTCCCCCTCCTTTGTAGAGCTCATCCTGCTTTGAAATGGTAATGTGTGAAAGTCTTATCTGTGCCTTCTCAGCCCAGGCTTGGGGGAGAGGAAGGAGCCTGAGAGCATCAAGGCCATACTGGCCTCTAATCAACATGAGAATGTATTTGTAACATCTATGTGTGAATGTCCTCTACACCATTCCCCCCCCCATAGGAATCCTTTTGAAGTGGGGGGTTTGTACGCATGCGTTAACTAAGCCGGCTGTGTGCTCGTCCTCCCCTTCGAACTGGAATTTTAATTAGCTCAAAAGAATGTAAATAGCTCTTTGGCAAGTCTATTTGAAAAACGAGCTTACTTACGAAGGTCTGAAGATCATAAGAATTCCTTTCTGGGGTCCCAGAGGGTAAGACAACAACTTTTACTATCAAATTAACGAGGCAACGCCCTGGTTAATTACTCAGCGGTCGCGGGTAACTCCCAAAAATAATTATCATGGCTAAGACAATTAAAGAGCTATCTGAGCAGATATCAGCTTTCCAGACTTTAATAATGTCGTCCCAGGACCAGATGAGATCTGAAATTAAATCACTCAGGGATGCTTTTACAGAGTTGAGTGCAGAGCTGAAGGACACACGGAACATTGCAATCTTGGCTAATGAGCTGGCCTTATCTAATAAACAAAAAATACTCCAGCTGAATTCGCAACTTACAGAGCTCTCTGATCGTAACAGAAGAGCGAATCTGATCCTGGGTGGAATTTCAGAGGAAATAAATAATAAGCTCCTGGAAGGAACCCTTATAGACTGGATGGGTGAGCAAGGAGTCACTCTGCAATCTCAGGATATTGAGAGAGCTCATAGACTGCAAAGGAGACAAGATGGGGGTGCCCCAAGGGAAGTCATAATTAAATTTTCAAGGGAAAAGACTCAGCAGACAGTTTTCAAGACTTTGAAAAAAAGGAAAGACCTTTCTTTTAGAGGAAGGAAAGTTTGGGTGAGAGAAGTCTTCTGTCAGGAAACCATCAGAAAGAGAAGGCAAATGAGACCCTTTGGGCAAAAATTATATGACAACAAGATTAAATTCTCTTGGGGGTACCCCTCCTCAATAGTTATTTTTAAAGATGAAAAAAGGCTGGTGGCCCGCAACCCTAAAGAAGCAAGAGATCTCCTCACTCGCCTGGGCATCACCACAGACGACCTGAGAGACCCAAGAGAGGAAGAAGAAGAAGAAACAGTGGAGCTCGATGTGGACCCGGGAGAAGGAAGCTCAAGTAGACAAGAGAAAAGGCCAAGAACGGACTACTAAAGGGAAGTATAAAATATTTTGAGCTAAATTTAGCTATAAGCTTGAAGGGGAGGGCGGGATGCGTGCCCCCAGGAAGGTGGAAGACAGGATGATGGTTTCATCCAAGAAGTTGTCTGTGCCACAGGGGAAGGGAATAGGGGGCGGGGTTTCAGTAAGAAGTATAGAAAAATACCCTCAGCCATTAGGGCCCAAGTCTGTTACATATAAAGAGAATGGATATATCTTTAAGAGTCCTTTCACTGAATGTGAATGGTCTAACATCAAATCTTAAGAGATTCAGAGTAATTAAAATGGCTAAAGAACAAAGAATAGATTTGTTGTGCCTACAGGAAACTCACAAAAAAATAAATGATAGAAAACCATTGATAAAAGATCTGAGGTGGCAGGTTTTAGCAGAAGCAAGAGGGTCTTCCAAAGCTAGAGGTGTGGCTACATTGATTCGTAAGGACATTAAGGTGGAGAACATGGAAAAATTAGTAGATAAGGAAGGTAGATACCTCTTAGTTAAGTTTAAGCTGGAAGCAATAAAATTCACTATAGTAAATGTTTATGCACCAAATAAAAGACAAAAGAAATTCTTAAACTTGGTTTTTAAGAAGATACAACAGTTTTCAGAGGGCGAACTAATTGTAGTGGGCGATCTAAATATGGACATAACCAAGAATAATAGTATTAACCTAAGAGATTGGGGCCTGAAGGACGCTCATGAGTTCATCAATACGAGACCCAGCCCGACACATATTTCTTGTAGACATAAAACAGCATCCCGCTTAGATTATATAATTTTGGAAAAAAATAACAATATGGTGGTTAAAGAGATCAAGACCCATCCAATTTTGATCTCTGATCATGCCCCTCTAAGTATTGAATTAGAATTAAACCTTCCCTCGAAAAATAGACCTTGGAGGTATAACAACTTGGTAATGACAAAAGAAGAGGATAGGGAATACTTAATGACACAGTTAAAATTATATTTTAAGGAAAATAGAGGATCTGTGTCAACTAATATATTGTGGGACGCTGCTAAAGCGGTAATAAGGGGCCATTTGGTTAGGAAGGAAAAAGATATAAAAAGTGAATGGTATAAAAAAAGGCAAACAAAACTTAAGGAATTGGAGGAGTTACAAAAAGAAATAGTGGAAAAGTGTAATCCTAGTTTACAGATTAGAATTAAAGAGATTCAAAAACAGTTGGAGGCCCTAGATATGGCAACAATGTGGAAAAAGGAAATAATGGTTAAGAACGACTTCCAGAGGAATAGCATTAATACAGCAAAAAGATTAGCTAATTATTTGAAAGTTAAAAAGGCAAAACAATCAATTAGAACTATTAAAATTAATAATAGTATAACTCAAAACTCTAAGGAAATCACTAAGGCATTTGAAGACTTCTATAAAAATTTATATATGAAAAAGAATATAACGGAGGTGTGGGACGCACCTAAGCTAATTATAGAGGAGGAAGCAAAAGCCTCACTGGGTGCTGAGATTACACTCCAAGAGATAAAGGAAGTAATAAAAGCGCTCAAAAAGGGTAAATCACCAGGGCTGGATGGCTTTACTTCTGACTTTCATAAAGAAATGGTAGAAATTATAGCACCTGAATTGCAGGTAGTTTTTAGCGAAGTCTTGGAAGGAAAGAAAGCCCCGGACTCATGGAAGGAAACAGAAATAATTTTGATATTAAAGCCCCAGAAAGATCCGGAAGAAGTAGGCTCATATAGGCCCATTAGTTTACTAAATCAAGATTATAAGATTTTTGCTAAGGTTTTAGCAAATAGACTTAAGAGAGTTATCCCGTCAATCATAAAAGGGGACCAATACGGTTTTATTGAGGGTAGATCTATTGCCCACCCTATTAGAAATATCTTAAATGTATTGCACCATGGCCAAAAGAAAAAAATAGCCCTGTTAAAGTTGGATGTTTATAAAGCCTTTGATACTCTTTCACATGAATTCTTGTGGCAAATATTAAAGAAGATAGGTTTAGAGGAACGGTTCTTACACGCTATACAGGAAATATACAACGGAGGTAAGGCCAAAGTTAGAGTCAACACTGACCACTCACAAGCGTTCCCAATTCAAGGGGGGGGTAAGACAAGGCTGCCCACTATCCCCGCTTATATTTATAATAGCTATAGAGCAACTAGCAGAGCGAATTAGGAATGCTGGGAGAATAGAGGGGTATAAGTCAGGTATTGAAGAAATGAAAATTAATTTATTTGCGGATGATATCATAGTAATTATGTCTAACCCAAAAGACGGAGTTAAAGAGATTAAGATAATTTTAGATGATTTTGAAAAGTGTTCAGGGCTCGGAGTGAATATGGCAAAATCAGAAATTCTATACCTTAATGTTAATAGAGAGGAAAAACAGGAAATAAATAGGATTATGAATATAGGAATGGGAGCCAAGAGATTAAAATATTTAGGGATAGTCCTCCAAAAAAATATGGACAAAATGATAAAGGAGAACTATGGTAAAATATGGAAGAAAATAGAGAGGGATATGAATAATTGGAATCATAAAATACTAGGGATATCATCTAGAATAAGATCTCTTAAAATGTTCATGATACCAAAGTTAATGTATTTATTCCAAACCTTACCCTTAGGTTTGAGGGAAAATCAAATTGAACAATGGAATAAAGCAATCAAAGAGTGGATTTTTAATAATAAAAACAGTAGGTTTCATAAGAGAATTCTATACAACCTTAAATCAGAATTAGGCTGGGGAATCCCAAATTTAAGTAAATATTATGAGGCCTTCCAACTAAGAGCGTTACTAGATTTGAGTGAGGATAAGGTACAGAAGTGGATCAATTTCAAGAATGCGGTCAACAGTGGCATTGGAAGATTTGGATTTTTTTCCACAGTGTCGACAAAAGATCTAAAATTAGCTATAGGGCCCAGAAGAGCAGCATTAGAAACCTGGATGAAATGGTACCCACAGTGGCTAGGGAAGGTTTCAAGGTGGAGCCCCCTAGAAGCTATTGTTAAGGAGGTGCATGCTATAAAATGGTGGGAAAGGCTTAAAAACAAAGGCTATTTTAGAGTGGACGATATGTTTAGGGGTGGTAAGCTAAAACCCTTACAGGAAATTATAGAAGATTTAGGTAATCAATACTGGTTAATCATAGCAGGCTTGCACAAGAGTGTTAAGACGATCAGTGAAAAGGGAGAGCTTTGGCTAGACACTCCAATGGAAGAGATATATAAGGTAATGGCCAAACAAAGGAAGGGTCTAGTGGGGTTAATATACAGAAAAATGATTTCAAATAAAGATAAAATAATAGTACATTTACAAAAGATTTGGAGTCATGAAGGTCAGTTAACAGAGGGGTTGGCTGGGAAAATCTTGGATGGTCTAGAAAGGATTAAAGTAACCAAATTTAAAGAACTGGAACATAAATTTTTCACAAAATGGTACAAAACTCCCGCACAAATAGCCAATATATTTCCAGGAGTGAGCTCCAAGTGCTGGCATTGCAAACAATTTAAGGGTTGGTTTGCACATATGTGGTGGGAGTGTGAAGAGGTTAAACCCTTTTGGAGGGAAATTATTCAATTTATTAAGAAAGTCTGCAATGTACCATTAACCATTGGCTTTAATATGATGTTGTTAAGTACAATAGGAAGTCCAGCACTAAGTAGACCCATGCAAAACCTTGTCAAGGCAATGATATTAGCGGGGAAGGCGGTCATCGCTTTGGGGTGGAAAGATAAAAGTAAATGGTCAATAGAAATCTGGCACAGCTATTTGTTTGATTACATACAGTCTGACATCGTGGCAACAATAAACAAGGATTCCACGTGGGAAGATAAAGCCAAGGAAATCGAGACCAGATGGAACCCTTATTTAGAGTGGATCTCAGGAGAAACAAGGAAGGACATTCAGTGGAAGATCAGGACTCTGTGCCCTTGGCTGAGGGGAAAAGACTAAGAGAAGACGGGGAGGGTTGGGGGGGGGAGGGTTATTTGTAATTTCAACATCCATATGCTGTAATGGCCAATTGTACTAAAGTCAATAAAACATAAAAATATTTATTAAAAAAAAAGGAATCCTTTTGAAGTATACCTTATACGCAATGTATCTACTGTATGGTCTTTAGTCTTTTCAAAACCTGGCTTAGGCCACAAGTAACCAGTATCAATAAAATAGAGTCTTTGTATCCACACCGACTCATCATTGAATCTGCAGACTTGACATTTTGAAAAGACTCCCCTTTGGAGCTCAACCGACCTGGCAACTTTGTAACCTGATGGCCAATAAGATTCCAGGAGACGGGGAGCTTCCTAACAAGGAGGAAGAGCCGGCGGCACTTTGGTACGTCTTAGACGCCAGGCGAGCCGCGGTTTCTTCTCCACAGTTCCAGCTTGTGGTCACCCCCCGGCAGTGGCAACCGAGGACCTCAACCACCACCATGGACGAGGCGCCCGCATGTAGGGATGCGATCCTGACTCGCCACATGAGGAGGGTGCGGATGACAGAGCCCACCAACCTGGGCACCTTGGAGCAGAGCGAGAGCAACTCTATCCTTGTGGTCCGAGTACCAGACAATACCCCCGACTGTGAGGAGAAGGGGTCTGAGGAGCCGTTACCAAAGGACATGCACGAGGAAGACGCCCGCATGTTTCGGGCCATAGTCCGAAAGGAAGTCGATGGGGCAGTCAAGGATCTGAAGGATGAGATGCAGGCGATGACCGCCCAGATATCTTGGGCTCTGGGGATAGCCGAGCCGCGGAGACCTCACCAACCTCCGCCAGTTCGCCTACCCCCACCCCCGGCTCCACCACAAGCCCCAGTGATGCCCCAGCAGGCGGGACAGGCGCCACCGCTGGCGGCGCCACTCGCCCCCCCGGGACGGAGGGAGAGGGCGCGAACTGGAAGCCACCTTTGACGGGGACCCAGACGAAGTGGAGTATTTCACCATCCAAGCAAACAGCTACATGCATTACTGGGGAAACACCTTCCCAGATGAATTCAGCTGAGTGGATTACTTGGGGTCGAAACTGAAGGGGGATGCGAAGAGATGGTACATGAGCCTATACGAGGCCATGACCCGGAACTGGACTATGTGCAAACTTTCATTCAGGCTCTGATGGCCCACTACAAAGACTCCCTCCAGGAGACTCGAGCCCTGGCCGCCCTGAGAGATATGCAGCAGGGCCCCAGAACCATCCGAGAGTACGCCTCGGAGTTCCGGACCAACGCCGCAAAGGTGCGGGGGTGGAGTGAGCTGATGAAAATCGAGCACTTCACCCAGGGCCTGCACACTGGCATCCTGGATCGGGCCCTCACCCAAGCCAGACCCACCACGTTGGTGGGCTGGATACAATTGGCAGGGGAGGTTGAGACCAATATGAAGCGGATGGCCATGCAACGTCAACACCAGTCCGGAAAGGGCCCCCAAAAGGCTAACCCCCAAACGGAGCCCAAGAAACCCACCGGGGGAAAACCTCCCGGGTCCCGCAAGTGCTTCCGTTGCAGCGACCCAGGCCATCTGGCCTCCAGTTGTCCGCCCCCCCCCCAAGAATCCAGCGGGGAAGCCGAAAGCAAGCACCCCGACCCCCAAGAAGCAGCCCGGCCGCCCTAAGGAAGCAGCGAAGAGCAGCCTCGCCACGGTGGAGGAGCCGGACGAGGAAGTGTTCCTATCAGTGGAGCTGAGTGACCTGACCTGGGCGTCTGAGCCGTCGGAAAACGAGAACGACCTGCTCTGAAGGGTGCCAACCAGAAGGTCGAGGAGGAGCCGGCACCACTGAGGGTGAGAGTGATGGGATGCTTGTACTTTGTGGTAGTGAAACTGCTGAACACTAGACTGAAAAGGTTCATGCAGGTTCAGGCCTTAGTAGACTCGGGGTGCAATCGAGAACTGATTACGCCCAACCTAGTGGAGGCTCTGGGTGGGTCGGTGATGCGAGGGGAGCCGTGCAGGCTAGAGACTCAATTCTTACCGATGGGGATTAAGGAGCACTGGGATCAGGAATCCTTCATAATCACCCCCTCATGCTCCTACCCGGTAGTGCTGGGGATGGGCTGGTTAGCGAAACATGAGCCCCGCATACGGTGGGGAGCACAGACCATTAAATTCATAGACCCCCTCTGCCAAACCCACTTCTGGAACCCCACCTGGGGTCCACGGGCTCCCGCAGCCAAAGAGAGAGCATGCATGTTGGTGGAGGAGGTCCACACGGTCCCTAAAGCATATCGGGACCTGATGGGAGTGTTTAGTGAACAAGGAGCAAACCAACTGCCCCCACACCGGAATACGGACTGCGCTATAGAGCTGATCCCAGGGCAGACCTTGCCCAGGGCTAAACTGTACCCCATGGGGTGGGTGGAAAAAAAGGAACTCTGCAAGTTTTTAGACCAGAACTTGGAGAGGGGTTTCATTAGGCCGGCGATGGCCCCCCACACCGCCCCGGTACTGTTTAGGAAAAAGAAGGATGGCTCGTTTAGACTTTGCACAGATTTTCGCAGAATTAACTCGATCTCAACAACCAATGCGTACCCCATCCCCCTCATCCAGGACTTGCTAAGCACAGTGTCGGAGGGGAAGATTTTCACCAAACTGGATTTGAGGGATGCGTACTTCCAAGTGCGCATCAAGGAGGGGGATGAGTGAAAACCGCATTCAATACACCAATGGGGCAATTCAAATACTTGGTCATGCCCTTCGGGTTACAAGGGGCCCCTGGGGTATTCATGAACTTTATAAATGATGTGCTCAGAAAATACCTTTTCAAGGGGGTGGTGGTGTACCTGGATGACATCATTATTTATTCGCAAGATGTACAGTCTCACGTGAAGTTAGTGAGGGAGGTGCTTAGCACACTGATGAAGCACCAACTGTACGCCAAGCTATCTAAATGCGAGTTCCATAAAACCGAATTGGATTATCTAGGATTTCAGGTGTCGGAGAAGGGGTTGGCGATGGACCCAGCCAAAGTGCAGGCGGTGGTGGACTGGGCCCCCCCGAGGACACGTAGTCAGCTCCAATCCTTCCTCGGATTCGCAAATTTCTATAGGTCCTTCATAGAGGGGTTTGCCCAGATTGCCCTCCCCCTGACAGAGTTGTTAAAAACTAAGGGGAAGGGGCCGGAGGCCAAACGACCGGGAGCCCATCTCAATTGGAGCCCGAAATGCGAAGCAGCTTTCGACAAGTTGAAATGCCTGTTCACTAGTGAGCTGGTCCTAAGCCACCCAGATGAGCGACAACCCTTCATTGTGCAATGTGACATGTCCGATGTGGCCATCGGAGCCATACTCATGCAGAAGGACGGGGGTGGCCAACTGAAGCCCTGTGCCTATATTTCCAGAAAGTTCTCAGCTGAGCAAAGGAACTGGTCAGTCTGGGACAAGGAGGCTTTTGCCGTGACTTTCACCCTAAAAACCTGGCAATCATGGCTGGAGGGGGCAAAAGTACCGTTTGAAATCTGGACTGATCACAAAAACCTCGAGGCCCTCACCAGCAAGAGGAAACTGAGTGAGAAGCAAATCAGGTGGGCGGGATTCTTCTCTAAATTCTCTAAATTCGACTTCAGGCTAAGGCACATCCCAGGGGCAAAGAACTTTCTGGCAGACGCTCTCTCTCGCCTCCCTCAGCACAAAAGTCAAAAGGAGGAAGTAATAGACTCTTTAATTTCCCCCTCACAAGTGGCTGCCGTAGTAACCACCCGATCCCAAAAGAAACGGAGCCTGGAGGGTTGGGGAACCGAGAAGCTTGCCTCTGAGACAGAAAAGGAAGGGGACGACCGTCCAGGGGAAATCCAAAAGAGGGGAGATGGGCTATGGTACAAAGGAGAGAAGCTATATGTCCCTAAGAGTTCGCGGGCAGAGGTGTTGCAATTTTGCCACTCCAACAAGCTAGCAGGACACTTCGGCTACATAAAGACGCTCCACTTAGTCAGCAGGCAATTTTGGTGGCCGTCTATGAAAAAGGATATATCAGAATTCGTAGCCTACTGCCCGATCTGCATCATGGCTAAGAGGCGGGGAGGGAAGCCACCCGGGCTACTCAAACCTCTAGAGACGGCCAAAAGACCATGGTCGATAGTGTCCATAGACTTTATTGTGGAACGGCCGCCCTCTCATGGCAAGACTGTAATAATGGTGGTGTTGGACACTTTTTCCAAACAAGCCCACTTCATTCCCTGTGCCCAACTCCCCACCTCAAAGAGACTAGCCCAGCTGTTTTTCAATCACGTGGTCAAACTCCACTCGTTCCCAGAGAAGGTTATTAGCGACCACGGGCCGCAGTTCGTTGCCAACTTCTGGCAGGAGTTCTGTAAATTAACAGGCATGGAGCAGGGACTGAGTTCCGCCTACCACCCGCAGACAGACAGAACGTGTGAATGGGGTTCTAGAGCAATATCTACGTTGTTTTATCAACCACCGACAGTCTGATTGGGTAGATCTACTCCCCTTTGCAGAGTATGGGTACAATAACAGCATGCACAGCTCCACCAAGGTCTCGCCCTTCCAGACAGTATATGGGTATGAGGGGAGACCCATTCCGTCGCTCCCAGGAGGGGCCCCCTCCCTTGAACCAACTTCTTCTGAGAATGAGTGGGTGGCTGAGAAAGATATCGCAGCCCCCGATCTAATACGAAAGTTCAATCAGAAATGTTCTCACAGGGCGGTGGAGGCGGCTTAGGGGGGGCAGTATGTCAAGTCTGTCTATAACTCTGGCTCAAGCACAGAGCATGCTGGGTAGAACCAAAGTATAACCAAATGCTGCTAGCTTACTCCCTCTTCCTTTCCCCCTCCTTTGTAGAGCTCATCCTGCTTTGAAATGGTAATGTGTGAAAGTCTTATCTGTGCCTTCTCAGCCCAGGCTTGGGGGAGAGGAAGGAGCCTGAGAGCATCAAGGCCATACTGGCCTCTAATCAACATGAGAATGTATTTGTAACATCTATGTGTGAATGTCCTCTACACCATTCCCCCCCCCCCTAGGAATCCTTTTGAAGTATACCTTATACGCAATGTATCTACTGTATGGTCTTTAGTCTTTTCAAGACCTGGCTTAGGCCACAAGTAACCAGTATCAATAAAATAGAGTCTTTGTATCCACACCGACTCATCATTGAATCTGCAGACTTGACAGATGAGGCCCAATAGGGAGTAATGGTATACATTTGCATCCCTAGAGCTTGCAAAACTCTCAGCCCACTCCTCCCACTGGCTAAATGACCATCTGACAGCAATGCTGATTCTGTGAATTAGGCAAATCATGAGAGAGAGGGCAGGAAGGGTTGCATCAGTGCTTAGTTCTCATGGTCTTTTCTTACATGCCCAGGGAAATACTGATTGCCACTTTGGGGTTGGTCAGCAATTTTTTCTCCAGACCAGTTTGGCTAGGAATCCTGGAGGTTTTTGCCATCTTCTGGGCATGGAGCAGGGGTCACTGGGGATGTGTGTTGGAGGGGGAAGGTATTTGTAAAGTTCCTGCACTGTGCATGGGGTTGGGCATCCAAACTGATTAAACAATTTCATAAAAAATACCCAACCAAACCTGGGGGGTGAGAAACTCTTTGGGAGGGCAGAATGTCAAGAAGAAGTTTCTTGCCAATGGTTTTGTGCAGGGGTCATTTTGTAGAAAAATCAGTGGTGGAGCTCATTGGCATAACTCATTAGCATATGCTGCACACACCCCTCCTCCCCAGCCAAAAGCAACCCAAGGCAAGAAAGAAACCCAGGCGAGCGAGGCCTGCTTGGGCTGACTAGAGATGCAGCCAGCGCAAGCAGGCCTTGCTCATCTGGTCTGCCCCCCCTCCCATTCAAAAGGCCAGCAAGCCACCAACCATCCAAAATCACATAAGAAGTGGAGAAAGGGTGGTTCAGGCTTCTCCAGGGGTTAATGAGGGCTTCTGGGGACATGGCAAAGCCCCTGGTGGCTGGCTGGCTGCCCGCTCTCCTAATCCAGGAATTGTCATGCAGCTTCACCTACTATTCAATGGACAAGGTAGGTAGGTGGGGAGGAGGAGAGGGAACAAATCAGAAAGCTTCAGAAGCTGCACTCCTGTGGGCTCCTTCTGAAGTCAAGGCCTGCCTTTAAGACCAACAAAGTATGAGCTTTCATGTGCAAGCACACTTCTTCAGATACAACGCAATGGAAGAAAACCATTCAAACTCATAGACAGGGTTGGAAAGCAAATTAAGGCAAGATAAAAGTTAGAAGATTGAAAACAACTTAGCGTTTTTAGGAGTGAAGAAACAAGCATCTACCTTCCTCCGAGTCTGCGCAGTCATCAGCTTTAAGATTGGTAACTATTGCTTGTTCACGTGGTTTAGTTATGAATCCATGTATTATGCTTTGTTTCGCTTTGCTTAGCTGCTGTACTAGCTGTTAGATAGAATAGAGTGCACCAGAGAAAAGCAACCTTGCACACTGCTGACCTTATGCCTGAGAAAAGAAGTTTCACTTTTAAGAAAAGACACATAACAAGAAGGGTGGGGTGGATTTGAGCAGCTAGATAGTTTGAGCGCATTTTGCCACCTTGAATAGATTATGTCTCTAACTGCCATACATAAGGTATGTTGTGTCCAGGGTTTTGTGCGCCCATTGGAGCCAACAGATTGAGCTTGGAACTCTCAGAACAATAGAAGCAGGATCCTAGTCCCTGCTCTTCCCTGACCAATTGCGGGTCCCCTGTTGATTCAAACAGGACTATGGCATACCAGCGTAGGAACCCGATGTGTATATAGTTGGCCCCACTGGCCCATGCCAGTTCAGTTCTTACTTGTTATGCTGTAATCACAATAAAGTGAGCTTTATTGCTACATGCCTCCTCGTGTACCGAACCTAGAATTTAACAAGGTATAAATATCTGGCCCGGCCCTGGGTCATTAGTTCTAACAAAGAATGTCTTGCTGTGAACATGCATCTCTTCAATAAAATCCTTATTTGACTCAAGTAAAAGAGACTGAGTTGATGAGAGCTTCACAGAACCTGACATAATGTAGCTGATGCCCAAGTTCATAACACGTGGGGACACAAAAATGAAACCACTGCACTGACTTTTGTCTCAGTAGACAATATTACACTGCTTTATACCAGCTTCAGAGAGCCCATGTATGATGTAAGAACTGTCCAGAAGAAACTGCTGAAAACAGTAGTCTTTTCATTTGCACCGTTTCAAAACTTAGATGTCTTTTTTGTTCTTTGGGGGGAGGTGTTGATCTAAGTATGGAAATGGATCAAATAGATCTTTGCCATTGTGTACATGCAGCCCTAGATCCCTTTAAGCTAATTAGTGGTCACTTTTTGCCCTGGTCAAACGTTTGCAACTGTAGTGTGTGGGAAACAGGAAAGACAAATGAGAAGATGAAAGTCAAGTTATGTGACTTGTAGAGAGGAACTGCACTGACACAACTCTGTGAGGGGGAGACATTGTAAGGTTGACGTTTCTTAGCTCTTAAAAACAAATTGTACTGTCAGAGTTTGCTTCAATTGCAGAAATGCTGCTAAGTGTTTTCTTGTAGCCAAGCACGTTTATAACAAGGGTTCTCAAATCTACGCAGTTGTACTTTTAACCAAGAGAAAGGCAGGAGCGATGCCATTGCATGTCAAAACATCTCTGACTTGTAATTGGATGAAAAACTGTTTTGCTAATGATAAATCAGCTTAATCCCTTCCTGCTGGCTCTGCTTCACACACTTCTCTTTTGCCAGCATGCAGGATCTTTGTGAATGAGTCAGCAAGTGCAGGTGCTAATTAAGTCTGACACAAGGCAGATAGCAAATGATGTAAGAACCCATTCCCACATTATGGTGACCATGTGGTTCCTCCTTGCTTCACCCCCCCCCCCCCAATACACACAACATTGCTATGTTTATTTCTCTGAATGGGACAAAAGTGACACACAAAGAAAACGAGTTGTATTTACAGCTTAGGTTTCATATGCTTAGTCTGGGGGTACTTTTAAATGCTTGGTAGTGCCATCCTCTGGCCTTTCACAAGCTTTGACTGGTGCGCCAGCTGTGGCTTTTTCTCGGCAGGTGCAATTTCACCACAATTATCCATGCTCTGATCACATCCCGTGGGATTACTGCAATGCACTCTTATCTACCTGGGACTACCTTTGGAAATGGTTTGAAAGTTTCAAATGGCACAAAATGCAGCAGGTGGGGTTGCTGTCTGGGCTGCAGGCCATTGTGCAAGAAAGAATGTTATCGCTGCCAATTAGTTTCAAGGCCCAGTTCAACATGCAGGAACCAACTGAGACTAGCAATGCAATTCTAAACAGAATAGCAGCCTTCAACATCCAATGACTACAATAGACTTATAAGGGTGTAACTGTGTTTAGATTTCCACTGCAAGATACTTAAAGTTCCACCTTCTCCCATATGTTCTTCCCCAACAGTTAAGATTTGCTGGACAGGACCATCTTGGCATGCATCTGTAAGTACAGTGAGTACTTTTTTTGAGCAGGAATGCATAGGAATACAGTTCCAGCTGGCTTGGCATCAAGGGGTGTGGCTTAATATGCAAATGAGTTCCTACTGGGCTTTTTCTACCAAAAAAGTCCTGTGTGAAACAATGGTGATGTCAGGGATGCAGCCTAATATGCAAATGAGTTCCTGCTGTGGTTTTTTCTACAAAAAAGCCCTGCATAAAGCACAAGGCCTTCTTGGTGTAGAAGTCTCTTCAAGCAGAAACAAATTTCACTTTCTTCCTCACCTTGCTAGTTTAAAATACTAGTCTAATTATTTCTTTTCACTCCAGTTTTTAAGCAAAGACTTTTTACAGGACTGTTTATTGTTGCCGTCAAGTGAAACCATGGTTTAATTGAATTAACTATGATTAGTTTGATTGTCCCAACTCCACTAGCTATAGTTAGGTTCTATCAGTGCAGGATCTGAAACCAGGATTTGAAATTGGTTTGTGAACTACAGTCTTAACTTTGTCTACATTGATAAATTGTGCAAAATTACCGAATCTTGGCTTGTTCCTAGTACCACACTTTCCACAATGGAGGCCAGGCAAGCAGTATCGATTGAAGCTTACTTGATTCTGAGTTATTGACTGCAAACTGAATCCTAGTCTTACAAACAAATACATTTTTTTGTTATTTTTATCAAAGTATAATAAGATACGACATGCTTAATGACAAAGAGACATGAGTAGATTACATCACGACTTGTCAGTATAACAATTTTAAGCATATACCATACAAGAATATGAGGAAAGGGAACAGATAATATTAAATATACACAGACCTGAGATAAGAGCTTAGAAAAATGAGAACTGTGATATTGTTTATTTGAAAAATAAGTTTTTGTGAAGGAGTCCTGAGCAAACAAATCATAAAGATTTTGAGGGGTTTATTTTACTAAGAGCTAGTGGGCTGGGCCTGTCTTATGACTGAAGACTACTTTCTATGCTTCTTAGATATCTTATTTGGCCATTTCTTCATCACAGCTTGGGATTCCCTTTCAGATATGGTATCTAATAGCAAATTGGCTAGTCCCCATCCCAGTTATGGAAGCAGCAAAACCCAACCACCTACACAATGGTCTCTAGATACTTGGAGGCAGGGCTTTTTTTGTGGTGGTACAGGTGTGAGGTTTTGCTCAGTATCAGTCAGGAAGGTTTCTCAAATAAATGCAGGAAAAGCTTTTATTGAAAGATCAGTAGCAAACGCTTGGCAAAGTCTTCCTTGCCAGAACTGACACAAACAAAACCGAATGAATATTTGTAGGTGCCTAGAACAGTTACATTTGTGTGCCTAGTGTTTCCTGTGCTTAATACTTTTAGAAAGATTCCAAAGCCTTACATTATTTACATCTACTCCAAGGTTAATTATAACTGCGTAGAAGTATTTGGTGGGACTGTCTCAGTCCATCCCCTAGGAGACTAGATAACAGCATTCCACTAAAGTAACATTCAAAGCTCGACAGTCTCACAAAGCTCCCCCTTTATAACATTAAAGCTACAATATAAAACTAAAGTTAATTGTTAATTATAAGTAGATTACATGAAATGGAAATAAGATTACATGATATGAGCATAATAAACAATCATAAGATATGAATGCAATACAGAAGCATGGTAATACCAAAATACATAACATGTGATTAATAAGCAAAGAAATAATACTGGGAACTCATGTCAGGAGACCATCCTGACAACAGGTACCTTTGAAGGAGCTGTCCAATTCTGAAACTTACAAAAGGGTACTGGCACTTTCCCCCTTTCCTTTTAATTTTTTTTTACAAAAAAACCCACTGCTTGGAGGAATCCCCAGGTTTGGGGTGGGTGGGAATGAGCTGATAAATTAACCAGAAGAAGAGGAGTTGGTTTTTATACCCTGCTTTTCTCTGCCCCAAGGACACTCGGAAGGCTTTATGTGGAGTGAGGGAATCAAACATAGTTCTCTAGATTAGCGTCTACCACTCTTAAGCACTATGCCACACTGGTAATAGAGGCATAAATAATTAAATCAGTCTTCTGAGCACAGTGTTCAGAAGTACAGAATGTTGAAATCCACAATATGCTCTTCTCAATTCCACTCCAAATCTTATTTTACAAATGTGCAGGGATCATTTTGTAAAAAAAAAAAAAAAAAAAAACCTGCCAAAGCTCAGTAGCATAATTCATTTATGCAAATTAGTTACACCAGCAAAACATCCAATCCTGTGGGGTGACCTCTCCACATGGGGACAGCTGTTCTACAGGTTCTGCTGTGCTGCACAGCTGAAACCAGGGGTCCCATGTTCTCCATTATCCAAATTCCCACTCCGTCCTGCTATTCACATTTAAGCGTCCCTTTTAGAACAGCCTCTCCAGCCTTTCTCTTCTCCCTGGAAGGACTTAGCCTTTGCTTCTTTGGAATAGCCATGACAGAGTAATACATTGGGGGGTGGGGAGGTTTTTAAAAGCAACTGCATTTGCCCATTAGTTTAAAGCAGGGCTTTTTTGGTCAAAACCCCCCAGCAGGAACTCATTACAAATCAGGCCACACTCTGACACCAAGGCAGCCAGAACTGTGTTCCAGCTCAAAAGAAGCCCTGGTTTAAAGTAACTACAATCAGACACTAGGATTTTACTAAGTAAATGTTTATTGGTTTGCCACAGGTAAGTTACTACTATGTTTTAACATTGAACAGTTCAGTTTCATTGCCTCATATTGCTATCATTTTATCTTTTATATTTTCTATCTTGGTTATGACAATAAAGATAGACCGATTCCCCACTAGGCTTGTTCCGGCATCGGAGCTTCCCCCCCCCAACCCTCCCCCCCCCTGACGCTTCCATCTGATTTCACACAAGCTGCCGCACTGCAACTTGGGCCACCTCTTTCCCACAGCAAGCAAGATCCTCTGAAAAATAGTATCTGCTTGCCACTGGAAAGAGGTGGGCCAAGTCGCAGCCCCGGGGCACCTTGTGCAAAATCAGAAGGAAGCATGTGGGGGAGGGGGGAAGAGCTCCGACACTGGAATAAGCTTAGTGGGGAATCAGTTTTTGTCTCTTAATAATAAGTTTAATAATCTGTCTCTTTCTCCTCTGGAGTTTTATTAAGGCATAGGCTGAAGTTGTGTATGCAGCAGACTTAAAAGAGGATCATATATAAATGAACATCCTTAATGAGTTAAAGCATGGGTGTTTAAAATTACCCACAGCATGTGTCCTTTTCCTATAAACATTTTCAAAGCACCGTTGTGGCACAGAAGCAGTAACTGGAAAATCTTTGTAAGAATTGTTATCATAGTGGATTTCCCATAGGGATTACTTTAATCTAGGGAATCCATTAAAGACACTGCCCTGACTAGAGGGCCTCAGCCCACCCACCCCCGCCCCCCCTCCAGACACATAAATCAAATTCTATATTGGGCTGTCATATTATCTGCAAAGCTTGTTGAATGCCTGAAAGAAAACATTTGATACCGCCTTGTGAACTGTAAAACATTATCAGTATCAAGGTATTAACAATGCCACAGCAGATAATCATTATTCTTTCTGCCCTCCCCCAGCGCCCTCCAGATCTTAGGGAATGTAGCCAGAAGCTTCATGTGCAGAAGCCAGTGTATTAAAGGCCTGGGCTAGACACTCAGCAGAATGAAGTGACAATGTGATGGTAGAATGGACTGTTCCACTTCATATTATTATTATTATTATTATTATTATTATTATTATTATTATTATTATTATTATTATTATTATTATTATTATTATTATTATTATTATTATTATTATTATTATTTTCCGCCCATTTCCCCATTGGGGGCTCAGAGTGGAGTACAGCAAATAGAAATAAAATCACAATAAAATCATAATAAAACCAATTACAACATTCATCAAAATGCAGCAAGATGATTCAGCAAGATGGCATGACAGCAAGGTGGTATAGCACAAAGTAGTACTGCAATATAGCATCACAGTACAGTAGTGCAGTAGAGCAGCAGAATAGTAGGGGGGAGGCCAACTGATCGATAAATAGATGCCCGCTGCCTCATCCAAAGACCTGGCGGAACAGCTCCATTTTGCAGGCCCAACGAAAGGCCAGCAAGCCAGGTAGGGCCTGGATCTCCATAGGGAGCTGATTCCACCAGGTTGGGGCCAGGACTGATAAAGTCCTGGCCCTGGTAGAGGCAAGACGGGCATCTCTTGGGCAAGGCACTATCAGAAGATCTTGGGAGGCCGAATGAAGCGACCTCCGAGCGTATATGGGAGGAGACAGTTCCGTAGGTATGTTGGTCCTAGGCCATGCAAGACCTTAAAAGTCAAAACGAACACCTTGAAACGGATCCAGTAGTCTATAGGCAGCCAGTGCAGGTCACGGAGCGCCAGCCGTATGCTCACCCGTACAGGTGAATGCAATCAGCAGGTGAGCTGCCGCTTTCTGCACCCGCTGCAGTTTCTGGATCAGTTTCAGGGGTAGGCCAGCATAGAGCCAGTTACAGTAGTCCAGCCTGGAAGTCACCATTGCATGGGTCACTGTAGCCAGGTCTTGGGGGGATAGGTATGGTGCTAGCTGCCTGATCTCCCGTAGATGGAAAAAGGCAGACCCAGCAGCCGCTGTGATCTGGGCCTCCATGAAGAGGGAGGCGTCCAGAATCACCCCCAGGCTCTTCACCTGTTGGGCCGGTACCAGAATGGCACCGCCCAGGGCTGGGAGCTGAATGCACAACACCACCCCCCTCAACTCAGGTACAGGACCTCCGTCTTAGTTGGATTTAACTTCAGTTGACTCTGCTGTAACTATCCAGCCATGGCTCCTAACACCTCGGACAGCTGTTCAGGGGCAGAAGACGGTCTGCCATCCATCAACAGATAGAGCTGGGTGTCATCAGCATACTGGTGACAGCCCAGTCCAAAACCTCCGGCAATCTGAGCAAGGGGGCACATATAGATGTTAAATAATATGGGCGAGGGAATAGCTCCCTGTGGCACTCCACATATAAGTGGGTGCCACAGGGAGGTCTGCTCGCCAAGCATCACCATTTGTCCCCGCCCCGGAAGAAGGAAGAAAATCATTGCAAGGCTATCCCCTGCACCCCGGCAGTGGCAAGGCGGTGGGTCAATAGGTTGTAGTTGACCGTGTCAAATGCTGCTGATACGTCAAGAAGAATCAGCAGAGCTGACCCGCCTTGGTCCAGATGCCTTCTTAGGTCATCTGTGAGGGCAACTAATACCATCTCCATACCATGGCCCGGGCGGAAACCAGACTGGAATGTGTCCAGGGCGGATGTTTCATCCAGGAAAACCTACTACAGGTGGAATACAACATTTTACAATAATATCCTTCCTTAATATATCTAATTCTCTGGCAGCATTCACGTCAGGGGTGATCAACCCCATACATAATAATATAGCTGAGGTCTCTCAAATATTCTGAACATCACAGAAGTTTCGGGTTTTATTTTGACAATTCTAATTCAAGAAACTTTTTAAGGTAGCTGCTGAGCTAATATAATTTAGTACACCTTCCAGTGATGTCAGCGGTGTGTGGCATATGCAAATCAATTATGTGAAGGAGTTGTGCTAATGAGCTCTTGTCATGGCCTAGGAGGCCTGCAGGCCCCAAAGAAGCCTGCTTAGGAGTTATTGGGAAGAGCCTACACTTCCCAGGATCCCTCCTGTCCCTGTGATTGGGTGGCCAGGTTTTGGAGGGAAACTGGCCCAGAGAGGGATGGGGCCTGGGAGGAAAAGATAAAAGGGCCAAGCTCAGGAAGTGGGTGTTTTTTCCCTGGAAGGCTGAGCTGGAGGCAGGCTGTAGCCTGGAGAGCTTGAAACAGGGGAGAGACCCTTACCCAAGGTGGGTAAGTGTTGGTATTAGAGTAAGGACTGTAAGATAGACGCATTAGGGCATTTGTTTATTTTCCCCTTCACCCTTTTACTGTTTTATGCTCCTTGGTTGTTACATTACCTTTTAAATAAACCTTTCCCCCACCTGTTGTTAACTCTGCCTGGTCCTCACGCCCATTATTTGGCCTAAACTAAGGGAGGCCTGGAAGGGCTTGGGAGGGTACTCTGGGCCTCCCAAGGAGACCCTTAACCCGGAGTGGTGGCAGCAATTGGTAAGACCCCCCCTGAGTCATGACAGCTCTGGCACTTCTTTTTCTACCAAATGACCCCTGCCCTTAACCCATCCAGTGCACTGCCTACAATTGGGCCCCACATGCTGTTTTCATTTGTTCAAAACTCTTCCATTTAATGTCTCAGCATTTTATTTCTCCTCTTTCCTCTCAGAATCCTTAAAAGCAGGGCTTTTATTGAGCAGGAACACAGTTCTGGCTGGCTTGGTATCAGAGGGTGTGGCCTAATATGCAAAGGTGTTCCTGCTGGGCTTTTTCTACAAAAGGCCCTGTGTGAAACAATGGTTATATCAGGGGGTGTGGCCTAATATGCAAATTAGTTCCTGTTGGGCATTTTCTACAAAAAAAGCCCTGCTTTAAAAAGTGGGAGAATACCAAGGGCACTGTGAGCCTTTCCCTTTGCTCTCAAAGTGGCATGTGCCAGTTTGCTCACAGGAGTCGGCATGGCTGCATTCACACTTCTTCCCCATGCAAAATTACTTGCAACTGGGTTTTCTGAAGAAGGTCAGATCAGATTAGTGCCATGAGAGGGTCTCTTGTTTCCTGGCTGTGTTCAGCCCCTCTCCTCTCAAAGGTTCCATTTCTAACATTTTCCAGCTGCTGCGGCTGCAAAGGAGTTGAATATTTGAATGTTCTGGAACAAAGTTTCTCTTACCACAACTCTTCAGATTCCATATACCTCAATCCTCTTAACAGATGAACTTTGTTTCTTTCATCCTCGAGGGCTGAACAGTAGGCCAGTTTGAAGTTGTTAGCTTTAATGCTTGCATGAGTTCAGCGATTCCACTCCAAACATGGTGGAGTTCTTTTCTGGGGTAAGCTCTATATACTAAATAGCATCTCTGACCTACTCCCTCTATGCAGAATGTGATGCTGGGTGATTGATTGAGGTCATACAGAGGTGGATAAGACATCATTTAAAAACTAAACACTTGCAGATTTTTTGGAAGGAAATGTATTGGGAAAGAATTGCCTAAAAGAGAGCCAGTTTGATGTAGTGGTTAAGTGCGTGGACTGTTATCTGGGAGAACCAGGTTTGATTCCCCACTCCTCCACTTGCAGCTGCTGGAATGGCCTTGGGTCAGCCATAGCTCTCACAGGAGCTGTCCTTGAAAGGGCAGCTGGTGTAAGAGCTCTCTCAGCCCCACCTACCTCATAAGAGATTGTGACCACTCTAAGACTTTGAGATTCAGAGTATAGGGCAGGATATAAATCTAATATCTTCTTCTTCTTCTAAAAGAGATAGTGAAAGAAAATGGGAGGCATTTTCTGTGATTCTGTGACAGTGGACAGAGGACATGTTTGTGTCCATGTTTCAATCCATGGCTTTTATAGGGTTTTTTTTAAGTATGTGTTTTGCCAGTGTTCCCACTAAATTGTGTATATGAACAGCCACACATTAACACAGGAAGCCTCACTCAGCAGTGATCTGGAATTGCACAGGGTAAGTTTTGCTTCAGAATGTTGCTGACAGTGTGACAGCTTCCCCAGTCTTCCACTGCTTGCGAATGGCTACACTTATATTCTAAAATGCTTGGTAGAAACTCTGTTTCAAGGGGAGGTGTCTGGGCAGACAGTCAATGACTGGGATTGGCCGGATTGCTTGCCAATCCCCTGATGCCTGCCCAGAGGCCTTTCCTTGAAGCAGTTCTACCAAGCGTTTTTGGATGAAAGCGCAGCCATCTATAGGCCCTGGGCTTGAAATTTTGGAGTGAGACCCTCCCTTTTGCACAGAGCAGGCACAAAAGGAGTTCTTCAGCTTGAGAGAGGCTAGTCTCTTTGCCCTTTTCCATGAAGCAGCTCTCTGCTGCTGCCTCTGTTCTTTCCCCTTACCCACTCTGGCCGTAAATATGCTCTGTATGCATTTGATGGCTTCCCCAATATCGCCCAGAAAGCTTTCACAGCAGAGTGGGATTCAGGTTTTCCCAGAGTGGAAGGGGTGGGGGGAGGTTTTTTCCAAAAAACAAGGTTAGCCAATACAATTTGGTCACTTCCCTAGACAATAAAAGGCTTGGAATTGCTCTGGGGTACCACTTTCTGCTCTGCTCTCTGAACCTTGTGTGAATAATAATAAGAAGATGGCAGACTTATACCCCGCCCTTCTCTCTGAATCAGAATCTCAGAGCGGCTTACAATCTCCTTTATCTCCTTCCCCCACAACAGATATCCTGTTAGGTGAGTGGGGCTGAGAGAGCTCTCCCAGAAGCTGCCCTTTCAAGGACAGCTCTTACAAGAGCTATGGCTAATCCAAGACCATTCCAGCAGCTGCAAGTGGAGGAGTGGGGAATCAAACCCAGTTCTCCAAGATAAGAGTGCACACACTTAACCACTACACTAAACTACACCAAGAGGGTTCCTTGTTGCTGATTTGAAGTAGGAGGGTGAAGTTGGTTCCCAGTTCCTTATTCATTCCTTATTTGTGACGGATTCAGGAATTCAACCAAAAACATTGAGAAGAGTTTGAAAGCTCTGAACCTCAAATAAGGTTTGGACCACCATATATTGCATACGCACATACACACACACCATTCAGGGGACTTTCCCCTTCAAAGGGACATATGCTGTTTCCTGATCCAAAGTGCAGTTCTCTTGCCAGCTGGTCCAAAGTGGAATGCTCATGGGTCCTGCTCCCCGGGCGCTCTTCCGGTGCTCTCTGGCCTTCCAGACAGCCAGGAGCTGCCTTGGAGCCGCCCTAGCGAAAAGGGATCACTTTTGCAGTGGTCCCTTTTTGAGTGGGGTGTATCATCTTTGAGGATGGGGTAAGTTTGGGACAGGGGCGGCCGGCAGATGTTGCCATGTGCACAGATTTTTTGGGTTGATCTCAGAGGCATTTCTGAGTCGACCCAAAGTGCCAGTCTGTAATCAGCCTTGCTGTTCTTCCCCAAATAGAAGTGGTTTTCCGATATCTTGCTTTCTGTAGCAAAGGACTGTGTTGCAGAAATGCACTTATGATGTTGTCCTCAAAGGCAAGACCATTCTTTCTGGCTTCCCAAGGCATTTTCACAAATCAATCATGCTGATGCAATTATGCAAAGAGCCAGCCCACATATATGAAAATGCACATTCACTACACTCCTGAAATAGTTCTGAAAATGTAATCCTACCACAAACACCACCATGGGTTATGTCTAGTAAGTCATTTCAGGCCCAAAGCATCCCATGGACACTTGCAGCAGTCACATGGGGCTTACTACCCAGTCACTGAGTAATCACACTCTCACTGTCCACAGTAGCACCTTTGAAATCAATGAAATTTTGGGGATATGAATTTTCAACTGTCAAAGCTCATCTATTCAGATAGAATTTAAATGGAAACATTTGAGGTTTTGTATCCAGATAAAAGGAGGGGAGGAGTGTTTTGAAGAAAGCAGTCAGAATGCAAAGCTGCAGTGTGCTTTGTAAGCAGCTTGACTGGGACATAGGTTGGATTGATTGGGACTTAGGTCGGCTTGATTCTGTTGAAAAAGCCCAGCAGGAACTCATTCGCATATTAGGCCACACCCCCTAACATCACCATTGTTTCACACGGGGCTTTTTTGTAGAAAAAGTTCAGCAGAAGCTCATTTACATATTAGGCCACACCCCCTGGTGCCAAACCAGCTGGAATTGTGTTCCTGTGCATTCCTGCTCAAAAAAAGAGTCCTGATTGGGACATAGGTTGATTGGAACATTAGCATCTATGGTAAGATCCATTAAGCTTTGATGGATCCCTTGTTCCGAACTTGCAAATGAACTTACATTTAGCAATTTCAGTTTGTTATCAGTTCTTGAAGCTTCTCTGAGGAGCATTATTCCACATTCAGTAGTGGAATGACCTTTGCCCTAAGGTCTGCCTGTGTGATTGTCCTGGGGGTACCTCACTGGGAGTAGTGCCTTATTCAAATCTCCTTTGAAATACAGGCCTGTTGGTGGTACTCCAAACAGAAGCTTGTGGTGCCAGAACCAGTGTTTGGACCAAGCACCACTGTATGTCTTCTTGCAGGGGACAGTCGCTGGAGTGTGGGGATGTGTCCTTTGGGGTGATCCAAAGATGGTTTTGGGATGCAGCATCAGCCAATTGTGTCCCCCTGTGTGGTTTTCCTGTGGGCAGCCCACTCTGGAGTGACTGGCATAAGCACTGGGCTTTGGACCAGGAAATACCATATGTCCCCTCAAAGAGGAGAATCTGCTGAACGTGAAGGTGTGTAACATGTGGTGGTCCAAACTTTTTTTGATGGTGGGGAGGGGGCGGGGTTCAGAGCCTTAATTCTTCTCAGTGTTATTGGTTAAAGTCATGAATAAGTTGCAAATAAGGAACTGCGAACCAACTTCAGCCTCTTACTCAGAGTGCCGTTGCTGGACGGCTCTTTCTTCCATCTTTCAGTCAGCTTTCACAGGCTGAAGTGTTGTTAGTCATTCTCTGTATTCTGTTTCTTATGAAGCTTTTAAAAGAATTTTTCTCTTCCCAACCTTTTTTTATGACTTTGCTTCAGTTTCAATCCAGTTTGTTCTTAAGCTCACATTCTAGCCCTGATTGTCTTTGGTGTTCTAGATTTTTCTCAGTATTTTCACATTATTTAGACCTCCTTCCAGTACCTTTATGTGCTAAGCGTCTTTCTGTTGTCCAGAGTACATTTAAACTTCCTTTTCAGTATTTTGAGGTAAAATCCTGAACTTGTTCTTTTCCACTGTCTGTATGGGCATTGTTTTGCTATATGTATTTTTGAGTTTCAAGACCTTATTTTCTAGTTCATAGCACTTCAGTTCTGTGGCTTTCCTGTAGCTCTGAGTAAGCAAAGGCAATGTGCCGCTACAGATTACTAACAGCGGGAGTTGGGAACAGTTGATTTTTTTTTCAACTGAAACCCAAAAAAGAACAAGCATAATGTCCAAATGCTCTTTGCCTGACCCATCCACTGGAGTTTCCTTAAAAAAAAAAATGCAGCAGCAGTTTCAAAAGTGAGTGACTTAATTACCAAGATAGTTGACATAGAGCTTCCAAGATCAGCCAAAAAACAAAGGGTGAGGTCGGGTTATATTTTCACTTACCATGACTGTGGGGCAATAGCATGTGAGATATATGCCAAATCCTTCCTATTTAGGCAGTGAGCACATTTATGCTCACCCACAGAGTCAAATGGATCCTGAGCTCTGCGGGATCCAATGCCCCTGGCAGCTTGTTAGATGTGCTGGTGGAAGACTGGGATTCCTGTCTTTCTGAAGCCATCAATGACATCACACACACACCGGTGCCCTCTCCAGGCCAAAGGAGCCCCTTGGTATACCATGGAGGGAGCTACAGAGGATTAAGTGCCTGCTGCGATGGCTAGAACTAGTGTGGCAGCACACTCATGATGAAGCTTCTGTTATATTAGGAAAACACAAGGGTGTGACTGCGCAACTTCAATGTGACATTTTTCATCTCCTGGAACAGCACTGTGTAGTCCACAGAGAGGACCTGGGGATAGAGGATTCCTGCAAGCACATATCCTTCATGGGAAATACAGAATTATTTCTCAGAACTGTGTATACTGTATCCATCAGGTCTTCTGTAAGGCAAGCAGAGTTCCAGGAAGTTGCTGATATCCTTGAATGTGAAACAGTGGCTTTCAAGCCACTGAATGACGTTAGATGGCTATTTTGACACTTTGCATTGCAGGCAGTGATTAGAAACATTGAGGGTTTTGTTTCTTAAAGATCAGGTGGGGGGGGGGGGCGTGGCGACGTGGAAGATGGCGGACGCTTGAAGCGGTGGCTCCCGGCTCACAGTCCCTTCCTGCTTCTCCCGCACCCACTTCCAACTATTTCTTTCACCTGGCATGGGCAAACGAACTGCAGGGAACACCAAGGCAGCCAAGAAAACTCCTGCGAAAGCCACACCGACGCAGCAGGTACTAAACTTTCTTCCAACAAGCCCCGGGCCCTTACCTCACTCTGAAATGGCTTCCAGCTCTTCCCCAGGCCCTGCTCAGGAAGAGGGCTCTTTATTAACAACCCAGACATTTCAAGCGGCGATTTCACGCTTGGAGGACTCAATAGGGGTCACAATGGGGGAGAAGATCAGCAAAGCTATTACCCCCTTGCAATTAGAACTAAAAAAAATTAATGAAACGCTTTCAGCAGTCACTCAAACTGCAGACTCAGCGCTGGAAATGGCTACGGTGGCCCACGAGGCTGTACAAGCCCTGCAAAGCTCAGACCTATGGCTCCATGAGAAGGTGCTTTACCTGGATAACAGATTAAGGGCTGCTAACCTGAAATTTAGAGGCCTGCCAGAACAGGTGGAAGAGAACCAGGAGGTAAAAACCTTCATTGCCTCATGGCTTGCTTCAGCCCTCCACCTCCAAGATGGAGTCGCCCCTCTTATTGATTCTGCCTACCGTCTGGGGGCATTACAGCCCAAGTCAAAAGACTTTTCAAGAGACATACTCGCCACGGTTCCAGACTCCAGGACCAGAACCCTGATTTTACAGAGAGCCCGATCTGAAGAGGGTCTACTCTACAAGGGCAAAAAGATCCTGGTTCTAGCTGATCTTTCACCGGAAACCTTGCAGCATAGGAAAGAAATGAAGCCGATTCTAAACTCACTATTTGAACACAAAATACGCTTCCGCTGGGCTTCTCCTATCCAGATACTGGTTGTTCACCAGGGCCTTCGGCTAACAGCTTCTGATTTCACCTCCGGCTGTGATCTTCTTAAACAACTAAACATTGACTCTCCTTCATCTCCTGACTCAAGTGGGGCTACTTCATCTCGTTCAACCAACCCACCGTTTTCTTTCAAGCCAAGAAGACGACGCTGACTTCTCCATGGACGTTCAGTTCACCTCCTGCTACTTCCATCTCCTGCTACTGAACATTTGTATTTGCACTACCCATGCCATCTTGTTCTGGTTCAAGGGAGCGGGGTTTTTTCTTTCCTCCTATTATGTCACATTGTTAAGGGAACAGCCGGGATGTTCCTTCTTTTTGCTCCCTCCATATTAGATTGTATATTTCTTATATACTGAGTAAAGTTGCATTGTTTCCTGGTTGGAAACAATGAACAGTTTAGTAAGATTTATGTTGTTAATATTGTTGATTTGTTTTTTCAAGGGGAAAAGGTACCTTTTACTGGTGTTTATCTATGGCCTTTTTCAGACGGTGCTTTTTGACCAGCACTGGTATGTTTTGGTATACTCTGGCCATGGCCCTCGAACTCAGTGGATTCCTTTAGCGGTGTTTGGGTTTTCGGAAATTTTTACATTTATATTGAAATGTGGTTTGTGTTTGTTCAATTTGGTTCAGACAAATATGGTTGCTGTTGTGAACCTAGATTTTTGCAGTCAGGTCACTAATCCTGGTACTTCCACCCCAATGTTCTCTCTTTGTTTATTCTGTGTTGTGAGAACAAGGGAAACCTGGCCATTGTTACCTGTTTCTTCTACTTTTTCTCATCATTGTTATACAGAGCCCCAGTCCGGGTTTTACAGGCGTTATATGGATCTTAACAATGTTTTTTTTTTACTTTAATGTATCTAAATTATGTCTGACTTAAAGTTAATTTCTCTCAACTGCAGAGGCCTTAACAACATTATTAAAGCCAAGCGGCTTTCTTCTGCCTTGACCAAACTACAACCTGATCTTCTTTTCCTACAAGAAACCCATATTAAGTCAGCAAGCTCCACCATACTTCGATCTAAGTGGTTCCATACACAGTATGTAGCTCCTGGTTCTTCTAAATCACGTGGAGTCGCCATCCTACTTTCAAAAAATACCCGGTTTGTTTTGTCGGCTCAAGAAGTCGATCCCCAAGGACGCTATATCTTCATAAAAGGTACACTTAATGACTCTCCTTTCACTCTGGTTTCTCTATATGCTCCTAATTCCTCACAAATTACCTTTATAAAAGACACGCTCTCTAAACTTGCCCTTTTCCAAGAAGGGGCAGTCATTATAGGGGGGGACTTCAACCAAATCATAGACCCCAATTGGGACAGATCATTTAAGCCATACTCTCCCCCGACTTCTTTCCCAGCACCTATGCAATCTGTCCTTCATAATTTTAACCTATGTGATGTTTGGAGACTGCATAACCCGGGGGTTAAGGACTACACCTACTTTTCGGCATTACACAATACCTTTACAAGGATTGATTATTTTCTTATTTCTCCCTCCTTATTGAACCAAGTTTCACACACCAACATTGGCCTCAGGACACTTTCCGACCACGCTTGGTTGGAGTGCACACTGCATATTGGTTCTCAGGACAGGCCTTCATTCAATTGGACATTAAATACATCACTCCTTCTGAACCAAGAATTTTGTACACAATTAGAGCAAGAGATCAATCTTTATTTCAAAAACAATTTGGATTGTGGGGTTTCCCAAGAAATTGTGTGGGACGCAATGAAAGCTGTTCTGCGAGGCAAGTGTATCTCCCTGCATTCGGCCTACAAAAAAAGAAAATTAGAACTGAAACAGCTTATTTTAGACAATATTAAACACTTGGAACAAAAACACAAGCAAACTTGCTCTAATAAAGTTTACCAAAAACTTGTTCTCGAAAGACAGAAACTAGATTTATTGGAAACATCCAGTATTCGAAAAAATCTACTATTCGTGAAACAAAAATACTGGTATAACCACCCCCGTTCGTTGAAGCTACTTTCATGGAAACTCAGGAAAGAGCTAGGTGAGAGACAGATTAAATGTCTTAGAGACAACTCTGGCAAAATACACTCATCAAATAAAAAAATCTTGGACACCTTCCATCAGTTTTTCCAACAGCTATATACCTCGTCCAACCCTCCTTCTCACCTAATAGACCACTTTTTTCAAAACCAGAAGATCATTACCCAACTCTCCCACGAACACCAAGCCTTTTTAGATTCTCCGATTTCTTCTCTTGAAGTCGCTGACGCCATTAAGGCCTCCAAAATCAATAAAACCCCAGGTAGAGATGGGCTACCTTCAGAATTTTATAAAAAATTCAATCTTTCCCTGGTACCTCACCTTACCACTGTTTGCAATCTTGTTCTGGACTCCGGCTGTATGCCTCCCTCCTGGTCCCAGGCGAAAATAGTTATGATTCCCAAAAAAGACAGACCCATTAAATGTTAAATCTTACCGCCCCATTTCTTTACTAAATAATGATTATAAAATATTTACTTCTATTTTGACTGCTAGATTGAACACAATCATAGGGCTCTATATTCACACCAACCAATCAGGTTTTATTCCGAATCGTGATATCACGGACAATACTAGACAAACAATTAACTTAATTCAATATTGCACTTTTCAGCCATATGACTCCTGCATTCTTGCCTTAGATATAGAGAAGGCCTTCGACAGTGTAGAACCTCTCTTCCTTAAAAAAGTCTTACATCACATGGGTTTCGGACCTAGGTTCAGAACGGTTATAGATTCTTTGTATTCCTGTCCATCCGCGTTTATACAAATCAATGGTCAACAGTCCCCTTCACTTGTCCTGGAAAGAGGGACTCGTCAAGGGTGCCCCCTATCACCATTGCTATTCGCCATTGTCATAGAGCCCTTTGCAAATTTGATACGGCTTTCTTCAGAGATTTCTGGCATCTCTGTCCAAAATTCTACTTTTAAAATAAGTTTATTTGCCGACGATATAGTCTTATATATTACAAATCCACTACAGTCTATTAAAGCCGTCTCCTCTCTTCTGTCTGATTATAGCAAACTTTCAGGTCTTACAGTTAACCACTCGAAATCAATTCTCTATCCGATTAAAATTTCCGATACTTCTAAAAAAGACATAGTTGCAAACTACCCCTTTCATTGGATCTCTGATTCCTGGCCCTATTTGGGGCTGAAAATCCCCTTAAATATAGCTGGCCTATTAAAAACTAACTACACGGCCACGGCTTCTGAGATTACTACCACGCTAAAGCAATGGGATAAGTTGCAACTATCCTGGATGGAAAGAATCCATGTAATTAAATCCTTTATTTTTCCCAAGTTTTTATATCTTTTTCGGGCTCTTCCTATTGAGATCTCTCAGCCTATCTTAAAATCCTGGCAACAAATACTGACCTCCTTTATCTGGAAATATAAAAAGCCTAGAATCAAAGTTTCAACTTTATGTCGATCAAGGCAAAAAGGTGGCCTAGCAGTTCCTGACATTGCAAAGTACTACAAAGCTACCATTTTATCCCAGATGACCAAAATATTGTACCAACATCCCCCGCCACCATGGACGCCCATAGAGGAAGCTCACTTTACCCCACTGAAATACTACGAACTACTATGGCTCAAGAAAAATGAACGCCCACCGTGGCAATTCATAAACCCATTCCTCAGGGCGCTCTTGTCAGTATGGGATTCGGAGCGTCATTTTCTGGCTCCAGGACTCTCTACTGTCTCATCTTTTATAGGACAAAAACATTTCCTCCCCGCCCAATTACCCTTTTCTTTCAAGGTCTGGAGAGACTCCTCAAAAGTTTTTTTCTTTAATCTTCTTTCATCCTCTAAACAACTTCTACCCAAAAATGACCTAGACCAAGTTTTGACTAAGCCAGCACCTTGGTTTGAATACTTTCAAATCAGGCACTTTCTTCAGGACCCTAAAGTGATCTCTTCATTTTCTCGCCCTTCATCTGACTACGAACATCTAGTTCTTCATTTTCACGAAGAAAGAACGCCTAAAAGTCTCATTTCACGGCTGTATCGAATCCTATTGTCTAAACTCGAAGCAACCTTACCCTCTTACACTACTCAATGGCATAAAGGCTGTGGCATCATCCTTTCTCCCGACCAATGGGACTCTATATGGGCTAGTGATGCCCTACAATCTACTATTATAAATATATCTCAACAAAACTTTAAATTGATAGCACGTTGGTACCTTACTCCTAACCAGTTCTCCCATATGACCCAATTAGGTTCTCCAGACTGCTGGAGAAACTGTGGGCTCAAAGCCTCTTACTTTCACTGCTGGTGGGACTGCCCCAAAATCAGACCATTCTGGACCTCAATTTGTGCCCATCTCTCCTCCCTAACTGGGGTCTTGATCCCAGATGACCCAACAAGGATACTTCTCAATCATTGGTCTGATACCCGTCTTTCATCTTCTAAAAAATCCTTGATAGTTAAACTCCTGACAGCTGCTAAAACCACGATTGCGCAGTCCTGGAAGAACTCATTGAATTTGACACTTGACAACTGGCTACTTAAAGTCTGGGAACACATTGTAATGGATAAAATTCAGGCAGCCATAGACCACAAAGACCCATACCAAGCCTACGCTAAATATCTGGCAACTTGGCTTCCCATTCTAGAAAAGCTCGACACCGACCCATTTTATGCTAACTCTTATTCTAAAAACAAAATGTATAAGGATTTCCTTTTGCTATAAAATTCTTTTAACAAGTTAATTTCAAGTTATTTAAAGTGTATTATATCCCCCTTTTTCCTTTCCCTGATCTTATTTTATTTTAAAATACTGTGTTATAATAACTATAATTACTATTACTTTCAGTTTGTATTTTGTTTTTAATGTTGTTCTTGTTCTATATTTTGTTTACTAAGCTTACGAGGTTATTTCTGTTAATATTGACGGTAAACTCCTTGTGTTATGGACTGTAAGCTACTTTTATGCCTCAATAAAATGTTTAAATGGTAAAAAAAATTAAAAAAAAATAAAAAAAATTAAAAAAAAAGATCAGGTGGAAAAACACAAAAAAACAGTCTACAAGTACTGCTTGAAGAAACTGATGAACCCATTAATTGTGGTTGTTGAGGTTGTAGGTTAACTGGCAGAACCTAGTAAAATGCTACAAAACTCCTCTGTAGTTTTAGATTTTATGTATTTTAAATGGTTAGGGTTTGTAGAATCTTTCGGACTCAAGTGCCATGTTCTACTGGAGAAAGTTTTCCTTCCAGACGTTTCGTTCTCAGCTGCGGAGAACATCCTCAGTGGCGTTGCAGCCGGAGCAGGCGCTCTGACCTTCTTGGCTGCTGTGCATTGATGTTACCAGCCATGAAAACCTGAAATCTTTGATATTTTAAATTGTTTTATTGTTTTTTACTGTTACTATTGATTATTTTTATGATGCAACCCACCCTGAGCCTGTTCTACAGCAAGAGCGGGCTAAAAATAAAATAAAATACAAAAATACAAAAAGTTAATCTTATCACTTTTTAGGCATTTCATTTTGTGAAGGTCAATATACAAGCTCTGTGCCTTGGTGACAATGTTCATTGGAGTGATGAGGTTCCTAAACAAATGAAAAGCCCTAACAATGAAATGGAGATGTCAGAGCTTGTGGAGCAAGTGTGTATGCACTAGAGTGAATTGAAAGTGTATATGCCTGATAATGAATTGAAAGAATGGTGAGTTTTTGAGATAGCAAAGTTTTTGAGATTTGCTTCTACTATCACATCCAATTTGGACTTTGGTCTGAAAGAGATAGCTGCTCTCTTTTCTAGATATTCTGCTTATTTCTCTCCCTTTCTGAGACTAAAGAGGAACCTGTTAAGAAGGTAAAATAGACCGGTACTAGGACTTCAATTTATTGTAGCAGAGAAAGTCTAATGTGGCTTAAGAAGGTCCTTTAAAGAAGGTCCATTTTGCTTTCCATGAAAAACACTTCTGTGACATTGGCATTTCTTCTGGATATCTGTGCAACGTTTCTTGCATCCAGTTACAATTGCGAATGTGGTTTCAGTCTCATGAATTTAATGAAAACAAAGACTCACAACTGGCTGGAAGTGTTCCACTTAGAGATGTTAATGAGAATCAAGTTTTACCAAAATTTAGGGTTACAGAGATATTGACAAAGTGTTCTCCCTGTAGGCATCAGTAAAGGACCACCGTCAGAAATTGGATAATTAGGATTAGTCTCGCCTAATCTTGTCCTTATATTGCTTTCAGTGTTCTTCAAAAACACACTGTCATTTGAAAAGTTTTTGTGGGTTCCAAGTGCCATCCGCTCCATATTACAAGAGTTTGTTCTGTTATGGCTCTGCATTTCACAGAGGAACAGTTCTGTTTTATTTGCTCTTGTTAAATCATGAAAACCTTATCAAGATCCCAATAGGAGCCACACAGCTGATGGGAAATCAGGAGATTCTTTCCTCTGTAAAAGGAATAGGTTGATGCTTTATACTAATCTCCTTTCAGTGGGAAAATCCAATGTCCAAGTTGCTTCTTCTCCATGAATTCCTTGCATATCTAATAAAAATATGTGGGCAATGGCAAACCGCCCCGTAAAAAGTCTGCTGTAAAAACGTTGTGAAAGCAGCGTCACCCCAGTCGAAAAACGACAGGGGACTACCTTTACCTTTTTTTTACACTTGCATTTGCTTTCCACCTATCCAATGTTGTCTCAACATCCACATCATTGCTGTAGAATGTCCATTCTGGCAGTCTTTTGTGACTTTTCTATGAGGCCTCTTGTGATAGCAGTTGCTTTTTATTTGTTCTTCTGAAAAATATGCTACTATCAAGAATGAGCCTTTAAAGTGGTGAGTGGAAAGTTTGTTGGCTGTATCTAACATTCCATTATAAGTTTGTCTTCAAGGTAATTATATCAGCCCTGCAGGGAGTCTATCCAGCTCTGGGGTTCAGTCATTCTTAAAGCTTGTGATTGTGTCCACCACCACTTCTTCTGTAGTGAAGGCTTTGATCAGAAATTAGTTATCTTCGAGTAGGATTCCCTTAGAGAAATATTACTGGAAAACACGAAAGCTTATGTTCTGAATAAACTTAGTTGGTCTTAAAGGTGAACTTGACTCCTGCTTTGTTAAAAAGTGTACTGATGTCTTCACTAAACTGCTGTATGTTGTATTGTGGTGGTTACTTTAATGATCTTGAAAACCTAAAGTTGACAGACCACCTGTGGGGGCAGGGGTCCCCCACTGCAGGTTCCACTCTCTGCCAATGATCAGCTGGCCAGTGGAGGGACTTACTACCTCCCCAAAAAGGGAGAAACACCTGACATTTTAACAACATGCCTATATGACTTCAGTGTGATCTGGAAATGACATAGGCATGTTGGTGTGACACTCTGGTTTTTGGGCAGAAACTCTATGGTAGAAACTAATTCTATCACAAGTTTTTGCCCAAAAACAGAGCATTGCCCCGATGTCCCCAGCTTGCCTGCGTCACTTCTGGGTAATATTAGAAGTCACATGGGCATGTCCAGGACTCTTTTTCTAGCAGGAGCTCCTCTGCATATTAGGCCACGCCCCCCTGATGTAGCCAGTTCTCCAAGAGCTTAGAGGGCTCTTAGTACAGGGCCTACTGTAAGCTCCAGGAGGATTGACTTCATCCATGGAGTCGTAAAGAGTCGGACTCGACTGTGCAATAATAACAATAAAGTTCCTGAAGGGATCATATGAACATTGCAATATACAAATAGTCCCTAAGACATTTTCCTCTGTCCTAAGGACTAGCGTGCAATAAGACTTCAGGTGGTTGTTTGAGAAAGCCATGAGCCTAGGGGGAGGAAAATTCAGATGTAATTAGAATATCTAGTTGTGCCAGGACTGTAAAGACTATTATTTGTTTGAACTGCAAAAGGTTAAAAGCAATGGCCACAGTTGCTTTGGACAATGGAAACTCCTTGAAGGAGCAGCACAAACTACATCTGCACAAAATACATCTGCAAGCTACCTGCAAAAAACAAAGCGCGACCACCTGTTTACTGTGACTGCAAGCACAATAAATGCACTAAAGAGGAATCCTACACAAGAAAAAATAATGACAGATTTACAAATATAAAATGCTGAACATGTCCGAAGTCTTATTGGTGTGGTAGTTAGAACAATATTCTTTTATAAAAATTCCATTACATGAGGATTTACTTAAAACAAATTAAACACCAAAGCATAAAGAAAAAATTGCCTTCAGCTCTCAATGCAGGAGGCTTGAACTCTTATTCTGTAAACCTGAAATACTAAATGTGCTGGAGAAAAGTTCCATAATTGGACAGCTCATTTAAGACCCACAAATTACCCTCCTCTTCCCCCTCCCTTCCCCAAGACTCCCAAGAATTTTAGCTCAATTAACTGTACTGCTTACATGATGGCTAGACAGGTATTCTACTTTAACTTTCCCATGTCTTATCAACAAAGAATAATATGAAGTCCTTCCATAGCAAGGACACATATTTTAGCCATTGATTTAATTATCTGCTGTATTATCTTGCTACTGTTATTGTTATAAGAGTGTAAATCCTAGGCAAAGCCTTTCCCTTTTTAGACATCACAAATCTCCAAAGGTTTATAAAGCTGGTGTGAAACACTGACTTAATTGAGCGCATACTTTTGATTTACTAAAGAAGCTCAAATCCTCTGATTAAACTGACACACAGATTTTTCCGGAGATTATCAAATCTAAAATGTATTATAGTTCAAGGGGCTAAACGTATTTGACTGTATTGACACCATAAATAAACATTCTGAGAGAGGCAGTTGTTGCTGGCATTTTTGTTGAGCACTGCTCATCCTGGAACTCCAAGCATAAAAAGAGGATTCACTCCTTATTTGCATAAGCAGAAACTTTATTTTTATTGGCCAGTGTCCACATGCCAGATTTATAAGTGCTTGAGTCCCCATTTCATTTACAGTGAAATCCTTTGCAGTGTTAATCCAATGAAATCCTTTGCAGTGCTAATCCAGTCCAAGTCCATTGATTGCAGTGTTTAATGAGGCCTGTTCAATTGTTACAACTGGGAGATCATATTATGCACAATCCTCATGATATGCCATTCTTTGCAAACAGGGCAATCTGCGTATTTTCCAGCTCTAGTATGTGCAACCAGAAATCCAATTTTTTTTAGAGTACATGTTCACATATTCTGAAGCAAGATAATTTATATATTTTTAAATTTCATTCAGGTCTCATTCAGCAATCTGGCACAATGGGGATTTACACATGGGTTTCTGAGATCCTGTTGTGATGCTCTGCTTATTCCATCAGAATAGATGGAGAATCACACAGAGTGGGAAGGGAATCTCCTTCTCAGGCAGTTGCTACAGCCTTATGACATTTTCAGTCCACATACGAGTAGTGTCTACATAATACAGTGATGTTTAACATTTCCAACTAGTATAGCAGGGGGCTTAGGATCTATCTATTATATTTTATTTTCTCCAGGCAGCTTATGGAAATGAAGAGGATTGTGATAACTAGGGATGTTTGAACACCCGCTGGTTTGGGTCATGTCCTGTTCACTTGTGCATAGGGTTGCCAGGTCCAATTCAAGAAATATCTGGGGACTTGGGGGTGGAGCCAGGAGACATGGAGGTTGTAAGATTTATTCAAGTCATAAATCTTGACTTGACCCTTGCTTAAAAGTATAAAATGCAGGGGTCATTTTGTAGAAAAATAGGTGGCGGAGCTCATTAGCATAACTCATTAGCATATGCGCCCTCCACCAGCCCAAGGCAAATTGATGCAAGAAAGGAGAACCCCAGGTGAGCGAAGCCTGCTTGGGCTGCTAGAGATCCAGCCAGCACAAGCAGGCCTTGCTTGCCTGGGGCTCTCATGGGCCATCCCCCTCCAGTCAAAAGGCCTGTAAGCCACCTACCATCCAAAATCACATAAGAAGCAAAGAAAGGGTGGTGTGAGCTTCTCCAAGGGTTAATGAGGGCTGCTGGGGGTGTGGCAAAGCCCCTGGTGACTGGCTGGCTGCCTGCTCTCCTAACCCAGGGATTGTTATGCAGCTGCAGCTACTATTCAGTGGACAAAGTAGGTGGGGAGGAAGAGGGGGAACCCTCAGAAAGGTTCAGGAGCTGTGCTCCTGTGAGCTCCTGCTGAATCTGAGACCTGCTTTTAAGTAATTTATATGTTGTTTCAATTGTATATTAATTTGTTTGTTTCTATATGTTGTAAATCGCCCAGAGCCTGGTGTGAGCTGAGATGGGTAATCAATTAAATGCTATAAATAACAACAACAGCAGCACAGGACTTACTCAATTCATGATAAGAAAAATTCAAGTGTACACTGTACATGGACTGTACATGTGTTTACTATAGCTTGTGAACAAGGCTACAGTATGAGGCTTCATGTATTTCTAGAATGACCAACACATTAGTATTTCAGAAATTAATACTTCAACTATAGCCATAATTTAGATTCTAAGAACTAACATATTTTGCCCCCCCCCCAATAGAAATGAGTTCTGGTGTCCAAAGAATTTTTGAACACCAGAGGTCCCCTGCCTTAGGACAGACTGTTATAGAAGTTCTTTTTAGGGTTGGTGTCAGGGCCTGGTTGTGGCTTGACATAAACAAGTCAAATCATGGCCATAGTTTGGCAGCAAAACACATAAGACACATGCAGAAGGGCCCAGATCCAATCCTTGACATCTCCATTTGGCAGAGCTAGGGTACGTGCCTTAGTCTGAAGCCTTGTAGAGCCACCAGGCTAGCCAGCACCAGCATCAGGTAGACGTGTGCACAGTACAACACTGCAATCCTATTCAGAGTTACTCCAGTCTAAGCTATGGATTTCACCATACTTAGTGTAGAGTCACTCTGCACTGGATTTCACTGTTGATTAAGAGCTAAAAGAATTCCAAAAAGTAGTAAATAAATCAAGCAAGCAAGCAAGCCAAGGAAGCATTCCTTTCAAAATTCACATCAATACATAAAAAACCATATTTTAGTTGCCTCTTTTCTAGGAATGGAGGTAAGGCACCAAATAGCAAAGGATCACTTGAATTGTAACAATAATTATGTTTTACTTTAGACTCAGGTCTTATTTATGCTGCCAAAACTGTTTTGTCACACTGGATTATTTTAATGCATTTCAGATTTTGCTAATCTCTGGAAAATCTGTGTATCAGTCTAATCAGAGGATTGGAAGATTCTTTCTCGAATCAAAAAATATCCTGCTCCATTAAGTCAATATGTCATGCTGGCTTATGAGCCTTTGGAGATTTCAGACTTGTAGAAAGAAGGGGCTTTTTTTTTTTTTACACACACCCTTCATGTTAGATCTAAGCTTCTCTAACCATAGGTCTTAACACAATAAAAGAATCTTGAGTCTAAATTCAGTGATATCCAAAATGTTGGAAGTGACTAAACTTACTTCTTTGATTAGAGAAAAGACATCTACCTTTATGGCTAACTGGAAACCCTTTATTGACTTTCTGCATGCAAAGGAAAAAAAGTGAATTTACAATCTGGATCTGATGAATGAGGAGAATATTAAATAATAGAAAAGAAAAAGGATTGGATGGCATAGTAGCTATAAGTAACTGATTATGTTTTAATGTTTTGATTTAGTAATTGTCTAGGGCCTTATCAAGAAATATTTGAAATCTTAGAAATTCTAGAGATATGTTTCTTCCTTTCCTTTCCTTTTTCTGTATATCTTTTTCTTTTATCTTTTTATTTCCCTATTGTGTGTGTGTAAAATTTTTCAATAAAATTATTTTTTTTAAAAACACCTAATGTTGGATTGTTCACCTATATTTGAACTGCCCAAGCACTTAGAATAGAAATCCACTAACAAAAAAGTGCTTCACCTTCCATAACCACTAAAGGGGAGGGAAGGGGGGGGGGAAGGGAAACTGTTAATGTTTCCAATAATTGAGGCAAATAATCAGGACAACGGTGATCACTAAGCATCTGTTATCATACAGCTCTTCACAGTTCCTCACCAGCAGTGTTTTGGCGCTGTGCTCCCTGCAGTGATTCAGCTAGTGTGGTCCTTGCAGTTACACCCAAGCGACTGGTGTAGAGTTCAGCTCCGTTCCTTGGGGTTGCATACCTAGGCATATCCCATCCTCGTCGCCAGTGTTGTGTAGTGAAGAATTGTGAGTTCAGCCATGGGTAGATGCAACTCTATTTTATTTCAAATCAGGACTGGGGAACAGAGGGAACACACACACACACATATATATACAATAAACCCCACTCCAAACACACCCATTTGGTTGGCAGGAAACCATCTTATTGGTCTCTCCAGGATCCTCTGTTTTGCATACAGTTGTTACATCCCCAGGGTCCCAATTGGTCGGTTCAATGTGAACAGCAAATCGTGGCTTAGGCATTAGGATCCTGGAGGGCAGAAGCAAGCTTAGTCACAAAACAGTATGTGAATACATAACAAGAACTTTTGCAGGGATCTCATTTTCCCCATAACCCCCTCATACTACAACCCCAGCGGTCTAAACAGCCTCTTCCGTGTCTCTCTCACCCAACAACCAAAATGTCTATAGTTACACCCCCTGTCTTCAGCTGTTGTTCCTTCTCTCCCCAGTAGCCTCTTCCCTTTTCTTCTCCCCCACCTCACTACCTTCAGTCATTCCCGCCCCCACCCGTTGGGCCAGATTGGCCATTATGTCCCCCAGGAAATGCCCAACCAAACTGCAAAAGTCTCATAGTACTAAGTCACTTGGGTGAGTTGATAAGTGGCTGCCACCATATCCAGCTGATTTGCATAAATTGCACAATGGCAAGTTACCCAGGTCAATTATGTGCAGACTGCCACTCTGCCCAGCTGAATCATTCAAGTAACATGGTAGTGAGTTGTCCAGGTGAGTTGCTAATGGCCCTAGGCAAGACATGAAAGTCATGCAAGTCAGTACTATGTAACTTGCATGTTTTGTCTGGGGTGGGGAGACATAGCAGGGGAGAGGGTGGGGCTCTTTCTAGGTCTGTTTTTACCCCTGACAGACAGAAACCCAGGCTTTGGAAGGCTCAGCAATATTGTTGTGATTGCCTAGCAAACCCCACCCCCACGTGGCTGAGATTTCAGAACACAGTTTTGCAAGATCTCAGTGGGCATTCATTTCAAAGTTATAAACATTCCTTATGTTATATGATGAAGTTAATCCCCTATGCGTTTTTTTAATGTCATATTTTTTTGCAAACCTGGTGCTTCCTTTAGACTTACAGAACAATACTCCCTGTCTTAAAAAAAAAAAAAATTCCTCACTCTATTGTTTCAGAATTAGACATAATGATATTCCACTCTTCTTTGTCTTTACTGATGATTTCATTCTACATTAATCAGAGAAGATTTGATCATGTGTTAGTATTTGTTCCCCCACTAATTTCTGATATTGATCCGCCTGTGGCAAATAAGCTCCAACTTTTGCTTGGTGACTTTGATCTATGGTTAGTTTCAGTTGTAAAATTTCTTCTGGAAGTGTTTAGATTTAAGAGACAAGAGGACTGTAAGAAAATGGGAAATGATGTTTTATGTTGTGCACTTTGCTGATTCTAAACGTTTATTTTGTAAATTCTGTAAAATCTATATTACTGATGATTTTTTTATTTCATTGCCATTTGCTTATGACAAATATATATATGTGTGTATGTATTTGTTCTGGATTAATTAATCTGAAATAATAAGGAAAGTTTTGGGCCAATAGCTGGTTTAATTCCCGCTCTGGAGAGCAGCTGAAAATTATCGGATGTTCACTATCTTTAGTAGACTGAAAGCCAGTTTTGATTTTTCAGAACTGGACTGAACTGTTTTTGCAGAAGATTTGGCTTGGTTCTATTTGTGATACAGAAAATAGCTGTGTAATCCTCTTGTTTAATTTATGCAGATTGGAATTCAGTCCACCAACTGCTGCCCACCCCCCACCCCCCAATAGCTGCACTACTAAAAAGCCCCAGATAGGAGAAGGGGGGAATTTCCGAAAGTGCAGGAAAAGGAAGGTCTTTTATAAAAATCTCGGCTGAACAAGTTAATGCTTGACAGCTTGAATTTATGTGAACATTAACAAGGCTGATAATTCAGACTCATGTTGCCCTTGGTCACATTCCAGGGGTAATGTTTTCATAAAGATGAACTATTTTTAGAGAGTTTCTCCAGTGTATGATAAACAAATAGGCTTCCCCCATAAATTTAGGCAAACATGACTCCTTGTTTCTGATCTTTTCAAATGGTAACAATATGTGGGTTCAGTCCAGCAAGTAATGCCACCATTCAATATCCATTCATTTCATGCAAGCTGTTCTGCACACTGTAGCTATGATATCCATTGGAGCTACCATAGCCACAGCAGCAAGAATCCTTCTTTCTCTCCACTTTCTTTTCATTTCCTTTGTTCAAAGGTCTGTGAGAATAGCATTAGTATACTGCCTCCTGCTGGAATATTATAAGCACAACTTTTTCTGCCTTGGAGCATGTGGGGCATTACAGTTACTTCGATCTTTTACCTGATCAGGTGCTGTGTTAGTAAAAAAAAAAAGGTAACGGTAGTCCCCTGTGTCCCCATGATCTGAGGCCAGTCGTTTTCGACTCTGGGGTGATGTTGCTTTCACAATGTTTTCAAGGCAGACTTTTTACGGGGTGGTTTGCCATTGCCTTCCCCAGTCATCTACACTTTCCCCCAAGCAAGCTGGGTACTCATTTTACCGACCTCGAAAGGATGGAAGGCTGAGTCAACCTGGAGCCAGCTACCTGAACCAGCTTTTGTCGGGATCCGGTCATGAGCAGAGGTCTCCGACTGCTGTACTGCAGCTTTACCACTCTGCCCCACGGGGCTCTTGTGTTAGAATGATTCTGTAAAAAACATAAAAAGCATTCAGGGGTGTCAAACCTATGGCCCGTGGGACAGAACTGACCTGCAGCTCTTTTCATCTACCCCCTCCCCGCCTGTCCTCATCCTTCTAAGCTGCAGCTGCCACTGAGAGCAGGGACCAGACGGTGAAGCTGCCAAATTTCCCACCTTTTCTTCACTGGCTTCTCCTCCAGCTGGAAAAACCTTTGGGCTCCATTGAAATACCAAAAAAGGTTACAATGAAAATGTGAAATGGATTTTCCATCCCCAGAGGAGTCGGTCTGGACCAAGAGACCCTTATGGAAAATCTACCCATCCAGGTGGTGGTCTCTTTGATCCTTTCTGATGATGATGATGATGATATTGGATTTATATCCCGCCCTCCACTCCAAATCTCAGAGTCTCAGAGTGGCTCACAATCTCCTTTATCTTCCTCCCCCACAACACACACCCTGTGAGGTGGGTGGGACTGAGAGGACTCTCATAGCAGCTGCCCTTTCAAGGAAACCTCTGCCAGAGCTATGGCTGCCATAGCAGCTGCCCTTTCAAGGACAACTCTGCCAGAGCTATGATTGACCCAAGGCCATTCCAGCAGCCGCAAGTGGAGGAGTGGGGAATCAAACCCAGTTTTCCCAGATAAGAGTCCGCACACTTAACCACTACACCAAACTGGCACATCTCACAGAGGTCTGAGAGGAGCAGAACAGAGCAGAGCAGCTCTCATAGCTGAGACAGCTGGAAAAGTTGCTGAGAATTTCTGAGTTTTGAAAGACTTCATTCTGAGGTTTGTGGGGCTGCCTAAAATTCTGAGTTGTGATAACTGGGGAACTGCTGTTTGTTTGGTTGAGTGGGATAAAGGTGAAAGTGATTGAGAGTGATTACTGCTGATTGCTTAGGAGTGCCTCTGCTCCACCCTCTTTGCATTTTAAGCTGCGCCTTGCCAAAGGCGTGAGCCGAAGGGCGAGAGCTAAAGGGCTCTTGGCCTGTGGCTCTTCGCCTAGGGGCTCTGTAAGGACCAGGAACCCAGATCCCTGATTTCCTTCCTTCACTGCCACAGGAGGTGGTGGCGGCCACAAGCATAGCCACCTTCAAGAGGGGTTTAGATGAAAATATGGAGCAGAGGTCCATCAGTGGCTATTAGCCACAGTGTGTGTGTGTGTATGTATGTATGTATGTGTATATATATATATACACATATACATATATACATATAAATTTTTTGCCACTGTGTGACACAGAGTGTTGGACTGGATGGGCCATTGGCCTGATCTAACATGGCTTCTCTTATGTTCTTATGTTCTTCTTCTCCCAATAAGGTAAGTTGACCCTCCAGAAGGGGAGCCACTTAAACAAACAGCATTTAAAGAGGACTGTGAGGGTTTAAACAGCATTTAAAGAGAGCGTGAGGGTTGAGAGGGAACAGGGCACCGTGCTGAGTATAAGGGGAATGCGCCCTCAGAAGGGACCTCTTCTTCGGTTGGTGAGCGGGAATCCTTTCACGCCAAGGAACCATCCCTGGGCAGGGGAAGAGGGGGGGGTTGGTAGCTGGTGATTCGATCCTTAGGCAAGTAGACAGCTGGGTGGCGAAACCACGTACTGACCGTATGGTGACTTGCCTGCCTGGTGCGAAGGTAGCAGACATTACGCATGTAGTAGATAGGCTGATTACCGTGCATTTGGCCGACTGCACAAAAGAGTGTGGAGCAACAAGCATCTGAAAAAAGGCACAAAGATCAATGTTTACAAAGCGGTTGTGATGACAACCCTCATCTACGGCTCCGAATCGTGGGTTTTATACCGTCATCACCTGCGACCCCTTGAGCACTTTCATCAGCGCTGCCTTTGCACCATCCTCAACATCCACTGGAGTGACTTTGTGACCAACACTGAAGTCCTCAAG
This sequence comes from Heteronotia binoei, assembly GCF_032191835.1. Lineage (NCBI taxonomy): Eukaryota > Metazoa > Chordata > Lepidosauria > Squamata > Gekkonidae > Heteronotia > Heteronotia binoei. The sequence continues at coordinate 25,283,649 of NC_083223.1, forward strand.
AGGGCAGAGGTTACAAGCATCGAAGCACTGCTGTTGAAGACGCAGCTGCGCTGGGCAGGGCATATTTCTAGGATGGAAAACCACCGCCTTCCCAAGATTGCTCTGTATGGCGAACTCTCCACCGGCCATCGAAATAGAGGGGCACCAAAGAAGAGGTACAAGGACTCCTTGAAGAAATCCCTTGGCACCTGTCGCATCAACCATCACCAGTGGTCTGACCTAGCCTCAGATCGCAAAGCATGGAGGCACACCATCCACCAGGCTGTCTCTTCCTTTGAGAACGCACGCATAGCTGGTCTTGAGGACAAAAGGAGATTGAGGAAGAATCGCACTGCTACAGCACCAACCCCAAATCAGACTTTTCCCTGCAGCCACTGTGGCCGGATCTGCCTGTCCCGCATTGGTCTTGTCAGCCACCAGCGAGCCTGCAGCAGACGTGGACTACTGCACCCTTCTTAAATCTTCGTTCACGAAGTCAAGCCGAGAGAGAGAGATAGGCTGATAGACAGTGCTGGGGAGGAGCCTGTGGCCGTGGTGCATGTTGGCACCAACAATGTGGGGAAATGCAGTCGTGAGGTCCTGGAGGAAAAATTTAGGCTGCTAGGCGGGAGACTTAAGGCCAGGACCTCCAAGGTAGCCTTCTCAGAAGTGCTACCTGTTCCACGTGCAGGGCAGGAGAGACAGGCACAAATTAGAAGTTCAATGTGTGGATGAGACGATGGTGTTAGGAGGAAGGGTTTAAGTTTGTTAGGCACTGGGATGCTTTCTGGAACAAGCGGGAGCTGTACAAAAGAGACGGTCTCCACTTGTCCCCAGATGGAACCAGGCTGCTGGCGCTTAAAATCAAAAAGGTGGCAGAGCAGTTTTTAAACTAAATCTTGGGGGAAAGCCGACAGGAGATGAAATGTCTCTGGTTCGGGAGGACTCGTCTCAAAGAGATGAAGGGTTGGCTGCTATTTTTCTACCGGGTAATGGATCAGAGTTGTCCACTGTGATGGTGACAAACAGTATGGACTGCCTGCCAGAGTCTCGAGGCGGCAGGAGGAAGGTGGCGGGCCTAGCTTGCCTGGGAAATTATAGATGTTTGTTTACAGATGCTAGATGCAAAGTAAAATTGGTGAATTGGAATGTTTAGTGTTGGGAGAAAACATAGACATTGTGGGAATTTCAGAAACTTGGTGGAATGAGGAGAATCAGTGGGACACGGTGATTCCTGGATATAAGTTATATTGGAAGGATAGGGAGGGAAGGGTTGGAGGTGGGGTGGCTCTGTATGTCAGAGAGGATATACGGTCCAGTAAGACTGAGGTCAGAGAATTAAATTCCCTTTTAGAAATGCTTTGGGTTGAAATAGAGGGCCCAAAAGGAAATTTAACTATGGGAGTTTGTTATCGCCCACCAAATCAAAAGAGAGAGGACGATTATAATATGATGGAAGGCTTAAAGATAGCGGCTAAACATAAAAACTGTGTCATAATAGGTGATTTTAACTACCCGCAGATTGATTGGGTCAATATGTGTTCTGGTCGAGAGAAAGAGATTGAGTTTCTTGATGCTCTCAATGACTGTGCTATGGAGCAGATGGTCTCAGAACCTACCAGGGGTGGGACGATCCTGGATTTGGTCCTAAGTAATGCCCAAGACTTGGTGAGAGATGTAAAAGTGATTGCACCGATTGGGAGCAGTGACCATAATGTTATTGATTTCACCGTTTGTATAAATAGGGAGTTGCCCAAAAAGACCGCCACAACCACGTTTAACTTTAAAAGGGGTAAATTCACTGAGATGAGGAGGCATGTGAGGAGGAAACTGAAAGGAAAGGTAAATACGGTCAAAACTCTTGGGAAGCTTGGAGACTATTTAAAATGATAATCCTAGAAGCTCAGATAAAATACATACCACAAGTTAGGAAAGGCACAAACAGGCATAAGAAAAGGCCTGCATGGTTAACAAAGTAACGGAAGCTGTAAAAGGTAAGAAGGACTCCTTTAAGCGGTGGAAAACCAGTCCAAGTGAGATTAGTAAAAGGGAACACAGGCTGTGGCAAATCAAATGCAAGACTGTGAGCAGGCAGGCAAAAAGGGACTATGAGGAGCGTATTGCAAAAAACATAAAGACCAACAATAAAAATTTCTTCAAATGTATTAGAAGCAGGAAACCAGCCAGGGAGGCAGTGGGGCCCTTGGATGACCATGGGGTAAAAGGATTACTGAAGGAGGATAGGGAAATGGCTGAGAAGCTGAATGCATTTTTTGCCTCCGTCTTCACTGTGGAAGATGAGAACTTTTTGCCTGCCCCAGAACCACTAATTTTGGAAGGGGTGTTGAAAGACCTGAGTCAGATTGAAGTGACAAAAGAGGAGGTCCTACAACTGATGGACGAATTAAAAACTAATAAGTCACCGGGTCCGGATGGCATACATCCGAGAGTTCTGAAAGAACTCAAAGTTGAACTTGTGGATCTTCTAACAAAAATCTGTAATCTTTCATTGAAATCTTCCTCCGTTCCTGAGGACTGGAAGGTAGCAAATGTCACCCCCATCTTTAAAAAGGGTTCCAGAGGAGATCCGGGAAACTACAGGCCAGTCAGTCTGACTTCAATACCAGGAAAGTTGGTAGAAAGCATTATCAAGGACAGAATGAGTAGGCACATTGATGAACACGAGTTATTGAGGAAGACTCAGCATGGGTTCTGTAAGGGAAGATCTTGCCTCACTAACCTGTTACATTTCTTTGAGGGGGTAAACAAACATGTGGACAAAGGAGACCCGATAGATGTCGTTTACCTTGACTTCCAGAAAGCTTTTGATAAAGTTCCTCATCAAAGGCTCCTTAGAAAGCTTGAGAGTCATGGAGTAAAAGGACAGGTCCTCTTGTGGATCAAAAACTGGCTGAGTAATAGGAAGCAGAGAGTGAGTATAAATGGGCAGTCTTCGCAGTGGAGGACGGTAAGCAGTGGGGTGCCGCAGGGCTCGGTACTGGATCCCATGCTCTTTAACTTGTTCATAAATGATTTAGAGTTGGGAGTGAGCAGTGAAGTGGCCAAGTTTGCGGATGACACTAAATTGTTCAGGGTGGTGAGAACCAGAGAGGATTGTGAGGAACTCCAAAGGGATCTGTTTTGGCTGGGTGAGTGGGCGTCAACGTGACAGATGCGGTTCAATGTGGCCAAGTGCAAAGTAATGCACATTTGGGCCAAGAATCCCAGCTACAAATACAAGTTGATGGGGTATGAACTGGCAGAGATTGACCAAGAGAGAGATCTTGGGGTCGTGGTAGATAACTCACTGAAAATGTCAAGACAATGTGCGTTTGCAATAAAAAAGGTCAACGCCATGCTGGGAATTATTAGGAAGGGAACTGAAAACAAATCAGCCAGTATCATAATGCCCCTGTATAAATCGATGGTGTGGTCTCATTTGGAGTACTGTATGCAGTTCTGGTCGCTGCACCTCAAAAAGGATATTATAGCAATGGAGAAAGTCCAGAAAAGGGCAACTAGAATGATTAAAGGGCTGGAACACTTTCCCTATGAAGAAAGGTTGAAACGCTTGGGACTCTTTAGCTTGGAGAAGCGTCGACTGCAGGGTGACATGATAGAGGTTTACAAGATAATGCATGGGATGGAGAAAGTAGAGAAAGAAGTACTTTTCTCCCTTTCTCACAATGCAAGAACTCGTGGGCATTCGATGAAATTGCTGAGCAGACAGGTTAAAACGGATAAAAGGAAGTACTTCTTCACCCAAAGGGTGATTAACATGTGGAATTCACTGCCATAGGAGGTGGTGGCGGCCACAAGCATAGCCACCTTCAAGAGGGGTTTAGATAAAAATATGGAGCAGAGGTCCATCAGTGGCTATTAGTCACAGTGTGTGTGTGTGTGTGTATGTGTGTGTGTGTGTATATATATATATATATATATATATATATATATATATATATATATATATATATACATACACACACACACACACACACAAATATACAAATTTATATATATAAATTTTTTGCCACTGTGTGACAGAGTGTTGGACTGGATGGGCCATTGGCCTGATCTAACATGGCTTCTCTTATGTTCTTATGGCTTTCTGTATTGTGTGATGTAGAAGGAGGAGGAATACAATGGTAGCAGATGACACTGGAGGTAAACCACTGGCTGCATTGGTGGTGCAGCAGGAGCGATTTGGGTTCTGGGAACACAGGCTAGGTATTCTGGCCAATAGCCTACTAGCACACAATGAACCTTACCAGTCAAGGTCAGGGAAGAATGTGTTTGGCAAAAACCTGGAGAGATTCATCAAGAGGCTTTAAACTGACACCAAGAGGTTATAACTGTCAGAACTTGTTACTTTCCTATATGCTGTTAGCTTAACCGACTCCATATTGTAACCAGATACTAACTCAATGTGCTCTCAGCTAGGCCACTAACCAGACCGCTATGCATTTCAAACAAACTGTGATCACTGAAGGGTGACAGATAGCCTCTGGCCAACATCTGCAGGTGCCCTTTGAAGCCAGCCGGCCAGGACATCTTAGCAAGACTCCATCCTCCCTTGCTGATAACAGACCCTGGGAAACAGACAGTTGTCTCTGGCCGTGTGAAAGATCGTTTTATTGTTGTTGCCACAAGCACATAAAAATGTAACCAATGCTAACTTCGTTATCAGTGTTATTCTGTGCCTTCAGTCCTGTAGTTCTCAATAAACGCCTATACTTTTGTAACGAAGTCTTGGGCCTCGATTGGAGTTCTTCCAGTTCTGACAATAACCAACACAGGGATTTAAATGAAGGAGAGTAAACAACAGAGGCCTGCCTAAGATGGCTGGGTCTAATGGAAGGCTTCAGGTGTCTGTGTTTCATTGCATAAAGCTTGGGCAATAAGAAGAAAAAGTTTGAGTTCCTAATGCAGACAGAGGGATATGAGTTAGCAGGCATGTCATGATCTGAGGCCTAGTGCAGCCTAGAAGGCAAGGAGAAGCCTGCCTAGGACTAGATATAGGGGACTACACCTTCCTGGATTCCTTCTGTCCCTCTGATTGTGTGGCAAAATTTTGGAGGGAAAACTAGCCAAGGGGGGGGGGGGTGGGACCTGGGAGGAAAGCATAACTAGGCTTGGCTGGAAAGGCTGGTTCTTTGTGCTGAGGGCTGGACTTATGGTTGCCAAGTCCCAAGTGGCTGCCAATGGGGCACTTTTTTCATACACATGCAATGTGCACAGCACAATGATGTCACCCAGAAGTTATGTATTGTGCTGGGCACATCATATGGGGCCACTCTAGGAATTTGGGGGAAACTCTACGGTTTTGCATGGGGCTGCTCTAGCAATTTGGGGGGAACTCCATGGTACCCTAGAGTTTCCCCTCAAAATTGCTAGACCATCCCTGTACAAAACCATAGAATTTTCCTTGAATCCTTAAAGCGTCCCCATGTGATATGCCCAGTGTAATATGTCACTTCTGGGTGATGTCATCATAGGGTTGCCAAGTCCAATTCAAGAAATATCTGGGGACTTTGGGGGTGGAGCCAGGAGACTTTGGGGGTCGAGCCAGGAACAAGGATGTGACAAGCATAATTGAATTCCAAGGGCGTTCTGGCCATCACATTTAAAGGGACCGCACACCTTTTTAAATGCCTTTCTTCCATAGGAAATAATTAAGGATAGGGGCACCATCTTTTGGGGCTCATAGAATTGGACCCCCTGGTCCAATCATTTTGAAACTTGGGGGGTATTTTGGAGAGAGGCACTAGATGTGAGGAGAGGGTTTGTCCATCAGGAAATACTGGAGCAGGAGTGTGACAGCCCAGTGGAAAGTATCTGGGTGAAGATAAGGGAAGGAATGGCAAACAGTATTATGGTTGGAGTCTGCTACAGAACTTCTGACCAGGATGAGGAGGTGGACACTGCCCTCCTTGAACAGCTTGACAGGGTATACAAGCAACATGACCTGGTAGCTATGGGTGACTTCAACTTCCCTGATGTGTGCTGGGAGACACTGCAAAGCGTCCACAGTCACACACGTTTCTGGCTTGTCTGGCTGGCAACTTATTTCATGAAATGGTGGAAGAAGCTATGAAGGTCCCAGCTATATTTTACTTAATATTGACCAACAGCAAGGGTTGTTTTGCAGGAAAATGGGTGGTGGAGCTCATCCAGGGATTGTTATGCAGCTGCACATACTGTTCAATGGACAAGGAGGTGGAACTCTCAGAAAGGTTCAGGAGCTGTTCTCCTGTGAGCTCCCACTGAATCTGAGGCCTGATCAACAGGCAAGAGATGGTAGATGAACTAAAGGGGGGGGGGGCTTAGGGGGAAGTGACCATGTCCTGAAATAATTCCTTTTGCTGTGGGGACCAAAGAAGTTCATAGCCACATCTGTATGTTGGATTTCAGTAGGGCAGACTTTAATAAACTCAGAGGTATGATGAGAATCATTCCATGGGCAAGGTTGCTGGAAGGGAAAGGAGCAAGTGAAGGTGGGTTCTCCTAAAACAAGAACTCTTGCAACCTCAAGCCATCGCTGTTCCAACAAGAAGGAAACATGGTAGAGGATCCAAAAAGCCAATGTGGATGAACAGAGTTCTACATCTGGGTAACAAAGATGAGGAACACGCCTACTGGATGGGGGATACAATTCTGGGATGCTGTAGGCCAAGGGTGTCAAACTCATTTGTTATGAGAGCTGGATCTGGCATAAATGATACCTCGCTGTTGTTCAAGTGTGTATCTGTAAATTGCAAACCTACTTTTGATTTATTGATATTCACTACAGAAATCCCATGGTCAATGCTTTGAGCCTAAGACCTGGGGGAAACATGAAATAGTTGGGCATTGAGAGCTTTTGTACATAAGCTTCTTCATGTGCTTCTTCATGTGGTCAGCCAATGGAGAAAACAAAGGCTTAGCTCTGTAGCTCCTGTGCATTTGAGCAAACCTGACAAAGCAAGTTCTCCTTCCCCACCCCCCATTCCTCCCCAAGGGAGGTGCCTCAGCCAATAGAGAAAATAGAGGCTTTGCTCTGTAGTTCCTGTGCAATTGAGCAAGCCTGGCAAAGCAAGCTGTGATGCAGAAGGAAACATGAGAGAGAAGGAAGCAGATGACATTGAGTTGCTCGAGGGCCTGATAGGAGCCCTCTGGGGGCCTGGTCTGGCCCTCAGGCCACACGTTTGACACCCCTGCTCTAGACTGATCCTGCACTGAGCAAGGGGTTGGACTAGGTAGCCCATATGGCCCCTTCCAACTCTATGATTCTATCTGGAATTCCTTTACCATGTACAACTTGCCTGGAAACTCTATTTCTTTTGTATAACATGCATTCGTTGGCTCTTAAGCTTTCTGAAGTGGGATCACCCTATGCAGGCAAATTAATCCTAGAATATCAGTCAAGCATCAGTTCAGTCATGTGTGGGTTCAGTTTCATGCCCTGCTTATGGGCATGCTGCATTCATTTGGCTGTCCTCTGTTAGAGCTGCCAATGCTTGATTGGGAAGATCTCCAGATTTGGAGGGGGTGCCTGGGGAGGGTAGAATCCACCCTTCAGGGGTGCCGTTCCCGCCAGAGGAACCGATTTCTTTAGTCTGGAGATGAGCTGTAAATCTGGGAAAACTGACCACTCCTGGAGATTGACCACCCTGTATTGGAAATGGGGATGCTGGACCTTTGCTCGGATTCAGAAAGGGGATTGTTATGTCTGAAAAGAATCAGCAAGGCTCATACTTTCTCTTACCAATTGACGTTCTATCCAGCCAATTAAAATTAAGATGTGGCATTAAAATTCCACTATCATCTGAAATTATTTGTAATAGCAATGGCTGGTTATGTATACAAGTGATGTCTGAGAAAATTGCCCGATTGTGTGGTAGATAAATCAGTTTGGAGAGTCTAATTATAAGGCAGCTATTGAGGCTCTAAAGAACTTATCAGTAATTGCAGCAATAGTAGGGTAGATTATGGGCCACAAATATGTCACCACAGCAATCATACTTAACATTTACATGGCACTTTCTAACTTCAAAGTGCTTTACAATCATTAACTAATTAATCTGCAAAGCCTGGTATCAGGCACATCTTGTGCTGACATAATGTATAAACACTGCTTACACGGTCCTTAGGGAGGGATTTTCCTTAAAAACTACATTTGCAGAAACATTTAGGTGGGGCAGATGAGTATTTAGGTTTTATTGTTCTGTTCAACTTACTGAAATCAAGATAGAGAATTGGTGAGATGCCATCTTTATTGGCAGGACCAGTCTCTTTAAAGTGGTTGGGAGTTTTTCACCTTTTGTAGAATTTATCACAGGACAAAAAAAGAAGATAAAAATAAAGATAGAATATATTCTGAGCCCACTTAACTAGGGTCTGCGCTGCCTCTGCAGTCAAAATGCAGGCTCGATGATTAATTAGATTTTCTGTTGGCCAAAGCAGAGTGGTTTGATACAGATTCCCAGGTTGCAGGTTTGGGAGGTGCCCATGAAATCTGCATTAAATTCCTTATGAAGCTGTCAAGTCCTTTGATAATAATTAGGCCAATCCCCAGGTCCCAGCGGGGGTTCTCTCACTTTCCCAGGCTCCTTCCTGCTCCCAGTGAAGGCAATGGAGAGGCAGCCACAGAGCTAAAATTATTTCTTAGGCTTAGAGAAGAGTAAACATTTTGAAGCATATGAGTTTATACTTTTCATTCAGTGAAAATTGTGATAGATAAAGTTGAAGGACCATGGTGTTGGACCTGTAGGACTGAATGATGGAATTTTGCCATCCCCCCCCCACCAAAAAAAACCCTACTATAAACTGGATCCAGACCAGCATTTTAAGCTGACACATGGTCATCAATAAAACATCGATGGACAACAAAATAGAACAAATATACATGCCTCATGTCAGGCAAAAAATAGGTTCCCAGAAGACTCCAGTGCCCAAGTAATATCAAGGACACGAGAATACTAGGAGAGGGGCCATGAGAAGTGAAGTGAAGTCAGCTACCTCAGCCAAAAGCCTGGTGGAACAGCTCCGTTTTACAGGCCCTGCAGAGTCCTGCAAGACTCTGATCTCATATGGAAGCTTCCTGGGTGACCTTGGGTCAGTCACAAACTTTCAGCCTAACCTACTTCATAGGGTTGTTGTGAAAGTAAAAAAATGAGGTGAGGAGAACACTATAAGCTGCTTTTAGATCCCACTTGGAAGAAAGGCAGGATATAATTAAATAAACCTCCCTTTGAGGCAATTAAAACTTTCTCTTTTTTGAATAAAGTTACAGGCTTTCTTCATCCACCTACTCCAATTTTCCCTGAGCAGGACCATGTTGAAAAATTAGGACTGTGTTGGTAATAAGCTAGTCAGGGGAAAGGTTCCATGTGTTTCTCTCTTTGTTTGTCCCAGGTTTGTGTGGAGCAAGGGAGGCTCATGTGTGGAGATTGCAAACACACACACAATCACATGATGAATTTAAAAAATTACTTTTACTTAGCAGATACTGATTACCAAAAAGAGAAAGGGAAAGAAACACATCTCTGAACAAGCAGAGATCTATTTACAATATTCTAAGCAGAGGACAAAACAAAGCAATACTTCATGTAGGATGGACTTCAGATAGGCTAATATACTGAACACTGATTACCTCATGGCTAAAATCTAGGTATTCTCTGTTTTTGCTCAGCAACCCTCCATGATGGGTCCCCAAAAGTCCTTCTCCCCTGTTTTCTCTACAAAATGATGTTGCCTCCTTTTATCCCTATTATTTGAATAGCATCATTATATCCCACCTTTCACCCCAATGGGGACCCAAAACAGCTTACATCATTCTCTTCTCCCCCGTTTTATCCTCACAATTCTGTGAGGTAGGTGAGGCTGAGAGTGTGGGACTTGCCCAAGGTCACCCAGCTTCCAAGGCACAAGTCTGACACTTTGACCACTACACCACACTGTAGGGAAGAGGGTTTTAGCTTTCCCTAGCCAGCTGTTACCACATTAATACAGTTGCTAATAGAACAGAATACAATTGCTGCCAGAGCAGAATTGAAAGTTGACCTGATAAAAGTTCTTTTATAACCTTTGTCCCACCTGGAGAGGCAAGATTTGACTAACCTCTGTGCATCAACAGAGCATAAATTTAAACGTGTGTGTTCTCCACTCCTGTACATTTTATTTTGGCTGTTTGAGAGGAGCTGTTTCAAGACACCTTCTGGTGATCAAAACTAAAGCAGCTTATTCCACTTTTCATGAATCTTGTTTGCTTCCCAAATTTGCATCTTTCTCCTTTCATTTTCATAGGATGCAAGCAGCAGTTTGATCAATATATTACAATTCTATTCCCGCCCCCCCCCCCCCGTCTGGACATGTGAGCCTTAAAAAAAAAAAAACAAATGCAAGCATTTGCATTTGCATTCTGCTGACATAACTTGCATAAATTGTTTTGTTTTCTTTTTAATTTAATTTGATTTTTGGATTTATATCCCGCCCTTTCCCGCAAGCATGTTGTGGAATTATCATGCATATCATAGAACTGAGTGTGTCAATGCTGTTTCTGCAATTGGTCTTTGCAGATAAATACATGCTGTAAATGTCAAAGATACTGTGCAAAACCAGCAGCATATGAAAGATCCTACTGTGTGATTTTTCTGGTCTTCTCTGTGCTGTAAAACATGATGACAATGCGCCTTTGTGCCAGCTCATCAGATGGGCACAGATTCTCCTCCCCCCTGTTAAAAACTTCTCCGTGAAGGTGGAAGATTTAAAACAGCTGACAGGTAACCTGTAAGTGCCTGTCCCAAACAATCTACTTGTCAGCTTTGCTGACTAAAAGAACAGACAGAAGCCCCTCAGCTGTCAGCTCTATGTCCTCTTTTCTCTGTCATCATTCTTAGGCTTATGAAGAAAGGACTTATTTTTGGATTTATTTATTGTGAGTGTCCCTTGTGAGAGTTCAGTCCCCACCCCCTCTGCTGTTGTGTCCCTTCACCTCCACTATCTCCTCTTGGGTCTCAGAACTGGAGGTTAGTAGGACACCACCCTGCCCACCACAGATCTTTCTGTAGTGGTTTGGTGTAGTGGTTAAGTGTGCGGACTCTTATCTGGGAGAACCGGGTTTGATTCCCCACTCCTCCACTTGTAGCTGCTGGAATAGCCTTGGGTTAGCCATGGCTTTTGCAGGAGTTGTCCTTGAAAGGGCAGCTGCTGTGAGAGCCCTCTTAGCCTCACCCACCTCACAGGGTGTCTGGTGTGGGGGGAGAAGATATAGGAGATTGTAAGCCGCTTTGAGTCTCTAATTCATAGAGAAGGGTGGGGTGTAGGGTTGCCAATCCCCAGGTGGGGGCAGGGGATCTCCAGTTTGGAGGCCCTCTCCCTGCTTCAGGGTCATCAGAAAGTGGGAGGAGGAAGGGAAATGTCTGCTATTCCCTATGGAGACCTATTCCCATAGGAAATGGAGAATTGATTCATGGGTATCTGGAGCTCTGGAGAGGCTATTTTTTGAGGTAGAGGCACCACATTTTCAGCATAGCATCCAGTGACTCTCCCGAAAATACCCCCTAGGTTTCAAAAAGATTGAACCAGGGGGTCCAATTCTTTGAGCCCCAAAAGAAGGTGCCCCTATCCTTCATTATTTTCTATGGAAGGAAGGAATTTAAAAGGTGTGCAGTCCCTTTAAATGTGATGGCCAGAACTCCCTTTGGAGTTCAGTTATGCTTGTCATGCCCTTGGTCCTGGCTGCACCCCCAAAGTCCCCACATATTTCCTGAATTGGACTTGGCAACCCTAGTGAGGTATAAATCTTCAGTCATCATCACCTTATTCTTCTTCTCTAGAGCAGCACTGAGTCTCACCACCCGGTATTGTACTGCCTCCTTCCTCACTGGCCTGCCTGTAGAGCCCTTCTTTGAGTTCTCCCTTCTGGCTTCATCCCAACTCCTCGACCCTCAAGGAGCCAATCAGCCACCATTCCCCTTTGTTGGATATCCTTAGCAGAGTGCATAATACACAGCAGAAATAAAGTAGCTACAGACTTGTGTGTGATTAGCTTCTAATAAAAAATTTACTAAAAGAAAATGAGGAATGGGTTACATAGAAGAAAATGAACATCCTAACTCATCTTGCAACCTCACAACCTCAGATATGCAGATGACGGCACTCTAATGGCAGAAAGTGAGGAGGACCTAAAGAACCTCTTGTTGAAGGTGAAAGAGGAGAGCACAAAAGTAGGCTTGAAACTCAACATCAAAAAAACTAAGATTATGGCATCCAGCCCCATCACTCCTTGGCAAATAGAAGGGGAAGACATGGAAGTAGTGACAGACTTCACATTCCTGGGATCCAAGGAATGGTGACTGTAGCCATGAAATTAAAAGACATTTGCACCTTGGGAGGACAGCTATGGCGAACCTGGGCAGCATAATAAAAAGTGGAGACATCACTCTGCCAACAAAAGTCCGTATAGTCAGAGTGATGGCATTCCGAGTTGTAATGTATGGCTGTGAGAACTGGACCATAAGGAAGGCCGAGCACAGAAGAATAGATGCTTTTGAGCTGTGGTGCTGGAGAAGAATCTTGAGAGTCCCTTGGACTGCAAGAAGATCCAGTCAGTCAGTCCTAAGGGAAATCAACTCAGACTGTTCCCTGGAAGGTCAGATGCTGAAGGTGAAGCTCAAATACTTTGGCCACCAAATGAGAAGAGAGCACTCATTGGAGAAGACCCTGATGCTGGGAAAGAGAGGGAGGGGATGGCAAAAGATGAGCTGGCTGGGTGGCATTACTGATGTAACTAACACAAATTTAAGCAGACTTTGGAGGATGGTAGGACTCAGGCGGGCCGGGTGTGACTTGGTCCATGGGGTCGCAAAGAGGTGAATTCGACTGTGTGACTGAACAACAAAAAACTCATCTTGCTAGTTCTAATTCCATCTCGTCTTCTGCCCTGTTTGTCTGAGTGTGAGAACAAAGCAGAGAAAGTTTTCTCACCCACCCCCAAGCTTTACCACCTGTGTATGTAATGGACATCATGTAGCATCTGCAATACGCTGATTGACCCCAAGGTAGCCTCCAGCTAATTGAGTCTAAGCTAACTAGTTACATTAGTATGCACAAACAACATGCCTGAAGGGGTTGACACTTGCAAAATCCAACACCCTGTAACCCAATTGCCTCTGCCCCTCATGTTCGTTCTCTTGAGTCAGGTGGCCCTTTTTAATCAGCTGCTGGCCAGAGCCATGTGATTCTCTAACCCAGGTTCAGACCACCCATTGACTAGGCAAATTAGATGATTGCCTAGGGCGCTGATGGTCCAGGGGCGCCAAATTGTCCCACACCCTCATTAAAACTTTACTTCCCCTCCACACCCTCCTCCCCCTCAGCCGTGCAGCCTGGCACCCTTCAGGGGCCTACTGCAGCCAGCACAGTTTCAGGAGGCAGCTCACACATGCATGTGTCTGTTTGAGCAAGGGGACGGGTGGGGTGGAGGGAAGGCCGTGGGTGCCTGTCTCCCCTTGGCATTGTGGCTCCGGTGCCCTTCAGGGGGCTGCTGAGGCTAGCACTGTCAGGAGGAGGTGGGGGTGCATGCATGCATGTGTGAATGAGGGATGGGAGGTGGAAGGAAGGCTGTGGGCACCTGTCTCTCCCTGGCATTGTGGCTCCGGTGCCCTTCAGGGGGCTGCCAAGGCTAGCACTGTCAGGGGGAAGCTCTGGGGGGGGGGGGGGGATTTATTTTATTTATTTATTTTATTCGATTTTTAGCCCGCCCTTCTCATAGGACAGGCTCAGGGCGGGTTACATTATAAAAGCAACCAAGAGTAAAAAACAATAAAAGACCAATTTAAAATATATAAAATCTAAAACTACAGAATGATACTAGAGACTAAAATGGCAGATTCTGCCTCACACACATAGCCTATTGTCCAGGTCCAGCCGATCTTATAGCACTGGATGGAATGAAGGGGGGAGGCCAGCAACAAGTGACGTCCACTGCCTCAGCCGAAAGCCTGGCGAAAGAGCTCTGGAATGAGTTGGGGTGGGGGAGGTGGTGGTTGCATGCTTGTGAGCCAGAGGGAGTGTGTGTGCCTGTGAGCTGGAGGCGTGGGAGCTTGGCAGAGCCGAAGGGTGGCTCCATAGCACCACGCCTTGGCAGCCCTGCATTGAAACAGCCAGCCAGCCAGCCCAGTGCCTGACATGCCCTCGGCCAGAGCGCCAGGCTGGTGCATCTCCAGGTCTGGCTGCATGCAGGAGGCCAGTCAGGCTGGCTGGAAGCAGCATCTTTGCCTGGAAATGGTTTCAAAAGGAAGAATTTTTAAAAAAAGAATACAGTGTGTAGGTTTACTTTCTTATCAGTACAGTTCTCTAAAGTTGCACTCTTAAAAGCCCGGGTTTAGAAGAGTGTGACTCTGTGTGCTGTGTATTAATCAAATATATTGGTTGTGTATCTTCAGAACCTGTTTGTGTTGAAATGAACAAGTTTTCTTTAACAGGCAGAGGGATATGAAGATTCTTTAGATCTTGATAATGTATCTCCTCCTGCCTCCTCCCAATTCCTCAAAGCATCTCATGTTTTTTTGCATCCTTGATCTAATTATGATGGTCCATTTGCTCATTAACATCCCATTCCACCCCCCCACCCCACCCTGTTTAAAGCTGTTCATTGACTGATAGCTTCTTGTCTCTGCTCTAAGCAGGTGTTGGATTCAGTGGGAGCTCCCAGGAGCACAGCTCCTGAACCTTTCTGAGATTTCCACCTCCTCCTTCCTGTCTTGTACATTGAATAGTACATGCAGCTGCATAACAATCCCTGGATCAGCTCCACCACCTTTTTTTCTACAAAATGACCCCTGGTTCTAAGCTTTATTATCCTTTCCTCCCCTGTTCTATTTCCAGATACTTCCTGTATCTAAATACAGAGTACTGAGGTTGGCAGCATACAGAGTTTATTTATGTAGAAATTTATTCTTGTAATCTGCTGCTCACATGAAAGTAGGGTTGCCAGACTCCAGGTGGTGGCTGGAGATCTCCTGGAATTACAACTGATCTCCAGGTAAAACATTTTCTTTGAAGAAAATGGCTAATTTAGAAATTGGACTTAATGGCATTTCACCTGAGGTTTCTTTCCTCCCCAGGCTCCACCCCAAAATCACTAAGGATGTTGCAATGCAGAGCTGGCAACCTACCTGTACTTTCTATGTGCTGGGAACCTTTTGCTCCTAAGTGGCATTTGAAATCTATGGGACTATATTAAATGGGCTGTGAAAGCAGGGCATTTCAAAGAGAAGATAACTGTGAGTTTGGTCTGTGAATGGCTGTGACATGATATGATGTGAATGTGTCTGCAGCTGTGGAAAGTTGTTTGTTTTTCCAAATCAAGTGGGGTCTGTGGGGAGGGGGTCTGGTGACCTTATTTATCCAGTGCATTTTTATTCTGCCTTTCCTTCAAGGAGCTCAGGCATACATAGTTCTCTCTTCCTCCGTTTTATGCTCATATCAACCCTATGATATAGGTAGGGTTACCAGGTCTCCTTTTGCCACCAGTGGGTGATGGAGGGGGCAGGATTACCATCTCCAGGCTGGAAAACTGCAGATCTAGGAGTGGAGCCTGGAGAAGATAGGAATTTCCACATCCACATAGGGAATGCTACAAAGTTCACCCTCCAAAGCATCCATTTTCTCCAGGGGAACTGGTCTCTGGAGTCTGGAGATGAGCTGTAGTTCCAGGAGATCCCCAGGTCCCACCTGGAGGCTGGCATCCGAAGAAGGCTGAAGGAGAGTGAGTGGCTCCAGATTACCTAGAGAGCTTTGTGACCAAGTGGGAATTTTAACCTGGGCCTTCTCAGTCTGACAGTCTGATCCCTACACAGGGCCATGCTAACTTATAAAGTCTGCAGACCTATACAGCTTGTAGTTCTGTGGTAGCAACTGAGCTACAAACCAGGAAATCCTTGATTAGAATTTCTAGCAGAAACTCCCCGCATAGCCTTAGGCAGTCCCTTCCATCTCTTAGTCTTAACCTGTATACTCCATCTACCTCCATATTTACTTTAGACCCTGTACATAAATGTGTACTAAAAATATTTATTCAAAATGTTTTATGTACTTTGTATCACTCTGACTGGGATCAAAAGGGCTGCAACATGGTGTTCCAGATGTGCTCTGGGGCTTTTCCATCCCCCCTCATGCCACAGCCTCTCATGTTCCTTTAAAAGCTATTCTTCAGGGTTAATGTGCAATGTCATGTGTAGATGGAAATTAGCAGCTCTCTTTCCCCAGCCCCACATGTTCTCATGGACGTGCATGGTGATCCCTACAGAGTTCTTTGGATTTCTGCCTGGGTTATTTTTGTTCAGGATCTCAGATTTAGTTTTTTTAGGCTGAATAGTGGGTACAGCTTTTACGTGACCCACAGATGCCTTTGGGCACAGAGGGTCTTATAGAGCAGCTAAAATGTTGTCAGTATTTCTTGAAGCTTTTTCCACTCCAAGGGTTGCTATAATTTTACATCTCGAACTAACCAAGCATAAACATAACTTACATTTCTACAATCCTACAGGAAAGAATAGCCAAGCTACCATTTAGTAGAATGTGCTTTTTAGACAACAATCCTAAGGTCTGTGCAGAGTCCTGTTCAGGTCTATTCAGCGAGGCTTACTCCCAAGGAAAGTGCTTTTAGGATTGCAGCCTTTATTTTCTTTATAGAAGAACTGTAGTCTCATCATCTTTATGCAATCTTCTGGGTGTAGAGCAGGGGTTACTGGGTGTAGGGGAGGTATTTGTGGATTTACTGAATTGCACAGAGGGTTGGACTAGATGGCCCTGGAGGTCCCTCCAACTCTAATTCTCCAATTCTATGATTTTAGGGAGTCCTGCTTCGGTCTAGCAGCCTTCATTTTGATGGATTTATTTGTTAGCACTGCAGAAGGAGTTGTCGAGTCAACTTGCTTTGCTTTGATCCAACAAGCTTAATGCTTGCAAAGCTTGACTTTCTTTAAATGTTTAGGAAGCCTGAAAGAAGCAATAACCAATTTGAAGCATGTTATCTTAAGTCAAATGAAACCAAACTTGGTACTGGTAGATCACATCCAAATATGGCAGGTATTCTAACTCTTAATGAGGTCATATTGTTGGACCTATACAACTGGATTGTGTATCAACTCGGTTCTAGCACAAAATAGATGTAAATGAAACAATTTTGTTAGTGCTTTTCAGAGCTACTAACATTTAAGGCTCCATGGCTGAGAACAGACGCACAATCCAGGGCGGCTGGGAAGCATCCCGAATTGGACCAGTGCAAAACGCACCCATTGGGAGCCTCCGCACGACCAGCACGCCACTTGTGGGGAAGCGGCCAAATTCCGGCCCTTAGGCTGGGGGCCATCTCCACACGGTGCCGTCTTCCGACAGCCCAGCAGCTTCCCCATCTGCACCTGATATGCACTGATGCGCTCATCCAGTTGTGTACATGCGCACAGAAGCACTCTTCTCACCCTTGGTCACCGAGCTCCCCCCGTTTGGTCCATCCCCAGCTACGAGAAAGGCACGAGCATGGAGAGAGTCGCGGTGGGGCTGCTTGCCTGCATTCTGGGAGTGAGGCTGCTGGTGCAGGCAATTGGGGCATGCCTTGCCAGCATGGCTAGGCAGGGTGCCCAAAAGGGAGTGGTGTCCCAGTGGTGGGCTCGTAGGAGGGCCAGAATGCGAGCGTGCCGTCCTCTGCGAGCCCGAGTATGGGCAGCCATCATATGTGTGTGGTCGGAGGGCGGCACACGCCGCTGGTGGGTTTACCCACGGTCCTCCCGGTGGTGGGAGAGCTTCGTGTGCCGAGTCTCGGAAGATGAGCAGTGGCTGCTGCACTTCTGAGTGACTCAGGGCACATTCACCTGGCTGGTGGAGGCGCTGCAGCCACAGATCGTGCACCAGCAGATAGTTATGAGGGTGACAATTCCCCCCGAGAAGCGAGTGGCCATCACCCTGTGGTTCCTGGCCACAGTGGGAGGGTATGGTGAGGTCAGCAACCAGTTTGGTGTTGGGCACTCCACTGTGGCAGCAATTGTGTTGAAGGTGTGTCGGGCCATCAACGACGTGCTTCTGACAGCCACAGTACATCTCCGGTCCGTGAGAGAGGTGAGGATCTGCTGTGCCCTCCTCAGGAGCCTGGCATCCGCAGTGGCAGGCTCACGGGCCCGGAGTTAACATCCGCCTGTCCACAGGGGTGGTGGCGGCCCTCAAGCTACGGCAGGTGACGGAAGCCTGGGAGGGAGGGTATGGGAGTTGCTATTTCACCTGTACCCGCTCCCCTTTGCTTTGCTAGGCGATGGACAGGTGTAGCGGCTGTGGACAGGTGTCACATTCCGGTGTGAGCCCCCCCCCCCCCGGCCACAAGGGGAGATACAGGGAGAGGCTTCCATTCTGTGATCCTGCAAGGGGCTGTGGACCATGAGGTCATCGATGTCAACGTGGGGCAACCCGGCAGGGAACCACGATGCCCACATGCTCCAACACTCACACTTGTACAGGGCTATGGATGCAGGCCTGTTCGTGCCTGGCAATCACCATAGGTGGCATTCGTGTCCCCCCCCCCCCCCGATGATCGCTGGCGCAGCGTACCCAATTAGTTGGTGGCTCATGACTCCATACAAGAGGCCACATAGTCTCCAGGAGGCCCTGTACAATAGGGTCCACAGTAGGGTGCAGAATGTGGTCGAGCGGGCCTTTGACCGGCTCAAGGTGCGTTGGCGCTGTCTCTCCCTACAGCTGGAGGTCCACACAGATAATTTCATCCCTGTCATCACCGCCTGTGTGGTGCTGCACAACATCTGTGAGGAGCAAAGGCATGCCCTAATACTGCGGCCAGGGGAGAGGGAGCCCACCCATCTGCCACTCTTGGCCCCGCCACAACGTGCGCGCTTCAGCAGGCAGCAGATCAAGGGGCAGCAGGTGCAGGCAGTGATTACCACATGGATGCTCAGGCAGCGCCAGCGGTGAGGCACGTGGGCAGGGGTTTCGAGCACGTAGAGCACCTGCCCAAGGGCCAGCACCCCTATGGTGGCCCCATCTGCCTTTGGCAACCACACAGACAATGGTGAATAATAAAATGCCTTGTAACATAAGCGCTCATGCAGACTGCTGTTCTTGCTGTCCATGCAGCCCCGCCCCTGCCTCCTCACCTGTGGAAGCTGCCAGGAGGAGGGAGAGGGCTGCCATTGCAACAGAAGGGAACGAGGCTGCCTGGCCTGTGCTGGGTGGGACGGGGCTGGCCGGGTCCCCAGGGAGGCTCCCTCGGGAGACTGGAGGTCGCCTATGCAAAGCGCCAGACGTCTGGGCCAGTATGCAGCCATCGTGCCCCTGTAGGCCTCTGGAAGTCCCTGGCAGGAAAGCGGCGCATTGGGAGATTCCGGCCCGCCAAAGAGCATGTGCTGAAGCGCTTCAGAGCACAACGGCCGGCGTGTCCCACACAAAATGGAGAAGCCGAGGCACGCTGTGTTCTGGCAGGAACCAGAGGTGACCCTGCTGCTCACCACCCTGCTGGACCGTGGGGGTGGGGCACACACCCACCTGCCCACCCTGGCGATTTTTCGCAAGGCAGCCCAGGTCCTGCAAGAAGCCAGTTATGCACGTAATGCCCAATGCAGGGCAAAATTCAAAAGGGAGAAGGCCCAGTTCTTCGAGGCCATGGAGGACAGGGGCAGCTACCCTCCTGTGTGATTGTGTCCACCTGGGTTCGATCACCTCCAGAGGCTGTGGGAGCAGGCTGGGTGTCCTGTGTGGCATAACCACTATTCCACAGGTGAGTTGGGGGCCACTCTGGGTATGCTGTGGAGTCCCTAGGAGGGAGAGGGGCAAGGGGGGTGCCAGGGCAGTGGACTGGGTGCCTGTGGGGAAGCATTCCCAAAGAGTGCTGGGGGGAGCCACAGCCCACGGTACCCGGTGATGGGGCCCCATGCATTCCCATTTGCACAGTGCGCCACAGACCATGGCCCCACGGGATCATGCACTGCCACATCTGCCCCCTGTCATCCTCCCCGATTGACCAGGAGTGGCCGGCCCCCCCTCCTCCAGGTAGGTGCTATGGTGGCCCCGGACAGCAGAGTGGTAGGGGATGGGACCTCGCCATGGGGTTGCTTGTGGTTACAGACACACCGCCCCTCGGGTGGGTGACCTGGGTATTGGGTGTCCACAGTAGCCTGTGGGCCACCTTTCACACGGGCGGAAGGCGCACAGGCAGCCCACGGGCTGGGGACGCGGCCGCTCCCCATATCCCTCCCCACCTCACCCTTTCACCCCCTGCCAGGGCCCACAGAGCAGCTGCCGCCGCCTGAGCCACCCATCATGCTTGGCTCCACGCCGAAGGAGAGCCCTGTACTTAGGTGCAAGCGCACTGCGGGATGGAGAGCGGGGTCAGGCCCTCATATGGGCTAGGTGGGCCGGGGCAGCTCTCCAATGCCTGGTCGGGGCCTCACTCGGGGAAGGGCTGACATGCGCATCTCCTATGTCACCCCAGAGGCAGATGTCGCCCCGCCAGCAGAGGGGGCAGAAGCAGAGGGGCCAGCAGCAGAGGGACCACCAGCCAAGGAGGAGCTGCCTGTCCTGATGCAGATCTCCACTCCAGAGGCTCCGAGTGTGATTGGCTTGACGGCGGAGTCCGATACAGGTATGCTCCTCTGGCTCAGGGCAGATGGCCTTTGACCACTGGCCTTGTGCCCACAGGTGATCCTGGCCCAGCCCCGCCCATCCAGGCTGCAGATGAGAGTGCACCCCTGCCACTTGCTGCAGCCATCATCTTCGCTCGGCTGGAGCAGCAGTGTGAGTGCACATCCCCCCCCCCCGGTAGATTCAGGGTGGGAGGCCAGGCCACTGGGCAGGCTCACAGGTTCCCCGCTCACAGCTGCCGCCACCCTGCGTCCCAAGATGCTTCCTCCCCCCCCATCTCGTGGCTCCCCGCCTCCGCCCATGACACCTTGTTCTTCCTCTGTCCCACCAGACCAGTGTGTACTGCAACTCCTTGGTGGCCATCAACGGCTCCTGCTGAGGCTAAACTGGGATGTCCGGAAGCTCCATGCCCCAGTGGGCCTGCTTCCGCACCCGAACCATGGAGAGAGCGACGTGCCCTCTGGCCCTGCTCACCAACCAGAGTAACGTGGGCCACAGTAGACCTGCCTGCCCCCAGAATACCCATACCCCTGCGAACATGCACACCCTCTAGACAACCACTCACTGCCTTTGAAGTGCCTTTATTTTTATGCCTTTGATGTGCCTTTGTTTCCCCGCCCTTCCCTCCCTATCCTCCCCCCACTCCCTCACACTCTGTAACTCACATGTACTCCCAATAAAGTTACTTATTTGACAGCACCGTGACTTGCGTATGTTGGTGGGGGGGTGCGCATATGTCGACACCCGTCAGAGTGGCCTGGGGGTGGGCCAAAGACCCCCTGGTGACTACAAGGCACAGTATGCCATCTCAGCTCAGGGCTCTGGGCTGTACCGCACCCGTTTACAGGGGGTTCGGCGGGTACCCCTTTGGCCTGCCCTGCTGCTGCAGTCCGCCGTGGCTGCTGGGGCCCCGGATCCTGCCTCAAACATCGCTGGCTTCCCACATGTGCCAGTTGGGGCTTCCTCCCCTTGGCTGGGCCCAGCAACAGCCCCCGAAGGGTGGGGGCTGCCTCCATGGTGGGAGGGTCCAATGGTGGCTGCGGAGCGGTAGCCTGCATCCCCACCGCATATGTTGCTGGAGGCGCTCTTGGCCTCCCAGGAGCCCCTATGGATGCGACCAACGCATCCAGCAAGTCCATGGTGCTGATGAGGGTGTCCACTATGGCCTGACGGTTCGCCCTTTCCTCCTCATGGCCACTCCGCAGTGCCTCCAGATACTCTCGGTGCTCCCTCCTGGCAGCTGCCTCTGAGTCATCATGGTGCCTATCCGCCTTGTCCAGGAGACGGTCCCCGACCCCCTGCAGTGCTGACACATGCCTCCGGCATGTGCACCAGACAGCATCCCAGGTGTTGGGGGACATCTCACAAAGGGTGGTCCCCGGCGCCAGTGCAATAGGTTGGTTTCCATTTGGCCAGGGGCTGGCAGCTCCCTGTGGCGGCCCTCGGCCCTCATGAGATTCACAGCTGCCACCTGGGCCATAGGGTGGCTGCCACCAGAGCCATCACAGCACTGCCCCTGTGGCCCCTGTGGCCCCTCCTACCACACAGCCCCACACATGGGCATTTACCTTCCACTGGTCTGCTGGGTTCCCGTCGTGCATGACGCACATCAGGGGGGTTGTCCCAGGAGATGCCTGGAGGGGGAGGGGAGTCCAACAGTCATCAGGCTGCTGCGGTCTGCACTGCCCTCGGGCAGCATGCCGCCACTTCCCAGTCTTGGCCCCGCAGCCCCAAGGCTGACCTGATGGCCTGCGGACTGCAGGCCCCCCCCCCAATGTGTGGCACTCCAGGCTCCTGAGGGCCCCTTGTGAGGCGGCAGCCCTCAGCCCAAGGGGGTGCCGGGGTGATGGGCACGCAGGGATGGGGTGGGATATGGGCGATCCCTGCATGATGCTCCACCAGTTCCTTGGGTGTTTCCCCATGCAGCCACACCTGGCTGGGGCTCAAGCTCCACCTGAGTATCATCATCATTGGGATCCTCCTGCAGCGTGAGGTCCTCAGTGTCCCCATCGGTCACATGGTTGGATGTATCTGCAGATGATAGCAGACGTCTGTAAGTGTCAGGCTCTAACTTTCCTATAGTAGAAGTCATATAATACTAACCAAATGGACTCTTCATACTAACCCCAAAAGCCTTTGTTGTGTTGTAGCTAGCATGCATATCAAAGGGAGACTGTTTGAAGTGTTAACCTTGTGTAGAGTGTGAAAGGAGCAGAAGAATGTGGCCGCTAATAGATACCATGTCCGGCCAGCATCCTCCCTTAGGCAAAGAGATAAGGGAGAGCTCTCATGTGAAAGTTTGCACCTTCAGTTGCTTTTGTTATGAGAATTGCTTTGTTTAGACAACACTTTGATGTAGAATTCCATAAGACCCAGGGACCTCCAGTCTCTGGTATTAGTCTCAACTTCTGTATCTTGCAATGAGTTTCCAATAAAGTGTCCATCTTATCAATGAACACAGCCTTGAGTCTCCATCGCCTGACAGTAAGACACAGGTGGGACACCGGGGTCCATCCCTTGGGTGCCCTTGGCACCTGAAGACCACCATCTCCCAGGAACTTCTCCCATGGCCAGCTGTAGCCAAGCCCCACCCTGTCAGCTTGTGTTCTATTAAAGCTATGTCTGCTGTTTGAAATGTTTATTTACTGTTAACTAACCCTATGAATCTTCGCCCACTAATACTAGTGCCATTGTAGAATGTATGGGGAGGGAAAAGGGGAAGGTGATTGAGGCGCCAAGGGCCAGTAAGGTCTTTGAAGTGCAAAAGGCTCGGCCGCTTCCCAGGCGCCTGCTGGGGCAGAGCAAGGACACCACCGGAAGGAAGATACAGTTTACATATGTGAAAGATAAGGGCGTGTGAACCGAGTGTCTCCAAAAGACAAATTGCAACTTTATTATGAGAAGTGATTTAAACCCCCCACTGCTTTGATGTATGTCCATAAATGCCAATACCTTTCTCTATTCGTTATCAGTTTCAAAGAACCTGTGTAGAGAGTAGCATTGTTGTAATCAATAAAATGAAACTTAGTTTTTAAACAAAGACGTCTGATCATTTTGAAACTCCAATAAACCCTTCGCTGACACACACCCCGGCCCAGGCTGACAACCCCAGGGGGGGGGGCTGAATGGAGGCAGACCTCCGAGTTGTCAGGTGGCGAGGTGCAGTGGCAGGCTGGGAGTCCATACTGCCGCGACAAGGGGCGGCCTCACCCGAGGGCCGGGGCCACCACTCAGCCATCCTTGTCTCCCTGGCACTGCCACTGTCTGTGGGAAGCTGCTACCTGCCCCCTGGACTGTAGCAGCCCTATGGGTACAGCAGCCACGACGGCCTTGCAGCCCAAGCTGTGTCGCCTATGGGGACATCGCCACCAGGGGGGGATGCTGGGGATGGGGGCATCTCACAGCAGGACCCATGGACTCTGGCAGGCGTCTGGCCTGAGGGCTCAAATGCATCCTGCAACCGACCCGCACTTCGACCCCCCCTCTCCCGCCCGCCCCAGGTGCCATGTGGGAGGCAGCAAAAGGGGGGCTGCCGGCCATGGGGTGGGCTACCACTTGCCTGGCACCAAGACATCAGACTGGCTGACCTCTGGCTCCAGCCCCAGGCGGAAGCCACTCCCTGCCACCGAAGCCCCACCTTGCAGGCAACTCTGTGAGCTGCTGATGGCTGCCGTGCTCTGCAAAGGGAAGCTGTCCCAGACCCTCTGTGAGCTCATAGTGGCATTGCCCCCCAGAATTCTGTGCAGCTTTTCGTAATAGGGACACCTTCTCTGGTCATTCCCAGCTGTAGCATTGTACTCCAGGGTGTCAATATACTCCATCCGGAGGTTTTTAGTCTTCCTCCTGCATTCTGCAGGGGAACAGGAATGACCCTGAACTGCCAAGTCCCTGGCAATGTCTTCAAAGATTTTGAAGTTGCGGTGGCTCTGCTGTAGGCACACCTGCCCTCCCCCAAGAGGCTAGGAGAGCCAGAACCGCCTCTCTCCTCCAACCAGGCCCTCTGACTGCAGTCATTTTCGCCCAGAGCGGCCGCCAGAAATCTCTGGGGGGTATTTATCTCCTACAGCGGCCATGTGTGTGCTGATGACAGCCCTGATATCAGCTGCATGCTGCGCCGCGTGCGCATATGTGCTTGCGCGCAGGACCACATGAGCGCATCAGCGCACAACTAGTTCCTTAAAAAAAAAATGTTGGAGGCAGATCCCACAGCTTGCCGCTTGCACACGCTTCCGTCAGCGGCGGCCGCCTATCCACCTCCAGACGGCATTTCCACGACTACCTGCTGCGTCAAATATTTGCAACCGCTTTCTAACCGGTTATTTTTTGAGCTGGGCGGAGCGGCCGGAAGGACGGGGTGAATACAGGATGGGGATGCCCAGCAGATGTGGACGTGTGGAGGGATTTTTTGGGCCAACTTCAGAGGTGACTCTGAGTCAGCCCAAAGTGCCGGTCTGTAATCAGCCCATGTGTAGGAAGAATCAGAATCACATTGATTGGGGGAAGTAAAATTCCACCCACCACAGCCCTTAATCTTTTTCTTCCATGGCTGTTTTTGTCCCTCTTGGTTCATTTCTCCTTCAATTGGTCCAAGTCAATCAGGAACCACATTAGGGTTGCCAATCCCCAGGTGGGAGCAGGGGATCCCCCAGTTTGGAGGCCCTCCCCCTGCTTTAGGGTCATCAGAAAGTGGGGGAAGAGGAGGAAAATGTCTGCTGGGAACTCTATTATTCCCTATGGAGATTTATTCCCATAGAAAATCATGGAGAATTGATCCGCAGGTATCTGGGGCTCTGGGGGGGGCTGTTTTTTTGGATAGAGGCACCAACGTTTCAGCATAGCATCTAGTGCCTCTCCACAAAACACCCCCCAAGTTTCAAAAAGATTGGACCAGGGGGCCCAATTCTATGAGCCCCAAAAGAAGGTGTCCCTATCCTTCATTATTTCCTATGGAAGGAAGGAATTGAAAAGGTGTGCCGTCCCTTTAAATGTGATGGCCAGAACTCCCTCTGGACTTCAGTTATGCTTGTCACAGCCTTGATCTTGGCTCGACCCCTAATGTCTCCTGGCTCCACCCCCAAAGTCCCCAGATATTTCTTGAATTGGGCTTGGCTGTTTCTTCCATGGCTAAACCACATGCTGGAAGTCATGAGACAATGCTATTTAGCCAGCCATATTTAGCTATGGGCAGATGCTGCTAGCAGCAAGTGTTCCATTAAACTGAGAGCAAGGCTTTCTGGGCAGTTCATATAAGCAAGCCAGGGAGAGGGAGGGAAATCAGTTTGATCAACTTTTCACAACACTGCCTCCCATTTCAGCTCGGCATCCATGTGAACGAATGTTACACCCACATGAACCAAATGCTAAGTTATATGGTCTGAACATATTATTCTTAATTCCTTTAATCGGGGCTTTTTTTGAACAGGAATGCATAGGAACAGCTCTGGCTGGCTGTGGTCTAATATGCAAATAAGCGTCTGCTGGGCTTTTTCTACAAAAAATACCCTGTGCGAAACAATGGTGATATAAGGGGGTGTTTGTTTTCCCTGCAATCTGCATTGAGCCACTACTGCTAGGAAAAGGAAAGTGAGAGGAAATAAGTTCCTGTGGCTTTTTCTACCAAAAAAGTCCTGCCTTTAATGAAACAATCAAGTGAATTTGCAAACCAGTTCCTTTATTTGGAAAGTTAAATAAACATCACAAATAGTACTGGACTTTGCCAGATTCAAATGAAAACATATTAGGATTGCTTGGAATTGGGACTTTTTTCTCCACATGGAGGGCAGGAAGTCCCACATTTAAAGGGAATGTCCACCTGATGCTGTGCTCTTTCTGAACACATCTTGTGGCTTTACCCTTTAAACTGGCTAAAAAATATAACTACTTTGATCCGATTCAAAGATGCTTCTTTGTAGTAACTAGAGGAGACCGCTATGGGGAGATCAGCTTGTCTGCATAATGGTGCAGACCAGCAAGATGCCATCCCCCCCACCTCCCCCCCAAAAATATCTTTGAAGGACTTTTTAATAGTTTTGTTGTTGTTTGTTTTCCCTGCAAGCTGCATTGAGCCACTACTGCTAGGAAAAGGAAAGTGAGAGGAAAAGAAAGCCCATGATCCCTGCATATCACAAGTTCTGATCTGAATTAAGCGTCTGCACACCTAGGAAATTACAGTCTGAGCATCAGACTCCCAGAGCACATCTGACTGAAAGTTCAAGAAGCACCTGCAGGGAGATGCAACGATTTTGTAATGTGAGACTAGATGGTATCCACTACACGGCACTGGCTCTCTATGAAAATATTTATAGGCTGCATCGCCACTAAGTGTCTGAGGTGATGTATGCACAAGTCATCAAAACACAATGCATCACTATATCCATCTCCAAAAATAGGAATTAACCAGTAGCACCAACAAAATGATAAAACAGAACTATAAAATGATAAAATCCCAATAAACATAAAACCACAAAGAGACAAAGGCACACACCACAGTCAAGTACAAGTGGATAAATAAATTAAAAGCCATTTGAAACAGAAACGTTTCCCTTTGGCTACAAAACATCCAGGAGAAGGGATAAAAACTCCAAAATCAGGAAATACATTTTGATAGGCCGCTAATGTAGGCTAAGATTCGATTTAGGCTTGTAGGGATCTCCAACACAGAGACAGACATAACCTTGTTGTAGCCTACAAAAGTCCAGGTACTGAACTGTGCAAGGCTTCCTGGCTAGTGATGATGCAGATTTCACAGTGAATGTATTTGGCAGCTGAACTTACCATTTTTGGCTGCATCAGTCAAGACATGAGCCAGTCACCAACTTATTTTGGTTCCAGACAACTGTGCAAGCATGAAAATCAGGACTTTTTCTTTTTAGCAGGAACACAAAGGAATTCAGTTCTGGCTGGCTTGGCATCAGGGGTGTGACCTAATAAGCAAATGAGTTCCTGCTGGAAAATACTGCCAAGCCAAACAGATCGGGTACCTGTGTCACTAGGGACTACTTAGGTGATCACTAGGGTGGCCAGCTGTGGGTTTTGAAATACCTGCAGATTTGAGGGTGGAGTCTGGGAGGGCTTCAGGAGAGGTGGGACCTCAGGACTGTATAATATCCTACAGTACACTTTCCAAAGCAGCCATTTTGTCCAGGAGAAGTGGGATAAATCTTTTAAATAAATTTGTAGTTGTAATTCTAGAGTCTCTAGCTCCCACCTGGAGGTTAATTACTGAATGGTAAGTTTCCAAAGAACCACTGTGCAAATAGCTAAGTTTCTGTCCTCTGCTATGAAAATACAGGATGAGGGAATGTCTTGTGTATAATATACTCTGATAACTCCTAACCCTTCTCATAGTCTGCTGTACTAGGCTGAATGATACATGTAGAGATATAACGTTTAGGTAATTAGTTCATTAACGACTGTGTGGCTTATGGATTGTTATAAAGATTTAGGGTTGCCAAGTCCCATTTTAAAAATATCTGGGGACTTTGGGGGTGGAGCCAGGAGACACTGGGGTGGAGCTAAGGGAGGGTTGAAATGGCGCCAGGGAGCGTGGCTGCTCCTCCGAGATGGGCTCAAGTTGGGCCCATCTCGGAGGAGCAGCTGCGGGGGGGGGGGCAGCGGCGCAGTGGCGTCGTGCGCTCCACTCCGCCTCTGGGTTGGAATCGGGGGCTGCTGCAGGAGGGAGATGCGCCAGCCTACCACGGCCTGCTGGCCCAGTGCCTCGTGGGGCTGCCCGCCCCGCCGCCACCAGCCGCTGAGCACGTGTCCCGCTTCCGTCCCTTGCAGGTTTCCAGCCCCCGCGAGGTGGTCAGGAGGGTGGTGGGGCGGATGTGTGCGCAGGGCAAGAAGAACGTACTGGCCTCCGGCTACGCCCTGCTGGCTGAGAGCAGAGCCCCCTTGCCCGGCTTGCCCGCCCTCGGCAGCCTTTGGCCCAACAGCGCCACAGAGGAGCAGCTGCGGGGGGAGGGGGCAGCGTCGCCTGCTCTGGGATGGGGCGGCTCGCCATGTTCATGGCACCGTTTCCCCCCCTCCCCCCCCCCCGCTTCTGTTTTTTGGGGGAGCGGGGGAAGAGGGTGGAAATCCTGGCGTCCCCCACCAGAGCGGGAGGGTTGGGAAGCCTATAAAGATTGACTAGCTGAATGGTACACTTGGTTTTAAACATTTTATTTATGACTGATTTTTATGATTTGTGACTGATTTAACTGTCCGCAGAACAGTGGCAGAGTAGAACACCATCAGACTGGGTGCGAGTCCAAAAAGCCGGTTTGGATATCCTGTATTGTTAGGAAAGAATAGCTGAAGCAACCTGCCAGCAGGGTTCCCTCCAAGCTGAGTTAAGTGTGAGCTAGCTCACAGATTTTTAGCTTCCAGCTCACACATTTTTGTCTTAACTCAGAAAAAATGGCCCCAGAGCACAATACTTTATGTAGTAGCTCACAACTTTAATGCCAGTAGATCACAACTTTAATACCAGTAGCACACAAAGTAGAATTTTTGCACACAAGGCTCGCAGCTTAGAGGGAACATTGCCTGCAGCCAGCAAGAAATGGGCAGACAGTTCATAAAAAGCCAGTCCCCTGTTCACAACCGGTGAACAGGACATTAGCTAAACAGGTGGATGTTGGAGCATCCCTACTTCTAGCATTTGAGGGATCTTCCACATGCAAGTTCCCGAACTAACCAGGAAAATCAGCTCTCTCCTAGGTGGCCATTCTGAACTGCTTTCACTCTTGGCATAACACCGAAGCTGGATCAGATTGTGACTTGCCTTTTTTCATACTGCTCATCAAATTGCACAGTAATCTATCTTTCTCTCTGTGTGTCCCTCTCTCTCTCTCTCTCTCTCTCTCTCTTTTCTCCCCTAAGGAGCCTCAAAGCAAATATTTCAAAGGGAGGAAGACCTGAAGCTGTATAATTATAGAGCAAGAGCTATGGAGTAAAGCATATTAAAAACAAATGATACAGATTAATTTATCAAGAGGGAGAAGGCTGGGTTGATTAACTGTATTTAGGACACTAATCTTGAGCATTTTTTAGCCTTTTCTTTTTATGTTGCGATCAGCTACTTTCCCAAGAGGTTGGCAGGGTTTCTGCACTCGCATTTAACATCTGTTTGATGTGCTCAACTTTTGTGTCAAGTGAACAAGGTACTGTTCAGATGATGACATTATATAGCTGGGATTCAAACAATTCATTCATCTTGTTATAATTAAAGCCCTAAGTTAATTGCAACAGCAATTGTATATAGTAAAAAGCTAGGTCTCCAAAAGAAGCATGACCTGTTAACATTGCTAGTGGGCTATTACAGTGCGGCTCTTATGTGGCAGGAAATTAATTGCTATTTGTTGTTAATTAAAGGGTCTTTTTTAAAAAATAGAGAAATATGAAGACTAAGGCAGGAACAGTGGATGATTAACATGCACAAGTACTAGAAAGATACATAGTTTTATTTTTAGGCCTCCTTACTTTGAAATTTCCTCATTTACTAATCACAGTCAGAAAGAATAATTTCTGTAGCATGTTCCACGCTAGATTGTTTTGCAGGGATGAGACATCTGACTCTGAGCCACAGATCTCACTGTGGGGTGCCATGGTGCCCTCTGGTATGTTGCCTGCTTCTGCCCCAAAGTTCTCCTCATCAAAACAAAGATTCAGTCCTGACTTTCCCCCACTTGATCAAAATAGATGGTCATTAGGGTTTGTAGAATCTTTCGGGCTCAGGTGCCGTGTTCTACTGGAGAAAGTTTTTCTTCCAGACGTTTCGTTCTCGGCTGCGGAGAACATCCTCAGTGGCATTGCAGCCGGAACAGGCGCTCTGTCTGACCTTCTTGGCTGCTGTGCATTGACTTTCTCCAGTAGAACACGGCACTTGAGCCCGAAAGATTCTACAAACCCTAATGATGTTACCAGCCGTGAAAACCTGAAATCTTTGAAAATAGATGGTACTTCAAAATTACCCAGAAGCATCACCTTTGTGTCTGTAGGGAGCATCCATTTGTAGGGAGCTGCCTCCATCATAGGAAGATGCTTGGCTTGAAACTGCCTAACATTTTGTAGAACTGCCCAGTCACAGATGATTGGACCCAGGCCACATGGCAGCCATTTTGCTGTTGTACATAGTAGGCTTGCCAATCCCCAGGTCCCAGTGGGGTGGGGTTTCCCCAGTTTTGCAGGCTCCTTCCTGCTCCCAGTCAGCTGGCCAGCGGGGGTAAGCCCTGCCCCAACAGCCACCATGTGCCTTTCTACTTCGGAAGGCTAGAAGAAGCTTGGAAAGGCTTGTTTTTTAGATGGTGTGTGTGTCTTTAAATCTGTAAGAGCCAGGCTGAATGGGGGCAGGGTACGTGCAGAACATCATGGCTGCTCCCAGTGAGCTGTGAAGCTGTAAAAAAGGAAGGAAAAGCAGCCAAGGTGCTCCGTTTGTTTCACAATTCACCTTTGGTTTCCTTGTGTTAGTCTGAAGAACTTGAAACTTCAGAAACTCATAAGTAAATTGCCCTAGTGAGACCACACAAGTGTGGGATTGCAAACTGTTTATTTTGGCTGCTCTGTGTGTGTGTGTGTGTGTGAGAGAGAGAGAGAGAGAGAGAGTGTACATGGGATGTACAGCTGCTTGGGGATGAGGAAATGAAGACTGTATTCAGGAGAACTGCACTGCTGTATTTTTACTGATTTATTTTAGGGAATGTGAAAGTCTACTGGCTCCACCCGAAAATCCCCAGATAATTTCTGAGTTAGACTTGGCAACCCTAGCTCATAGGTTCAACAAGATTGGGATCCCTCAGTTAAGCTGAAAATTGCCAAAAGCTACCCAGTAGCTGGATACGGACGGGCAGCTTGCAGCAGCAGCCACCCATTGCGGAAGTAACCCGGAATAATGTAAAGTACCCCAAGGTGGTCAGATGGCATATAGTCCACTGCTGGAATGGGGGAAAGCTATGTGCACCCCAGAGGAGCAGTCACGCCACTTGTGTGCTTGAACGCTGCTTCCCTGATGCTCCCCAGCCATTCAGATGGCCAGAAAGGCACCCTGGAAGTGCTTCGGTGATTTGCTACCACTTCCAACATGGTAACTTTTGGAGCAGCATGGCAATGATGGGGAATAAGGTAAGGGTGGGAGCAGGGTGTGTGTGTTTGAATGTGCCTTTTTGATCTGGACGTGTGCCATTCCTGTGGCGGCTTTTTTTTTTTAACCAAACTTTTTATTTTTGCAATATATTGAAATAAATTCATCTATTCAAATTCAAATATACTTCTCCAATACATTACATATTTTCCTCCCCCCCCCCCCCACGCACACCTCTTATTCATGACCTCCGACGGTACTTAAAACAAATTAAAAGCATATTAAAGGTAAATTCACAATTATAAAATCTTTAGAAAGAAAAAATTATCATTCACTAACCTTTTCTCTAATAATCACTTAATACTTATTAAACACAAAGCTCATAATTATTAAATCAATTCCAGAGTTCCACCTATCTTAATCTTATCTTAACTCTCATATATATATTTACCAAATAACTATGTTCTACTAATGCTTTTATCACAATTCCTCTTTATCATTTAAAGTTCAATTAATATTGTCGTACACTACTAAATATCTTTTCACCATTATAAAATTTTTCACAAAGTTATCTTTCATTAACCTTTTCTCTAACATTCACTTAGTACTTATTAAACATAAAACTCATAGTTATAAAATCAACTTTGGAATTCCAGCTGTCTTAATCTTATCTTAACTCATATATATATAATTACCATGTAACTATATCTACTAACTCAATAATCACGATTCTTCTTTATCATTTAAAGTTCAATTAATGTTGTCATAAAATACTAAATGTCTCTTCATCCTCCATTGTATTTCCATGTAACTTTAGAATTTACTCCAGTCTTCTTTAAACTTCTCCAAATTATTGTCTTTTAAGATTCTAGTAAGCTTGTCCATTTCACTCCAGTTAAGAACCTTTAAGACCCAGTCCCATTTTTCAGGTATTCTGTCTTGCTTCCACATTTGCGCATACAATGTTCTCGCAGCTGAAAGCAAATACCACAACAATGTTCTGTCTTGCTTCGGAAAGCTTTCCATTTGTAATCCCACCAGAAAGACATCTGGTGCTCTCCTAATATTATAACCCAAGATTTTCGAGATCTCTTGTTGAATCATTGTCCAAAATTGTTTCGCCTTTTCACAAGTCCACCACATATGGTAGAAAGAACCTTCATGTTTTTTACATTTCCAACACCTGTCTGAAGCTTTACTCATTTTCATTAGCTTTTTAGGTGTCATGTACCATCTGTACAGCTTTTTGAAACAGTTCTCTTTTATGTTATAGCACATTGATATTTTCATTGAATTCTTCCATAGGTGTCCCCACGTCTCCATCTGTATTTCTTTATTAAAGTTAATCGCCAATTTAATCATTTGAGGCTTCACCACCTCCTCTTCTGTAGACCATTTCAATAACAGCTTATACATCCTTGAGATCAATTTTTCATTCTCGCCCAACAGCATTTTCTCCATTTCTGTTTTCTCTCGTCTTATACCTGTACTCTTAATGTCTTTCTCTATCAAGCTTTTAATTTGTAGCAGCTGAAACCAATCAAATTTGTCCTGCAGCTCTTCAAGCGATTTCATTTCAACTTTGCCCCCCTTGAACTTTAGCAGTTGTTTGTATGATACCCATTTCCCTTCCCTTACACTTTGCGGCATACTTATTACTTCTGTTGGCACAATCCAAAGTGGTTTCCTCTCATCTCCATACTACTATATTTTTTCCAAGTATTCAGCAAACTCCTCCTTATATAGTGATGTGAAAAAAAACCATCCGTCTCTTTCCCGTAATACATATACGCATGCCAGCCAAAGATATTTCCATGTCCTTCTAGCACCAATAATTTTTTGTTGATCAAAGTCATCCATTCCTTAATCCATACCAAACAAACTGCATCATGATATAGCATTAAATCAGGTAATTGGAAGCCGCCTCTTTCTTTCGCATCTGTTAAGATTTTCATTTTGATTCTTGGTTTTTTACCCGTCCAAATAAACTCTGAAATCTTTCTTTGCCACAGGTTAAATTGTTTCTTATCTTTCTCTATTGGGATAGTTTGAAATAAAAACATCATCCTTGGCAGAACATTCATTTTAATTGCAGATATCCTCCCCAGCATAGATATGTTTAGTTTATTCCATTTTAACATATCACCTTCTATTTTATGCCAGAGCTTTTCATAATTGTTCTTATATAAGTCAATGTTTTTCATCGTCATTTCCACACCTAAATATTTTACTTTGGAAGCAACTTCACAGCCAGTGGCATTTTGTAATTCTTTCTGTTTGCTTAGTGTCAGATTCTTAGTAAGGATTTTCAATTTTTCTTTATTAATATAAAAGCCAGCTATCTCACCATACTCTTTAATTTTCTTTAACAACAAAGGCATCACTTGTACTGGGTTCTCATTAATGAACATCACATCATCTGCAAAGGCTCTGTATTTATAGGAAAAACCTTTCAACTTCAATCCCTCTATTTCACTATCTTCATCAATTTGAGTCAACAAGACCTCTAGGGTAATTATAAACAACAACGGAGATAGAGGGCAACCTTGTCTTGTGCCTTTGCTGATCTTCAGTTGTTCAGTTAAGTCAGTATTCACACAGAGTTTTGCCTGTTCTTCTGTATATATTGCTTTAATCATCCTTATAAAATCATCTCCTAATTTCATTTTCTAAATCACTGCAAACATAAAGTCCCAGTTAAGATTATCAAAAGCTTTTTCTGCATCCTCAAAAAATAAAGCCACCTCCTTTTCTGGATGTTTTTCATAGTATTCAACAATGTCTATTACATTTCTGATGTTATCTCTTATTTGCCTCCTAGGGAGAAAACCCGCTTGTTCTTCCTGAATAGAAATGTTTAAATGCTGTTTGAGTCGTTCCGCTAGAATTCTAGCAAATATTTTGTAATCATTATTCAGTAGTGAAATTGATCTATAGTTTTTAACATTCGTGGAGTCTTTCTTCTTTCGGTATTAATGAAATAACAGCTTCTTTCCATGAATCTGGTACCTTCCCATCTTCTCTAATACAGTTCATCAACTTTTGCATTTTGGGAACTAGTACATCCGCCAAGACTTTATAAAATTTTGCTGAAAAGCCATCTGGACCCAGAGCTTTCCCTAATTTCATTGAACAAATCGCTGCTTCAATTTCAACGTTCTCAATTGGATTATTCAAGATTTTTTCCATATCATCATTCAAGGGTTTCACTTTTATTCTTTGCAAATAGGCATCAATTTTTTCTTTTTTTACCTGTTGACCTTTATACAGTTTGGCATAGAATTTAAAGAACTCCCTTTTAATTCCAGCTTTATCTACAATTTCTTTCTCTTCCACACAAATTTTATTTACAAACTTTTTCTCCCTTATTTTCTTTAGTTGCCAAGCCAAATATTTCCCCGGTTTATTGGCACCTTCAAATGATTTTTGCTGTAATCTTTTTAACATCCATTCCACCTCCTTGTTCAATAAATATCTCAATTGCTTCTGCAAAATTGTGATTTCTCGCATTATTTTCTTTTTCCCCAGTCGTTTTTTTAGATATTTTTCTTCTTTGCCTGTTTCTGTTTATAAGTCTTTCAATTGCTTTTCTTTAGCTCTTTTGTCTTTGTTGTTCAGTGTAATTAGTAATCCTCTCATCACTGCTTTATATGCATCCCAAATGGTCTGTGTTTTAACCTCTTGGTCTTCATTTGCTTGGAAGAAAGCTTTAGTTTCTTTTTCCAGAGACTTCACTACTTCCACTTTTTGCAACAGATCTTCATTTAGTCTCCATCTTCTGCTCTTTCTCATAGCCTTTGCTGACCACATTAGTGGATTGTGGTCTGCACCTATTTTTAGAAGAATTTCCATCTTATTTGTAATAAGTCCCAGGTCCTTCATGGACCATAACATATCAATTCTTGAGAAGGAATTATGCCTTGCTGAGAAGAAGGTATAGTCACATACATTAGGATTAAACTTTCTCCAAATGTCTTCCGAACTTTCTTGCTCTGTTAAATCAAAGAAGGACTTTGGTAGCTTCCCATCTTTCTTCTTTTGGTTTCCATATCTGTCCAGAGAGTTGTTGATAGTTCCATTGAAATCTCCCATTAGCATAACCTGTTCATAAGTCACTTGATTAAGTTGTTGAAAAATGTCTTTAAAGAAAACATCCTTCGCCCCGTTAGGGGCATACAAGCCCACCAAAACCGGGTGTTTTTTTCATTTATCAACACCTCCACTGCAATGTATCTGCCAACATTGTCTTTAAAAACCAGTTCAGGTTCCAGTTCTTTTTTAATGTAAAAAACCACTCCCTTTTTTTTCTTTAGCTAATGAAAAAAAATGTTCTCCCAAAGCCTTATTCCATAAAAATTTGTAATCCAATTGTTTAATATGCACTTCTTGTAAACAAATTATATTACATTTCTGCTTGTTAATCCAATGAAAAATTGCCCTTCTTTTTTGCGGTGAATTAAGTCCATTTACATTCCAAGAAATTAATTTGTAATCCATAATGTTTTCTCAGTTATTCTGTACCTTCAAATTCTTTATTGTCCACAAAAAATTCATTCATTCCTTGAGTGTCAATTATTATTTTTCGCAGTCTTTTATATTCAAAGCTGAGACCTTCTGGTAGAATCCATCTATATCTTATGCCCTTCTCTCTTAGCTTGTCCGTCAATTTTTTAAATTGTTTTCTATCACTGATAACCTTTCTCTGCAGCTCCTTCATTATTCGTACTCTGCTTTCCTCTCTCACCATTGGGTTTTCAAATTGCTTGCTTATGATCCTTCCCACCACGTCTCTCCTGGTAAACTTCACTACGACATCCCTGGGTAGTTTATGCTTTCTGGCAAATTCTGAATTGACTCTATATGCATAGTCACATAAACACTCCATCTCCTCCGGATCTTCTTCCAAAAATTCAGCTATAATTGTGGCAATATGAGTCTTCAAATCCTCTTGGTCATTCTCAGGTACTCCCCTTAGCCGAATCATGTTCTCCTTCGACTTACAGAGTGTGTGTGTTTGAATGTGCCTTTTTGATCTGGACGTGTGCCATTCCTGTGGCGGCTTATACTGGCCATTTGTATCCAGCCAGTGAGTTTTTTGTTTTTAAGTGAAGATTTCGATCTTGGTCTTCCACATCCAAGTCTAATATAAACATAGTCTTACATTGGCCTAGAGAGCAGGGTTGGTTCATTCTTCAAATGGCCCCAGGAGATATTTGAGGCTCCAGCTTGGCAGGGGGCATCATGTGGGAGGACCTGACAGGCGTGGCTTGTGCTTGTCACCTCCTTCCAGGCCACATCCAAGGCAGGCTGAAGAGTCCATCTGCAATCCAGCCTGGGAACGGCATGAGTAAAGATGCTTGTGCTGCTGCCACCCAGCTACAATGGGCTGCAGATTCTCTGCAGCTGGCTGCAGTAGGGCAGCACAGGTGGGTGGGAATTCATACACATGCTGGTGCTGTTGGGCAATGAACTGTAGAGATCCTCTGCAACCTGCCTTGGAGTTGGTGGGTCAGCATGGAAGGAGCCATTTGCTCCCTCTCCATTTGTGCTGGAACCAGCTGTAGAACCTCAGCTCTGATGGGCTACGGAAGGTCTCTTCTTGGAGCCCACAGGGAGCAGTCACAATCCCTGTGCTGCTATCTCTGCCACCTGACTCTGCCATAAGGCTTTCTTGGAGACGAGGTTAGGCAGCAGGAGAGGTGGGCATATCTTTTGGGGTAGCCAAATGAGTTAAGCTGGCACTGCTCAGGAAACCAAAGAGTCTGAGGTAAAGCTGTCCATTTAATAATACTAGTAGAGATGAACTAACCAGATTGGAAGCAACTTTTACAATTTCTTTGTCCAACTGGAGGAGGAAGTGGTGAAATGGATTTATACCCCACCCTTCACTTGGGGGTGATAACAGTTGAGAGGGTTTAAATCGCCCTGGAGATGGGAGGTGGGCAGACCAAAAAAGCGCGTCCACACACATACATCTGCCTCCTGTCCCCATCTTGACCGTAGCCCGCCAGGGGCTGGATCAAAGCTGACTCAGAAAGGCGCCACTTGCAAAGTAGTGCCTAAATTCTGAAGCAGCTTTGAGGCTCTTCCTGGCTGTCTGGACAGCCAGGAAGTGCCTGGGGAGCAACCACGAGGCGCACGAGTGCTCTGAAAGCTCCTCTGGGGAGCATGCAGCCTGTCCCTGTTCCAGGGGTGGCTGCATGCTGTCTGGAGACTTCTGGTCTGCTCCTTTTCTGTCCAGCTCTCTTTGGGGTGACTTGATGCTGCCCTGAGCCAGCCGTCTGCAATCACCCATAGAGTCACAGAGTAGTTTACAATCTCTTTCCCTTCCTCTCTACAACAGACACCTGAGGTGGGATTTACTTTTGTACACTCCAGTAATCAAAACAACCTGCAGTTATTGGCTAACACATACACACTAAGAAGTTTCAAGACCTTGCAGATAAGCTTTATTAGACTCCAAGTTTCTTCTCTCCAAACAGAAGGCTTAATAATACATATAGAAAAGCAAAGCAATAGAGAACATTAGTACAGTTTCAGAAGATAGTTACACAGTTAGAACATAGCTAAGCATAGTCCTACAGTCAAGCATAAAGCATAGTTCAGAGTCTAAGTCCCAAGTTCCAATTAGTTTGGCATGACCAGAATAGAGACAGTCTCCTGTCTCTAGTCACATCAGCCACTTCTGCTCAAAATCCCAGGGTTGATAAAGAGCTTCCCCCAGAAACTTTATCGCTTATCTCTGTTTCATCATCATCTTATCTTATCATGTACGTCAACTACATTCTAGAACCCCAGCTGCACCTTACACATGACCAGTTATCTTCACTCTTTCCAGTTCCTGCTCATACCATATAAGGCTAAGGCTGCCCTTATATAGTCCTTACCTTTCACCCACTTTTCTACTGATCTAGTTTCTCAGCCTAGGCTGTTAGCTGTTAGCAATATGAATGCTTAATAGTGCTGAATAGCTTGGACATCTTGTTGCCAATTTCATAAAGAGGGCCAACCCAAAAGAAATTCTTCCATAATACCCTGTGAGGTAGGTGGGGCTGAGAGAGTTCTGACAGAAACTGCTCTTGAGAGAACACCTCTGAGAGAACTGTGACTGACCAAAGATCACTCAACAGCTGCATGTGGAGTGGGGAAACAAACCCAGTTCTCCAGATTAGAGTCTGCTGCTCTTAACCACTACACCGAACTGGCTCTCATTGCATTTAAACCTACTGAAAACCTCTCTAACTTGTCTTACTTGCCTTAATTTGATTGTGTGTGAAGAAGACTGGGGTGGAACCCTGTGATCTGACCTCAACAAGGCAGAATCTTGAGATGCCTGTACATAATTTCTTTTGCTTTAGGCATTTCACTGGACATCATGGCCATTTTACTTGCATGTTACTCAGACATTCAGCATTAAAAAGCATGAAAGAAAAATTATCCTAATATTTTTATGTGTTGCATTCATGAATACGATGAATGTGTGTATATTTTTCTTATCCTGATCTTCATGGGTGAAATAGTAGGAATCAATATAGGAAAGGTAATGCAGGCACAATCAAGAATATATTGAAGATTTATTTCTCGCCCTATACTCTGAATCTCAGAGTCTCAGAGCAGTCACAATTTCCTTTACCTTCCCCTCTGCACAACAGACACCCTGTGAGGTAGGTGGGGCTGAGAGAACTCTCACAGCAGCTGCCCTTTCAAGGACAACTCCTACGAGAGCTATGGTTGACCCAAGGCAGGTGCAAGTGGAGGAGCGGGTGCAAGTGGAGGAGCCTGGTTCTCCTAGATAAGAGTCTGCGCACTTAACCACTACACCAAACTGGCCCTCCAGTTCCTGGTATCGTAGGATCTAAACCAATGGTATTCACTCGGCAGCTCGTGAGCCATGTGCCACCTGTGGCTCTTCTTCTAACTTTGAGTTCTGGAGGGGTTGCTTCATGCGTCCAACAGCATATCAAGCAATAAACACAGACACACCAGAAGTGATTCAGGACTGGTAAAAAGCTAGAATTAAAAATGCTGAAGGGCCGTAGAAGGAGGAAGTAAAGACGGGATCAGAGAGAAAGAAGCAATGCAGGGTAATGAATGGACGGCCATCCATCAGACTGCCAAATAAGACAGCAGAAATATAGTTCTTGCTGCAGTTGTATACTTAATATTGGTGGTGGAAAATGCCATCAAGTTGCAGTTGGCTTATGGCAACCCCATATGGTTTTCAAGGGAAGAGACTAACAGAGGTAGTTTGCCATTGCCTGCCTCAGCATAGCAGCCCTGGATTTCCTTGGTGGTCTCCCATCCAAGTACTCACCGTGGCAACCCCTGCTTAGCTTCCGGGATCTGACAAGATCAGGTGAGCCCGGGCCATCCAGGTCAGGGAATATTACAATTATAAATTTTCATTATGTGCAGGGCTTTTTTTGTAGCAGGAACTCCTCTGAATATTAGGCCACACACCCCTGATGTAGCCAATTACAGTAGGCCCTGTAAGAAAAGCCCTGTAAGCTCTTGGAAGATTGGCCATATTAGGGGTGTGTGGCTTAATATGCAAAGGAGTTCTTACTACAAAAGAAGCCCTGATTATGTGTGATGTTGGTGGGGGGATGACAAGCACACCCAGTAGTCACATGGTGGATGGTGTTTGTGAATGTAGCTGTGTGCAAGCCACACAGTGGCCTTCAGGGTGGTCATATGTTGTGCGCAGGATATGGCATTTGACATGTCAGGGGAAATGTAGGACTTACCATCACCCGAGATCTGGTGCCTTTAGTTTTATGTTTGTCTGGAAACATCTCATTGATGTAAAAGGAACATACTTTCAGGCAATTTGGACTGTGCAGTCTCCCTGTGAAATTTCACTGGTCTGCTTTCTTCTGACTGGCCCCTTAGAATCCATGTGAACGTGTCAGGCAGTTTAACTAAGTGACGATGGGATGGATCCAGAATAAATGTAATACTCCTGATATATATTTTTAAAAATATTTTCAAGATGGACAGCTTAAACCATTTAAAAGAAACATTTTTCCAGGGGATTAGTTGCTTAAAAATAGAACAAAAAAAACCCATATATGCTTTTAAGTGTTCCCAGGTCCCCTCGAGTTGAGTTGTTTTACATTTCATGTGGGGAGAAAATATGCACGGCTCAAATGTAACGATACTTGGCCTTTTCTTGTATTTAACAATGCTAAATATGTTGGATGGACCTGCAAATATAATCTTTTTTTTTTTGCAAGCTCACAGTTGTATGTTTAATAAAATAATAGGCTTAAATAAAAGGTTTAAGGAGAACTTTGTTCGTATAATAAATTCAAGCATACCTTTATAGTTTCCCACACACCCCTCCCTCCCCCTTCTGCCAGTCCAGACAAGATCCCCTCTTTATGCTGGGCTACAGCATGTGTTACAGAGCTCTTCTGGAAGAAGTCAATTAAGTGCTATTTTAAACAGCCTTACACAGTTAATATTCCTATGTTAAAAGTGTGTGTTTTTCTTGTAACTCAGAAGACCACCTCTCTTGTTCACCCATTTTAATAAATTCAGCATGCTATATGAAGCTTTTGCCAACAAAAGCATCGGCCCCTCTCCTTCAGAAAGGAAAAATGCTTCCCATCAGAGGCCGCAAATTACTGCTAGAGAGGGGAGGTGGGGAGGGGGCTTCCCAAAGCCGGTGGGGCGAGATAGTATAGGCCTTACGCACCATACTTTGAAATATATATGTTAACCAAAATTCCATCAGCTTCTGTCTGCTGGAACTATTGGTACAGATATCCCTTCTTATGAGGCTATGAATATTACAGCAAGCACCTGAGGCAACGTGCATAGGTTTTCAGCCAGTTTATGTTTGTCTGGAAACATCTCATTGATGTAAAAGGAACATACTTTCAGGTAATTTGGACTGTGCAAAGTCTCCCTGTGAAATTTCACTGGTCTTATCAAACGTCTTTTTTCTTTCCCTTTTATTTTTATTCATTCCTCCCCCCTGCCTTTCCTCCAATAAACTCAAGGGAGTATGCAGGGTCATCTCTCTGTGGCTGTGAGAGAATGCATTGTCTAGGGGGATTTGAACTTGTGTCCCTGACCTATACATCCTGGACATAATCTTTAGAAATTTCTCTCAAGCAGGAACTACTAGATCCTCTATGGAGGTTCACTTGAGGCAAAATCCAATGGTAACCATTCTAGCTGCAGGTTTTATCAACTTGGACCACTGCCAAGAGACGTCTTCCTTGAGCCTCCACAGAGGACATCCCATGCTGCTGAGAGGCTGAATTTCACGAACCAATCCCTCACAACTCCTCAGCAGTTTTACACAAGCAAGAATCAAATTTTGCTTGAGGTGAGATGCACTGGTTAGCCTAATGCAGAGGTGTCAAACCCATTTGTTACAAGAGCTGGATCTGACATAAATGCTACTTTGTTGGGCTGGGCCATGTGTGCTATAAAAATGTAATGCCAGGTACTGGAGATATAAACTTTAACGACACAGGCAAATCCAATTAAAGATATTTTTACTCAAAATACAGACAAAAACAATTGATTCCTAGGAATGAAAGCAATTCATTTTCTGGGGAATCCACAAAAGCCCCAATAAATGTATTTAATCATATGCAAGACTAGAATTTTTCCAAGGGATACCATAAAAGTGGGGGTATCGTACATTTCCATACAAATTAGTTACTTTTGTATATAGAGCACTTTTAGGAGACAAGTCATCTTCCTTGCAAGTAAATAAGGTAGTTTTTCAGCGCCCACCCCCATACACTCAGCCTCAGCAGCTGAGCGTGACTGCAATCCATTTCTCACTTGTTTTTTGTTTCCTCTTTCCCTCCATTCTACCTCTGAGGATCTTGAGGCAGCACACTGAACTCCCCCCTCCACCACCTCATCCTCACCACTAGCAAAAACCCTATGAGCTGGTCCAGGCTGAGAGACTAGCCTGAGGTGACCGAGATGACAGGGTCCTGTCTCAGGACATGGTGGCATCTGAACCTGGCTCCCCCCACCCCCAATTCTCATCCCTCTTGCATTTTCCACAGAAGCATCCCAGCTGAGGAGAAGGCCTGATAGAGAGGCCATCTCTGAAACCATCAGCGGGTGCTTTTTTGTCCTCCTGCAACCACATCTCTTTTGTGGACTGAGAACAGGTGTGGGAGAGAAGGGAGACTGCCATTCCCCCCCTGCCCCAGCACTGCGACTGTTCAGACATGCAGCTGCGACAGCGCACCCCTTTTCCCCACTTGCTTCTGAGGTCTTTGCCCTCAGAGCGGCACACACAAAACAGCCCAGTTGCTTCCTGGGCTATGTGCTGGCCCTCCACTTCCTCCCTCCCCTGCCAGCCTGGTCCTCTCATTGGCAAATATGCACCCACTCTTGCCAACCTCCCTCACAGTTGCAACTTAGTCCACCTCACCCCCCATGTAGTGGCTTCACCAGTTTTCACTGAGCTGTGGTCAGACGCAGCAAGGGGGAAAAAACCATGTCTCCTCTTTATCTGCCTTTGCTGCCATTCCCTCTCCTACACATACACACACTATTTTACCTCAACCTCATAGTCCTGTCCCCAGCCATTTCTTTTCTATTTTTGACAGCTTTAACTCCATACACCTCACCACATGCACCCTCTTGTCTGCTCACCCCCCTAGCAACCTACTTCCTTTCCTCCTTCACACCCTAATTGCTGGGGCGGGGGGAGTCCTGGGTGGACTAGTTTCATCTCCTGGGCTTCATATTTGACTCCTTGTGTATAATGGATTTGAGGGCTTTAAAGCTAAGCTAGCAATGACTTAGAAGAAGAAGACGATACTGGATTTATATCCCACCCTCCACTCTGAATCTCAGAGTGGCTCACAATCTCCTTTGTCTTCCTCCCCCCACAACAAACACCCTGTGAGGTGGGTGTGGCTGAGAGGACTCTAACAGCCGTTGCCCTTTCAAGGACAACCTC
Source organism: Heteronotia binoei (assembly GCF_032191835.1). Classification (NCBI taxonomy): domain Eukaryota; kingdom Metazoa; phylum Chordata; class Lepidosauria; order Squamata; family Gekkonidae; genus Heteronotia; species Heteronotia binoei. The sequence goes on from NC_083223.1 coordinate 25,327,259, forward strand.
TGCCAGAGCTATGGCTGACCCAAGGCCATTCCAGCAGGTGCAAGTGGAGGAGTGGGGAATCAAACCCGGCTCTCCCAGATAAGAGTCCACATACTTAAACACTACACCAAACTGGCTCTCACACACCAAACTGGCTCTCACAACGTACTACGGCTGTTGACAGGGAAGCCAAGAAAGAGGACTAGGAGAACAAAACTCAGTAAGTCCTAGTCATCTCATCTGGGAGGAGGGGTTAGTGGCCATGAAATGTGCATGTCAGACAGTTTGTTTTCACACAAGCTTTGAGTGGGGTGAAGGGGAAGCAAAAGATTCTTTGTCTTTGGGCCCATGGTAGCTAGCTCTTCGTGAGCTAGGCCTTTGGAACTGATCTGACACACTGCCACAAGAAGATTAAAAGACTACAGAATGACCCATCTTTCAATGAAACATGGCAATGAAGACCCAGCCAGCATAGAGCAAAGATGATCATGAAAATCTTGTTTCAGTAACTACTGCACAGATTCAGAAAAGGGACAGGGGAAATGTTCCTCTGAAGTCTGTTTCATCTATTATGAGAGGGAGTCAGCACAGAGTTTCAGATCTTTTGTTTCTCATTTCTTTCACCTCTTCTCCCTTCCTCTCTCAAGCTGAAGGGAATCCCTCTTCCAGTAATCTTTCAGCATCTCTTATCAACAACAAGACATGACTGCAGCATTTATACTCAGCAGGCAGCTTAGTTGAAGAGTACTAAGTGGGGAAATCAGTCAGGACTCAGAAATTTCATATTTGGCTGGTTTTTTTTTTTTAAAAAAAAATCCTGTTTGGATAATGATGCTGAGGGGAATTCTGAATGGTAATCTGAAGAAGACACACATATAATAAAGGGGCAGAGGAACAGTAACTCACATGTGTAACCCCTTGAGTCCCAAGGACCAGTTTTAAAGTCTGGAGTAGGGATGGGCATGAACTGGGAAAATGGAGGTTTGTGAAGGTTTGTGGTTCATAGGGTCTCATGAACCTCCATGAACTTTTCATTTAATGAACTGGTTTGAAGTTTGTGGTTCGTGATGTGGTGTGGCTTGCAAAAGCTATTTAAAGGGTTCCCTTCAAATGGCTTTTGCAAGCTGCAATGCCACTGCCGTGGCACGACTCAACCAGTGAACTCAAACGGCATTTAAATTTTCTGAGTTCACTTGTGAAATGCACAGCTGTGGTGGCACAAATGAGTGAGTGAAGTGAGAAGGCATTTAAATGCCTTCCCACTTCATTCACTGAGTCTCACCGCCACAGTGTTGCATTTTGAAAGTGAACGCAGAAGATTTAAATGGCTTCTGAATTCTCTCGCTGAGTTGTGCTGCCAAGGCAGTGCAGCTTGGAGAAGGCATTTAAAGAGATTGTGGTCTATTCTCTTTAAATGCCTCCTTCAAGCCCCCACCAACATGAACCACATGAACCTTCCAAAGCCACCTGGGAGGGTTGTTGGAGGTTTATGGGGGTGGGATGATATGAACTGAGGTTCACAAACTATAAACCAGGCCCAGTTCATGATGGAGCCTGCTTCGGTGGGGAGGGCAAGATATAATATGAAAAATAAATAAATAAATTTTTGTTTGTAATTCTGTTTGTGCCCATTTCTAGTCTAGAGTAATGTTCATAAACGCAAAATGTAGTTTATTTAAATAAACTGAATTTATATTTTGAGTCTTCAAGCTTGCTAGTTTCCCCAGGAGCAGTTCTCCTTTTCCTCCTGGCAAAGTGAAGCAGAGCAGCAGTGTTCTAGGGTGCTGATTCCAGTTCAGTCAATGAAAAGTTCAACTGTTAGCAGTTCTACCTGCTGGGGTTGTTCAGCTCTTCCCAGCTAACAATTTCAGCTCTGGCTTTTCTGTCCTTCTTGGATCCAAAGCTTTGTCCTTCAGAGCGTACTACCTTCAGTATTTCTCCAACCATCCCTTTTTCTCATTCTTTCAGCTAGCTGAGACCTGCTTTATACCACCTCGGTCATGGGGACTCTTTCAAAAGGATGCCTCATTCACCTTTGCTAAACAATGTAAATTAACACAAGCATATGAAAATATGAGCTAATCTGGCCTAAGGTCTATCTAAGTATCTGCAATCTACTGTGAAGTTTTGCCAGTTACTGACCTAAAGCATCCAAGCACATATTAATATGGTCAAAGTTTAATGGGAATCAGATACATAGCAATGACCCTCTGTTAGAAGGCCATTGCCAAGAATGGTTTAATGCAAACAATGGTGATTATTATAGGAAATAAAAAAACAAGCACAAATGTTAAGCTCCCCCCAGTGTCTGTTATAGTTCCCAGGCTTTGGAGTAAACTCAAGACACCTTCCCTGGGTCTTCAGGGTTACAATGCATTCCCTCTGTTACTGTTCTAAGTCATTGCCATAAACAGGAACTCCTTTGCATATTAGGACACATACCCCAATGTAGCCAATCCTCTCCTCCAGGAGCGTACAGTTGGCCCTGTAAGGAGAGACCTGTAAGCTCTTGGAGGATTGGCTGCATCAGGGAGGTGTAGCCTAATATGCAAAGGAGTTCCTGCTACAAAAAAAGCCCCGGCCATAAGTACCAGATAGCCAGTTCCCCATGATAGCCACCCTCCTGCACAGCTTGGAAAATTGTGGTTACAAGCAAGCACACAAGATACAACACCTGTTGTATAAATTTGTGAATGTGTGAAAATTGTAACATATTGGCAAGGAACCTGACATCTACTAGTCAGTCCTAGGCCTGAACCCCTTTTTTCCAGTATAAGCTTACACAAGCTAGATGGTAGTTCAGGTATTTACTTGATAGTAACTTACAAACCAGATCCTGAGTTGGTGGAATTCCACCTAGTTGATTTCCTCCTTGTTATTCATCTTTAATGTTCATGGTCCATATTTTCTCCAAAAAGAACCCTAAAATATCACAAAAATATTAACCCTCCATCAAAACTAGAAATAACAAAATGGGGCTGTTATGATTCATAAAGATTACCCTAAGAAAATCATGGGTAGCAATTATTTTGAAATAATTCTGAATTATTCTGAACAGACATGTTTTCACCTGACTGCAAGAGATGACTAAGTTCAGATGTACTACAAGCACAGTCAATAGTAGTTTGAAGTGAGTTCATTTCTCCCCACCTTCACTCTTCATGTGTCACATGTCAAATGCTCCAGATTCAGGGTTGGTTTCTTTTTTATCTCTCGCCCTTCAGGCAGATTCTTCACACTTTTATTTGGAGGAGATGTGTTTTGTTTGTTTGTTTTTGATTTCTCAGGCTCCTTGCAGTTTTATCCAATAAAACATCTGATTGAAAAGGAAAACAATTGGTTGTTTAAATGTGGGGAAACTTCTCTGAGGTGAGAGGAGGTGTGTTTGTAATTGTGAGCGGAGCAGCCGGTCAACACTGTCTACTGCCTCATTTGGCACCAAACACTACAAATCACTAATGCTGGAGAGAAAGTTGCCCACTTGACCAAGACAAGGAGACTACTCACTATTAAAATTGGTAAAACATATTAAAGAGATATGTTGTCAGTATTCTCTTAAGCAGAAGGACCTTTCTACTGTTTCTCAAGGATAGTGCAGAGAATTAGGGCCAAACTATGCCATGAAGACCCAAACCAGTCCAGGCACACAGTGTGGCAGGCTGAAGCGCTCTTGTTCACACATACACCCAGTCACATACCTTTTCAAGTCCTGAACTGCTTGGGGCGGGGGGGGGCATTTCAGCACTCAAAATGGGGGAACAGGAGTACCTCACCCCACCATGCTGGGACCTCGCAGCATTTTTACATTGCTTTAAAAAGGTGGTAACGTCCCCATGGTGGACATCTTGTCTAGTTTGGCCCTTAATGACATTCATTATCAAAGCAGCTGAAAGTTCATGTTCTCCATGAATTAAGTCCTCATCAAATAAATTTTCAAGATATTAACAAGTTACTGCTTACATCTAAAATCTGTGATGCTTTATTGGTGTATTTGTTTGTGGATGTAAACCTCCATATAATTTACGGTAGAAAAGTGGCATACAGATTTGCTAGAAAGATAAAATTTGGTAGGCCACGTGTATGTTTAAAAAACTCCTCTCAAGAAACTCCAAATGTTTTCTGAGACAAGACTTCTTTTACAAAAGATTCTCCCTCAGTAGGACTCATTCCTCTATGCTGAATAATTCTGTATTTGCCTACCTGCTCTGCTTTTTTAACTTCAGTAGGTTCTGGTTGGTGGTGACCTTCTTTACATTTTTAGGTGTCTAGTTCTTGGACTGTTTATCCCTGTTTTATTGTATTATTATGCCATTAAAGGCTCGTTTGATTGACTGAATTCTGTATTTAATAACAATATGCATCAATTCACCTAACAGCCTTGCAGGGGTAGCAGTTGAGGGGGGGGGGGGACTTGGGCGGACAGTGTCCAGGGTAGGGTTGCCATCTCTGGGTTGGGAAGTACCCGCAGATCTGGGGGTGGAGACTGGAAACGGTGCAGTTTGGGAGGAGAAGAACCTTAGCATGATATAATGCCATAGAATCCATTCTTCAATGCAGCCATTTTCTTCAGGGGAACCGCTGTATATACTCTGGAGATCAGTTGCAAAAGCAGATCTCCAGATCCCGCCTGTTGGTCGGCAGTGTTCTAAGCTTCAGAGTCTTGTGAGCAAAAATTCTATTTTGTGAGCTACTGGCATTAAAGTTGTGAGCTACTGCATAAATTAGTGTGCTCTGGAGTCATCCTTCCTGAGCTAAGACAAAAATGTGTGAGCTGGAGACTAAAAATCTGAGAGCTAGCTCATGCTAACTCAGCTTAGAGGGAACATTGGTGGTCGGCAACCCTAGCCGAGAAAAACCCACCTGCCAACCACCAGGCCACCCTCTTACCCCTTTCCACCATCACCAATACCTGCTTGTGTATGTTTTTCCTATTTACAATCCCACTTATCACCCAGCTCAGTTGCCTGTACCAATTGCACACCCTTTCCTTGACAGTGGTCAGTGCACACAGCTAGAAATACTGCTTCCATGGCCACTTTGCAGCATCTGCATACCTTTCCCCAGTGATGCCAGGCACTTGGGAGCCTGGGTGTTGGATTATTTCATGATGGAGAAAAGGGATTATATTTTCAAGATGAGGAAGGGCATGATGGGGAACAGGCCCATATTTTCAAGATGGGGAAGGGCATGCTGACAGGTGTTAGAAGAGGCGTATGGGTAGAGATCGCCTGCAGTAGACCCTGGAACATGCCCCACCTGAAAACCTGCTAATGTCCAGCACTGCTGCCCTGTAACTTTATGGATATTCTATGCTTCCTTTTTATTTTAAGAAAGCCCCATAAAATTGTCATTACATCTGCAACTATCCAGTCATCTGAAAGGGAAGCCAGTTTTCTCAGTAATATGTTTATTTTTGTTAGGAGATCAACAGTTCCATAGAATCATGGAATCATAGAACTATAAAGTTGGAAGGGTCCATAAAGGCCATCTAGTCCAACCCCCTGATCAATGCAGGATCAGCCTAGAGCAGGGATGGCCAATGGTAGCTCTCCAGATGTTTTTTTGCCTACAACTCCCATCAGCCCCAGCCATTGGCCATGCTGGCTGGGGCTGATGGGAGTTGTAGGCAAAAAACATCTGGAGAGCTACCATTGGCCACCCCTGGCCTAGAACATCCCTGACAAGTGTTAGTCCAGCCTCTGCTTAAAGACTGCCACTAAGGGGGAGCTCACCACCGCCCACAGTAGCTGATTCCATTGTCAAATAGCTGATTCCACACTCACCTTTCTCCGGGGCAGGATTCCGTTTCTGGGCAGAGCAAGCTGGCGATTTCGCACCAGCTGCTCCATGCCGCCATTTTGAGCGGGGCAGGTTTACACTGTGGTAAGGCAAATTGCAGCAACTGGTGTGAAATCGCCAGCTTGCTCCACCCAGAAATGGAAGCTTGCCCTGGAGAAAGGCGAGTACAGAATCAGCCTAACATACTATAAAAATAATATCCAGTCAATACCTTCCCACCCTTAATTTAATCCCATTATTATGAGTCCTCTCCTCTGCACCCTGACCAATGCAGTGTACAGCAGAACGATGGCGTCTTGCAATCTGGAAGTTATGCCTCTGTTGATACACCCCAATATGGCTTTTGCCTTTTTTGTTGCTGCATCACACTGTCTGCTCAAATTTAACTTATGGTCCACGCATACCCAAAGAGCTTGTTCACACACACTGCTGCCCAGAAGTGTATTCCCCATCCAGTTTGTGTGTTTCTAATTTTTGTTACTGAGATGTAGAACTTGGTACTTATCCTGGTTAAATTGCATCTTGTTCACTTCCACCCACTTTTCCAGCATATTCAGATCTTGTTGAATTCTAACTATCTTCTGGTATATTATCTGTTCCTCCCAATTTGGTGACATCTGCAGATTTAATGAGTAGCGTCTCCACATCCTCATCCAGATCATTGATAAAAATATTGAAAAGTACTGGGCCCAGAACTGGGCCCTGTGGCTCCCTCCATTCAGATGTAATGCCATTGACAACTACTCTTGGAGTGAAGTTCTCCAACCAGTTCCCTATCCAACTAACTATCCTAGAGTTCAGTCCACAGTCCCCTAGTTTACCCATCAGAACATCATGGAGAACCCTGTCAAAAGCTTTACTGAAATCCAGGTAAACAGTATCAACAGCATTCCCTTGATCCAGTAAGCTTATCACTCAATCGAAGAAGGAAACGAGGTTGGTCTGGCAGGACCTGTTAGGGACAAATCCATGCTGACTCCACTGGATTACCAAATTGTCCTTTAGGTGCTCACAGACTGATCTCTTTAAAATCTGCTCCAGTATCTTCCCTGGGACAGAGGTGAGGGTTGCTTAACAACTCTTGGGTATATGCCATTTAGGCCTAGCGACTTTAAAACAAACTTTTAAATGGACAAATTAGCCCTAAAACTTGGTCTCTGGTCACCTCTATTTGATTCAGTTCTGAAAACAACAGCTACAGTGTGAATAACTGGCCCATATTTTCTGTAGTGAAAACCAACACAAAGAGTTCATTCCATTTTTCTTCCCTAACCTGTGGTATGCAATCTGTCTGAGCTTCCATTATTATGGATTTAAATAATTTCCAAGCATCCTGAAGGGATTTGATCCTCTTTAATCTCCCTTTCAGCTTCCTTTTTGACTAATCCTTTCATTTTTAGAAGTTTCCCCTTCTAAAATTAAATGTGGTCATGTTGGATTTCTGGGCAGCCTTCCATTCACATAAACGCTGAACTTAATAGCACTGTAGTCCCTGTTCCCAGTCCATGCAACTTTTACAGTTTGCACTGTGTCCTGAGCACCAAAAAGAACCACAACCAGAGTTGTGTTCCCCTCTAGTTGGCTCTTTGACAAACTGCTTGAAGGCACATTTGTGGCATGTGTCTTATGAGCTGAATGCTCCTTAACCTAGTCAGTGTGAGGGTAGCAGAAGTCATTCATTATTATATAGCTTTGTCTCTGGTTGTCTTCCTTCCTTCTTTCCTTCCTTATTTATTTCAAAATCATCCTCAGAGTTTTGATTGAGCAGACAGAAACATATTATGGGGGGGGGGGGTTGTAGAAAGCCCCATAAAACTACTCTTGGAGTGTGGTTCTCCAACCAGTTCCCTATCCACCTAACTATCCTAGAGTCCAGTCCACAGTGCTCTTAGTACAGGGCCTACTGTAAGCTCCAGGAGGATTGGCTACATCAGGGGTGTGTGGCCTAATATGCAAAGAAGTTCTTGCTACAAAAAAAAGCCCTGAATATATCACCAATATTAAGATACCTTTTGCGCCCAGTATTTCCAACCACAAGGAAGTTGATTCCTGTAAACTTTTCTACTTTATTGGACTCTATTCCCTCTATGCTATAAAGAGCTACTCCGTCCTTGATACACCCTTCCCTGTTATAGCATATATCTAGGGAAAGCCATTTTCCACTGATTTCTCCAATTCTGTCAATTTCTCCCATTCTGACAGGTTACCAAGTTGCCCACTATGTCTATTTTCTCATTTAACAATAAGCACCTCAGTGCTTCCATCTTGGCTTGAGAGATACTAGTAATTGCATATAAACACCTACACTTGGTTTCATTATTTTTGCAATCTACTCTCTCACCATTTGGTTTCTGTACATGGCTGCTAATTCCTGCCATCCTTTCACTTTCAAGTTCTAACCCATCTTTCTTTTTTTATTATTATTTTTCCCAAAGAAAAGTTGCAATTTTAATTACAAAAATGGTTACTTTTTTTCTTATTTAGAATATACAACAAACAATGATGTAGCACCACTAGAATCTATAATCTTTGCTATCTTAGAATTTTAATTTAATTCCATTGTTATTTTTTAAAAAAATACATCAATTAAACAAATCCAACTTCATATGTAGCTATTTGTTTCAAGAACTCAAAAATCCTAACCCATTTCTTCCTAATTTGTCTGGACCATAGAAACCATCATACCTTAGGGGTGAGTCATCCCCATTGGATGCTCTCTAATCTGTAGCTCCATCTCAAAATTTAATCTGGAGCCCAACAGAAACAGAATCAGGAAGATCACTATATCCCTCAGTGCTTAGAGTTGTGACCATTTGCTCAGTCATTTTCTTCAAATCTTGAAAATTTAAGTTTAGATTATTATGCCACATCATCTTGATTTGGAGGTAACACAGGCTTAAACTGTGGTTACACAGCCCTCACTAATGAACCCAGACAAGTAATTTGGTCTACACTTAGAATAGGTCTTGGGAATATTATTGCAAATAAAGGAGACAGAATCCCGTCAACGTTTTCTGTATTTGTATGCATTACAAAATCCCAGACCCAATCTATATCAAGGAAATTTCACAGCCCTGCTCAGTTATGAGATCTTTGGATAGCCATCAGAAGATCTTTTACAGTCAGAGATGTTCCGCCAGGCTTTTGTCTGAGGGCAGCAATGGTTGCCAGGCTGGCACCCCTCTCCTTCTCCCCCCTCAGTGCAGCGTCTAGAAAAAAGGACAGCACTTCATAACAGATGTCATCGGGTTTGTAACCTGTTTTTAGTAATTGGTTTTAATAATTATTGTATGTTTTAATTGTTGTATATCGCCTAGAGCCCGGCTTCAGCCAGGATGGGGCAATTCATCAAGTTGAAATCATCATCATCTTTTCTTCTTGGCTTCCTCAAAAGTGTTTCCGGCTCAACATTAGGAAGAACTTCCTGACCATTAGAACAGTTCCTCAGTGGAACAGTCTTCCTCAGGAGGTGGTGGGCTCCCCTTCCTTAGAGGTTTTTAAACAGAGGCTGGATGGCCATCTGATAGCAATAAAGGTCCTGTGAATTTAGGGGGAGGTGTTTGTGAGTTTCCTGCATTGTGCAGGGGATTGGACTAGATGTCCCTGGAGGTCCCTTCCAACTCTATGATTCTAGGACATACATAATCTACTTCATACACTTGTTGTATGGATGAAAAATATTCTCAAGCACTATGAAGTGCTTTAATAGAAATAACATTTTGACAGCAGTTAACTTTTGCATTAGTCCATTCATAATATTTAAGCAGACATCTGTTTTAATCTGGTGGAACAAGTGAGTTGAGGTGGTAGAAAAATCCTTCCTTATAGTTTTTGTGGGCATTGATACTTATGTGCAGGCAGATTCAACAACTGTTTGTTCACTACATGTGTTGTTGAATCATCTGCCTCCCACTCTGCAGCCTAAGGAATTCACTGATGAGTACATGACTGTTCTCGCATCTGACTTGTCAACACAAAGTAATGCCACTGTTCTTCCTTAGAGATTCTAGTCCAAAGTGGAGGGCAACGGAAGCTGAACTTTTGCTCTCAAGAGCTCTTGGCTTTTGTTATCTCTGGGGACAGCGGGTGCAACTGCAGATGGTATCAGTCTATGCCACGTCCTGACACTTGACTCACAAAGTATTGCTGGTGTTTCCTCACATCCAGAGGCAGATTGTGCCTGTCAGCAAGGAGAGAAGCAGAAATGGAACAGATGGGTGGAACAGAAAAGGGGTGCTCTCTGCACTAAAAGGGATTTTAAGATTACTTAGCAATCCTTTCTATCAGTTTGTTCTTTTTCCTTTGTTAATTCAACTTCTAGCCCCTTGCCATATCCTGATGGTTTTGGAGCAGATAACAATTTAAAAACAAACACCTCTTTAAAATATCTACTGAAGTCAGGTTCATCATCTGAATTGTCATAACCACGGTGTCTAAAATAGGGTTGCCAGGTCTTACCTGGCTGCTGGTGGGGGAGTTTTGCCCTCTGTCCCGGGGCGGGGGGGTTACCCGGAAGTGACATCATCATGCCAGGCACATCATGGGAATGCTCTATCATTTGGGGGGAAACTCTGTGGTCAACATTGAGTTTTTTCCAAAATGATAAAGCATTCCCCCCTGCGACATGCCCAGAACCACCTCTGGGTGATGTCATTGCGCTGGGCGCATTGGGCGCAACAGAGCTCTTTGGGGGTAGGGCTCTCCACTGGCCAGCTCCATGCTGGCAGATTAGAGGCCCTGAAAGCGGGGAAAACCCCACCCCCAGCAGAGGAATGGAAACCCTTATCTAAAACCATATATTCTGAATATGTCACAGACCAGGTCTTCAAGAACCTTAGTCTAAAACCATATGATACTGAATATGTCACAGACCGGGCCTAAACTGAAGAGTCCTAAGGCTAACAGCTATTTCCAAAGTTGTGCTTTCTGAATAACCAAAACATTGGAATAAGATAAAGAGGACTGGGGGAAGAAGATGGTGCTCAAACCCTTATGAACCCGCTAATTTCTCCAGTCGTTGGCCTTGTGCCCTCGTTTCCCCCTGCAATCTCACTGCTGCTAACTTCCAAAGTGGCAAGACAACAATGTTAAATGGCCTGTGGGGGCATTTGCATGGGAGAATTTGTGAGTGGGGAAAGGATTCCAAATACTGATTCTTCCCTGCTTTTGCCCTCCCCTGTCTCATCAGATCTTGGAAACCAAGGAAGGTCAGCTCTAGTTATTACTCAGATAGGAGACCACCAAGGAAATCCAGGCTGCTACACCAAGGCAGGCAACAGCAAACCACCTCTGCTCATCTCTTGCCTTGAAAACCCGAATGTGGGGGTGTCAAACTCATTTGTTATGAGGGCCAGATTTGACATAAATGAGACCTTGTTGGACCGGGCCATGTTGGGTTGGGCCAGGCCATGTCGAGCAGGGCCATATGTGTACTTATTTAAAATTAGGTAACAGAGAGATAAACTTTATACAGGTCTTAAAGATGTTTTCTTTGTATTTCTCTCATGGTATCCACGGAACTGGCAAAGGAAGTTGTGGGTCTTTCCTTCCTTCCCAAGGAGGGAGCCTCAGCCAATAGAAGGAAGAGAGGCTTGGCTCAGTATCTATGCTGTACGATTGAGAGAGCCTGGAAAAACAAGCTCAGCCGATGGAGAAAATAGAGGTTTTGTTCTGTAGCTCCTGTGTGATTGAGCAAGCCTTGCAAAGCAAGCTGTTATGCAGAAGGAAGGCAGTGTTAGGGAGAAGGAAGCTGATGACAACCAGTTGCTTAGGGGCCTGCTAGGAGCCCTCTGGGGGCCTGATTCGGCCCCTGGGCTGCATGTTTGACACCCTTGCCCTACAGGGTTGCCATGTTGGCTGTGACTTGATAGCACTTTCCACCACCATCACTGATTTAGCTTTATGAGGACTGTCCAGGATTAGTAATTACATATTTCATAATATAGTTTAGAGGTGCTACCAAACTTCATGGACACGCTGATTTGCTTTAAAAATGGATTATCCCCACCTGAGACAAATAGCATTATTTTCCCCTCATCCTAAAATTTTCCACAGAATTTTTACTATCAATTGTGACCCATTTTGCATGACAAGCAGATAAATGCTGTCAAAATGACAAACAAATAATATAAAAATGCCATGCAACATAATGGGAATAGGCTGAATCCCTGATGTGTGGGAGGTTTAGCTATGGTTGCTGCATGTTCAGGGGAATACATCATTACTTTCTGTTTCAAGAATTATAGATTGGAAGCCTAACCCTGGTGAGTCCTGATGCAAATACCACACTTCAGTAATTTTTGTCAACAAATGTGTACAAGTTAAAGCTGCCAACCTCCAGGTGGCACCAGCTAGTGATCTTCCACTATTACAGTTGCTCTCAAGTTGACCAAGATCAGTTCCCCTGGAGAAAATGGCTGCTTTGGAGAGTGGACTCTATGCTGCTACACCCTGCTGAGGTCTCTCCCCTCCCCAAACCCCACCTTCCCCAGGCTCCAGTTCCAAAATCTCCAGGTATTTCCCAACCCTGAGGTCTTCCAGCTAATGAACCCCAGTGGCGGAACAAGCCAGCACCTGATCTGTAAAGCTCCCTTTCTGAGGCCTGTAGAAGAAGAAAAGTTGGATTTATACCCAGCCCTTCACTGGGTATAAATCATTTATACCCAGTCTCAGAGTGGTTTTTAATCATTTTCTCTTCCCTTCCCCACAACAGACACCCTGTGTGGTAGGTGGGGCTGAGAGAGCTCTTTCGAGAACTGCTCTTGAGCGAACAGCTCTGAGAAAACTTGTAACTGACCCAGGGTCACACCAGCAAGTGCATGTGAAGGAGTGGGGAATCAGATTAGGTTCTCCCAGATTAGAGCCTGTGCTCCTAAACACTGCACCAAACTGGCTCTCATCATATTAACAGGACATCGCATCACATTAATGGAGAAGAGTTCTGGCTCAGTGGATCCATTATATTTTTATCCTGTCCTCCCCACAAGGAGCACACAATGGCACACCTCAGTTTCCCCTCTTTCATTTTATCCTCATAACAACTGTGTGCCACAGAAAAGTTGTCAGGACTACCATGACCTATGTAGCTTCATAGTGTGGTGATTTGATCCTGCCTCTCTACAGTCCTCATTTGATTCTCTACCCCAGTGGCTCTCATTGCCCATACCTAAAGTCCCACATTCAGCCCTAAACATCTCCAGGAAAAAATATTTCCGATTGCAAGAACCTTGTTCAGCCTGAGACTTTGCAAATGTGAGACAGGAGGGGACTAAGCTAGATGGTCTGACTCAGTGTACAGGAGCTTCTTGTGTGCATGAAGTGTTTCCATGATAGTCCTTGCTCCTAATCTAATTGCACACCCTGACCTAGAAAGAGTGTGTGTGTGAGAGAGAGGGGAGGGGGGGGCAGCTCCAAAGCAATGGTGAAGGCACCTGCTGTAAGGAAAGTTCAGTTTCTCCAAGAAGCATTTCAAACTGTAGCGCAAGGGTGGCCAAGGGTAGCTCTCCAGATGTTTTTTGCCTACAACTCTCATCAGCCCCAGCCAGCATGGCCAATGGCTGGGGCTGATGGGAGTTGTAGGCAAAAAGCATCTGAAAAGCTACCGTTGGCCACCCCTGCTGTAGAGGCATTTAGTGGCTGCTCTTTTATCAGCGCAGCTGCAAGTGACAATTCTGCCTGGCCCTTTGTTCCTCAAAAAATGTCCCCCAAATCCTTTCTTTGTACCAGGATTATGCGCTTGAAAAGAACTGAACAAATTGCATTTAGAGTGATCCAAATGATCCATTTCACTTATTGTGTACTGGCTGACAAGGGGGTGAGTAGGAAAGAACTGACAGAACTTCGGGATCAGAGCATAGCTGGCAACTAACAGCATTAATACACGATAGAAAGATTGTATCAGCTTTGGTTCTCACATTCAGTTACTAGAGCAGACTGCTCTAAAAGACAGCGGCCTGCTTTCCCGTAGCCATACCCTATAGGTTATCCTACACACTTGCATGGCTTTTTTTGTAGCAGGAACTCCTTTGCATATTAGGCCACACACCCCTGATGTAGTCAATCCTCCAAGAGCTTACAGGGCTCTTAGTACAGGGCCTACTGTAAGCTCCAAAAGGACTGGCTACATCAGGAGCATGTGGCCTCATATGCAAAGGAGTTCCTGCTACAAAAAAAGCCCTGCAGACTTCCACAATTAAATACCCAGAATCATCTCCATAAAGTTATCTATCCTTTTTTTGTCATTATTTCAAATGCAAAGTGCTAATTCCTGCAGTGGCCCCTCCCTGCCTCTGGATTTTCAGTAACAACTTCCTGCTCTGTGGCTTTCTTTTTCCCACTTCTGATTTCTACCTGCTTTACACTGGAGATTATTTGCTCTCTTTCTATAGTTTAGCTCAGCCAATTTCTTACAAACACTACCTCTTCTGCCACACAGGATATTCTTTAAGTGAATTAAGAAAAGGGTGAAAGTTCAGGTCTTTTAGCATATATTTGTGTGTGGAATGAATCACATTAGTGATGTTGAGTGAAGTCAGATGAAATATATATACCAAAGTGCACTTTCATGATATATGTGGCTAACTCTGTATAAATTCTGGACAGTTAGATTATAACCCCATAGGGATGCTAATCCCCAGCTGGGGGCAGGGGATCCCCTGGTTTTCAGGCCCTCCCCCTGCTTCAGGGTCACCAGAAAGCAAGGGGGGGAGAGAAATGCTGGGCACTCCATTATTCCCTATGGAGACCGATTCCCATAGGGTATAATGGAGAATTGATTCACTGGTATCTGGGGGTCGGGGGGGGCACTTTTTTTTTAGATAGAAGGACCAAATTTGCAGCATAACATCTGATGCCTCTCTTCAAAATACCCTCCAAGTTTCAAAAAAAGACGGGGTACCCTTATCCTTCATTATTTCCGATGGAGGGAAGGCATTTAAAAGTGATGATCAGAACTCCCTTTGGAGTTCAATTATGCTTGTCCCACCCTTGCTCCTGGCTCCACCCCCTATGTTGCCTGGCTCCACCCCAAAGTCCTCACATATATCTTGAAATTGACCTGGCAACCCTATAACCAGGATGAGTCTTATTCCCTTCCCTTCCTATGTGGGAAATAGGGCCTAGTTCTAAAATGGTTAATCTGTGTCTGGGCTGTACCATTGCATATTGCAGGAGGGACCTCACGCGACAATCTTCTCTACACAAAATTCCTTCCATGTATTTTTTTATTTTATTTATTTTTATTTGATTTGATTTATATCCCACCCTACCCCACCGAAGCAGGCTCAGGGCGGCTCACAACATAAAAGTTCTAACAATAAAATTCAGAATTAAAATACAATAATAAATTACATAGTTAAAACATTAGGGTTTATTCTCTGAATGCAAGAAAAGGATGTTATGGCGGACCATTAAATCATGCGAGGTCTCACCTATAATTTGAACAAGCACAGTATAGATTAGGGTTGACAACTCCCGGGTGGAGCCTGGCATTCTCCTGGGAAGGCAACTGATCTCCAGACTACAAAGATCCCTGGGAGAAAATGGCAGTTTTGAAAGTTGGACCCTATGCCCTCATCTCTGCTGAGCTCCCTCACATCACCAAACTCCATTCTTCCCAAGCTAGGGATGCCAGTCCTCAGGTGGTGGGGGGGGTGGGTTCCCCGCCCCATGATTTTTAGGACTCCCTCCCAATGCCAGCCAACTAGCTGGCAGGGGGAAGCCCCGCCCCAACAGTCATCTGGGGCCCACTTGAAAAGAACAAGTGCCATCAGCTCCCACCTTTAAAGAGGCCATTTTGCCCCTTGCAGGGAAGAAACCCACAGTCCCTGCTTTTTTCCCAACCACTCAAAGAGGTTCCCTTTAAGTGATTGGAAAATAATGGGGGGGGAGGGGGGAAGCTGCATCAGGAATGCAAAGGTGTCTCTGTGTGATGTCATCATGTTGGAGATGGCCACGCCCCCTCCTGGAATGGCCCCAAATCCCCTCTCTGGGGAAAAGACTGAACCTGGCAACCTTGTCCCAGGCTCCACCCTCAGATCTCCAGAAATTTCCCAAATCTGTCAACAACCAACACAGAACTAAATGTATGATGTAAAGGATGGGACAATTCTTCTAGAGTAAAGAAACCAAAATGCTGATTTATACTTTTCCATTCACCTTTCCTTGTTCAAACCAGAAAACATGGCATTCATTCTGAGCAAATTCTTAGAAGAATTTATGCTTCATACTAGGGCTGCCAAACTCCTAGTAGGGACAGGGGCTCCTCCATTCCTAGTTCCTGTTTTCCACCATAGGTCCAGTGGTGTGACATCAGTTCCAGGGGAAAACCAGGAAGTGATGTCAGCCCTCTCTAGGAATCTAGTGATTCTTAGAGAAGACTGACATCACTTCCAGGTGTTCCCTAGAAGAGACGTTATGATGTCACCAATGGCGGTCCCTCTGCTTCATATGCTTGTTTTCCAGAGAATTTCTTGTTTGGAAGAATCTGCTAAAACACACGCATGGATAGTTGTTGACTGGTAGTTGTAATGAGTCCATTCCTGCTGGCAAGCAAAGGTCTGTATTTGGATAAACAACTTTTTTCCTTCACAGTGAAAACCTGACAAGAAAAATATTATCATACAAGACGCCCACTGGATGCACCCAACTTCACAAACAACAAATTTCCCAAACAGAAATGTTGATGTAAATTATTTATGCTAACACAAGTGCAGGATATGTGATTCTTGGAGCTGCTACACTGAGTGGTCAGTGAACCTGGAATGAAAAGGGGAGGAGGAATCCCCAAACTGCCAAATAAAGAAAACCCTTTGAAACTGCTGTTGAGAGACACTGTGTTTTGATTTTGCGGATGTCACCTGTACATGTCAAAGCCCAGTGAGAAGGACTTGGCATCAACCTACAGGCCTCTCTTTGAAGCACCTGGTGGTTTCACTGAAGTGCATCAGACTTTGGGGGCTGGCCAGAAAGGGCCTTTTTGACCCTTTCTCATCATCCATGTTGTCATCCAATATGCAAACAGGGAATATACTGAATAGTCAACTTTTATTTTGACTCCATGAAATGTAAAGAATAGTTTTTCAAAACAAAAAGTGGGAAAGAAGTCTTGTCAATTATAATTTATTTTTTATTTAGAAAATTAGTTTGCCGCCTCTCCAGATGAGCTCAAGGAGGCTCACAACTGAAACAATCAAACAAAACCAGACAATCAAACCAAGGCAATAGAAACATCAATAAAACCATTGAGGTTAATTAAACCGATTAAGTCAGTAAAAATATGCCAGTAAAAAGAGTCAACAAAAAGTGAACAGGGCATAAAAACCCAAAAGCACATGAAGCAAACAGAGCAGTCTAAAATGATAACTGATAAACAGTCCTCATGCTAGAAACAAACCATAAACCATCTTAAAGATATGGAAATGCTTATTTAAAAGCCAGGGTAAAAGAAATGTTTTGGCCTGGCATCTGAAAGAAAGCAAAATAGGCACAAGGTGGGCCTCAAAGATGAGGGCATTTGAAAGGTGAGATGCCACCATCAAAAAAGCCCAGTCTGTTTCCCAGCTGCCTTATTTCTAAAAGCAGGGGCACAGAGAGCAGGTCTTCTTGAAAAGGCAGTCTTCTCAGCAGATCTGTCAAGTATCACGACCCAAACCATTTATGGCCTTAAAAGTAAGAAATAGCACTTTATATTGTGCCTGGAAATAGTTTTAAATGCTGTCAGTCACTGAACTTCTGAAGTGGGAGAAGCTGCTCAGAAAGCCAGTGTAGGGACTGTTGTTAATTGGTAGAAGTTATGCCTATTTTTGTTGGGAAAGTAAAAGTATGTTTGGATAAGTTGGGGGGGGGAGGACCTAGTGCCCTAACCTCTGTGACTATCAGAAGCCTTTGTTAAAGTGTTTTCCCCTCATGTTTACAGTAAGTGCCTTTAATTTAGATGATGTCATTTTTTAAGAAGAAATAACAACAAAAAATAACAAAAGAAAAGAAAGTGCAAAGGGGGGGGGGGCAAAGTCTGCCATGAAAACGTTGTAGTGCAACGTCACCCCAGAGTCTGAAATGACTTGTGCTTGCACAGGGGACTACCTTTACCTTTTTATGTAACTATAAAAAGATAAAAGGAAGCTTCTGGTTTTCTCTGCGATAAATATGATTACAAAATTTTCTCTTATCTATGTTTACAAAGAAAAAAACTCTCTTTTTTTTTGTTGTCCAAATTCCTTATTTATCAAAGCCACAAATCATCAAGTCATTATTATCTGTTCCATGCAAAAAGTCTATAAGGGGTTTCCAATCAGCAATAGATGAACATATTGTCTTCCCTGATCAATGAAGTAAGTTTAGCCGTTAGTGCAAGATCTTCTTTGTGGTCTCTGTGCTTCACACCCATGGGATGAAGCTTCAGCGCCGATCCCCGATCGGTAGTACCCAAGAATGGGATTTTAACGCACCAACACCCCGTGAGCATGCGCAAAGCCCCCAGTACGCATGCTCCCGGGACAGCACGGAGATCCCTCCAGTTCCTTTTTGACTGCCGTGTCAGACAGTCACGTTTCGGCTTCTCCGGTCGGTAATTGCCTCTTCTTTACCCTTACCAGGTACTTCTTTGTAGTTTATAGTTGTTGTTATAGTAGTTAATAGTTAGATTTTAAAAAATTGTATTAGTAGTTAGCTGGGGGTTTTGACCCTTCGGGGTATCCCCATTGTTTTTCCCCTCCTTTTCCTATTGCTTCTATGGAAAAGTGTTGGGGATTTTTTAAATGCTGTCGCCAGTGCAAGAGTAAAATTCCGCCTCCAGACAGACATCCTCTGTGTCTTCTATGTCTGGGAGAAGGTCATCGGGTTGAGTCCTGTCACCACTGCTCCAGGCTCTCATGGCAAACCAGGAAGAACTGAGCGGCCAGACTTTCGGCAGCATTACTGAAGTCGGCCTTGACCCCGCAAACGGCAGCATCGATGTCAACGGCGCCTCCTGTTTCGGCATTGGCACCGATGTTGCCATCGACAATGAGTCAGCAGACTCAAATCTTCCACACCGACCGCCCCCCCAAGTTTGCGGGCTCGGTGTTGGCTTCCGATTCCTCCACTCCAGCCAAGAAATCTAAAGGAGGCAGGGAGCGCTCCTCACAGGAGCCAAAGAAGTGGAAGGAGAAGAAAAGTCACGTCGACCAACATACTCCTTCCCCGCCACCAAAGCGGCGCTCAGACCCAACGGTTGTGCAACCGACACCACCAAAATGTATCCCGGCTTCTCCAGCACAATCGAAAAGCCCCTCGGGACTGAACGATCCTCAACCGATGTCTTGCTCCGGCTCCGAACCCGAGATCGACCTCACCCAGTGGTCGCTTTCGCCAAGGGCTACGTCTCATAGTGGCACAGACTCCACCTCACCATTGGAGGTCGACACCCCTCGATCGAGGATTTCATCTACACCTGTGGTCAAACCCAACGAGCGGGAATACCCCAATTTCTTCTGGCTCCTGGCTTCGCTACCGAACTGGGATCCACGCCCCTGGTCGTACGCATTCAGAGGATTTCCCTACCAGACACCTTATCCATGGTACCCCCCACAGAACCCTGACTGGGATCAACGCTCGAAGGCCTCCCATCGCTCTAGGGTGTTGTATCGCTCAGCTCTGGTCAAACCTTCGACCTCGATGCCGGAATCGCAACCAAGGACCAGTGCTTCAAGGTCTCGCACACCAGAACATCTCCCAGAGGTGCTGCATCTAACCAAATGCGTAGACCGTAGCGATTCCTCCTCTCCACTGGCACCAGAGTCAGATGAGGAACATCACTTGGAGCAATCCCCAGAACAGAGATCAGTGGAGGATCTTCCTATCTCTCCTTCAGAGGACCTAAAATCCTATGGGGACCTCATTAAAAGATTGACTCAAACCCTATCGTTGCCCATGGTACAGTCCCAGCTTGTGATAGATGACACGGTGTTTGACATCATTCAGCGAGACACTTTGACACCGATAGCGTTACCTGTGACTAAGGTCATACAGCAGGCTATTAAGGAACCATGGGCAAAGCCGTCTTCAACTCCCATCTCTTCTAGGAAGTTGGACCATATGTATAAGGTTCAGGAGCAAGAGGCTGAGTATTTGTTCTGACACCCTCGCCCCAACTCAGTCGTGGTCGCATCATCATCCAAGGCCAAGAAAACCCACTCTACACCTCCTGATAAGGAGGGTAAAAGGCTGGACAACTTTGGCAGGCGTTTTTATACAGCAGGTGCCTTGGGTATTAAGATATCCAATTATTCAGCATGCATGGCCAGGTGCCATTACTCCCTGTGGGAACAGCTCGCATCACTCCTAAACTCCCTGCCGGATGAAAAACAGTCCTCTGCAAGGAAGCTTCTGAAGGAGGGATTGCTCCTCTCAAAACAACAGCTGACAGCATCCAAGCATATGGTCGACACAGCAGCCAAAACACTGACATCATTAGTGACCTTAAGACATTACTCCTGGCTTCGTTCTACGGTGCTACATCTGGATACCAGGTCATGGGTTGAAGATCTGCCATTCGAGGGGAAAGGACTTTTTAGTTCTACCACAGACTCCATCCTCCAAGAAATGGACAAGAGCATCAAGACATCAAGAAATCTTGGTGTTCCATCTACCTCTCGTCCCAACCGACCTCGCTCAAATCCTAGGCAGTGGTCCAAGAAACCATACCCATCCAAGTCGCCAGAGAGGTCATGGAAACCTTGTACGACAACAAGAACCTTTACTCTGGGGGCAAATCAAAATTTTCTTTGCCACCCTCGCATCCAGCAAAATCTAAAGGTTCTCGGAACCCTGAACAAGGTCTTTGACATTGGCCCTTGTACCATCCATCCCCCCCCCCCTTCCTCAACCCTACACACCTCTACAGTTTTCTACCAGCATGGAGGCTTATTACCATCGACAAATGGGTCTTGTCGATCATAGAGGAGGGTTATGCGATAGAATTTGTTCAGTTTCCCCCATGTTCAAAATTAGTCATCACTCACCCTATGCCGGTCCTACCGAAGGAGGTTCAGAACCTCTTGACCAAGCAAGCAATAGAACCGGTTCCACCTTCCCTCAGGTGGCAAGGTTTCTATTCGAGGTACTTCGCGGTTCCCAAAAAGGACGGGGGGCTCCGCCCAATTATGGACTTGCGGGACTTGAACATTTTCATATCCTACCAGAAATTTCGGATGCTAACATTGCAGAACATCCTACTACTGATCAAGGAATGGGATTGAAAGGCTACTTTGGACTTGAAGAATGCCTATTTTCATATTGGCATCTGGCCGAGCCACAGGGCTTTTCTCAGGTTTGCCATAGGACCAGACCACTACCAGTACAAGGCTCTTCCATTCAGCCTTTCTACAGCACCCAGGGTGTTTACAAAGACCATGGTAGTGGTCGCAGCCCACCTGCATCTGCAGGGTGTAGTTGTCTTTCCTTATATAGACGATTTGTTGGTCGTGGCCAACTCCAAGACTCAGCTTCTTGTCCACCTCAATATGACCCTCAGCCTCCTTCAGGTCTTAGGTCTCCAGGTGAATTTTGCAAAGTCGCATCTGACGCCTGCATGAAGGGTGCAATTTATTGGCGCAATTCTGGACACCACACACCACTTAGCCATCATCTCGGAGGGCAGAGCATCAGACATTATTGCTCTGGTCTCTCGCCTGCAATTCCAGAACAGGGGGACATTGCTGCAGTTCCAGCGTCTCCTGGGGTTGATGGCAGCCACCACGAATGTTCTCCGATTCGCAAAGTTTCACATGAAGACACTACAGCTGTGGTTCCTGAGGTGCTTCAATCCATTGCTGGACTCTCGGTGGAGGTCCCTACCCATCCCTGCTTTAGTTCTCTGCTCTCTGGACTGCTGGAAAGAGAGCCAGCCTTTGCCAGGGGGCTCCATTCCAACTTCTGTCTCCATCGGTGACTATATTAACAGATGCCTCTCTATGGGGTTGGGGGGCTCATCTGGACGACCTGAATGTCAGTGGACCATGGACCCGTTCTTTTGCACAGCACCACATCAACTACCTAGAGCTGACTGCTATCAGGTTAGCCCTCACTTCCTTCAGGCCCCTGTTGGAAAAGAAGACTGTAGCTGTTCTAACAGACAATACTACTGCTATGGCCTATGTCAACAGACAGGGAGGCACGGTCTCAAGAAAACAGTACGCTTTAGCAACGAGCCTGTGGGAAGATTGCATCGAAGCAAACATCTTCGTGGTGGTCACATATTTGCCGGGAGAGCTCAATGTGAGGGCGGACTCTCTGAGCAGAGGGGCAGTGACTCCTCATGAGTGGGAACTGAACTGGCAGGTTCTGGCTCCCATATTCGAACTCTGGGGGCATCTGCAGATAGACACTTTCGCGATCGCACAGAATCGCAAGTGCCCTCGCTACTGTTCCAGAGGGGGGAGAGGGCCGGAATTCCTGGGGGATGGCCTACTGTTCTCGTGGAGGAGCAAGTTCCTGTATCTTTTTCCCCCTCTACCTCTCCTCACCAGAGTACTCCACAAGCTGCTGTGGGAGAGACTGGAGTGCATTCTGATCACTCCTTGGTAGCCCAGACAGAACTGGTTTCCGATCCTCCTGTCTTTGGGGGGTGGGGATCAGTACCGCATGCTTTCTCCAGAACCAGACCTCCTGCTGGCTCGGGAGGGGTCCTTGTTTAATCACAATGTCCCTCATCTCAAGCTAACTGCTTGGAGGATCAGCTTCCGGCATTCTCCAGCAGGATCAGACATGTTCTACTGAATAGTAGGAAGCCTTCGACTCGCCGCTCTTATAGCAGCAAGTGGGCGAGATTTACTAACTTTGTCCAGGAGAGGGGTATGTTGGCCCAGAGTGCTGGACCTGAACTAGTTTTTGAGTTTGTTTTATCCCTGGTGGATGCTGGACTGACTCACTCTTCTGTTAGGGTTTACTTGGCTGCGATTTCAGCTCGCCATGCTCTAGTGGAAGGCAAGTCTGTGTTCACACACAGGCATACTAAACGTTTCCTGCAGGGTCTACTGCGGTTACACCCACCTTCCAGAGTGCCTCCCTCTTCCTAGGACCTTCCATTGGTTTTGAGTAGGCTTACGGGAAAACCGTTTGAGCCCTTAGCCACTTGTCCTTTGCACATATTATCCTGGAAGACTTGCTCTTCTGGTTGCTATCACCTCGGCTAGACGAGCAGGTGAACTGGTGGCTTTGCGCTCTGACCCTCCTTACATCACCTTCCATGTTGACAGGGTGTCCTTAGCGCCGGATGTTGCCTTCCTGCCTAAGGTGATGTCCAGTTTCCATCTGAACTTGGAGGTCACTCTACTGGTGTTCTATCCCTCGCCCTCCTGGGCTGAGGAGCGGCGGCGGCACTCACTAGATGTTAAGCGAGCCTTTCTTTTTTATCTGCATTGCACAAAGAGCTTTCGTAGAGACCCTCATTTGTTTGTTTCTTATGCGCCCCCTAACTTGGGCCATAAGACTTCAGCTCAGAGACTATCTAAATGGATCTCAGAAGCTATTAGACTGTGCTACTTGTTAGCGAAGTGGCCTTTGCCGGGTCTCATCCATGCCCATTCTACTAGGGCGATGGCTACTTCCAAGGCTTTCCTTAAGGGTGCCTCCTTAGTTGACATCTGTAAGGCAGCTACCTGGGCATCTCCTCACGCTTTCATGAGACATTACGCCCTTGACGTCAGGAGGCATCATAGAGTGCAGCTGGGCAACCTGGTTCTTCAGTCTGTTCATTCGGCTTGACCACCAGCTCCCTCCTCCAGGTAAGCCTGGCTTGCTAATCTGCCATGGGTGTGAAGCACAGAGACCACAAAGAAGATAAACAGGTTGCTTACCTGTAACTGATGATCTTCGAGTGGTCATCTGTGTATTCACACCACCCGCCTCCTTCCCCTCTGCTGTTGGTCATTTTTGTGACTGCGGTCAGAAGGAACTGGTGGGATCTCTGCGCCGTCCCGGGAGCATGCATACTGGGGGCTTTGCGCATCCTCACGGGTCGTTGGCGCATTAAAATCCCAGTCTTGGGTATTACCGATCGGGGATCAGCGCTGAAGCTTCATCCCATGGGTGTGAATGCACAGATGACCACTTGAAGATCATCAGTTACAGGTAAGCAACCTGTATTTCCAAAACTTTCACCAACCATTCCTCTATTGTAGGCAATATCAGACTTCCACTTTTGCATATATAATAATCTCACTGCCATTGTCATATATAAAAACAGTTTCATAACTTCTTTGCAGCTGAGTGTCCATTAGTCTCAAAAGAAAAGACTGGTTTCAATTGCATTTTAATCTTTAAAACCTTCTGAATTAATAAATATAGTTGTATCCAAATATTGCTAGCTTTCTTACAATTCTACCACATATGGTAAAATATTTCTTCATGTTGTTCACATTTTCAACATAGACTTGAAGTACCTTTGTATATTTTGGCCAGTTTCTCTGGAGACACATATCAACAATATATCATCTTATAAAGGTTCTTGTTAATGCTAAAACAATGTAAATTTCAACCGCTTTTTTTCTATTTTCCAATTGTTCCACTCATATATCATATCCAAAAAATTTAGTCCATTTTATCATACATTATTTCGCTTGTTCTTCCTCTGTCTCTAATTTTAACAAAAATATATACATTTTGGCAATAATGTTCATTATTTGTACATAATTCTGTTTCAAATTTAGTCTTGGTTTGCCAGAATCATAAAGCCTTTTATCTACTTTAAAACTTTCTAAGATGTGTAAGGGGGAAAAAAAGTATATCCTTCTGGCAAGTATATCCTTCTGTTATCAGATCTTCTCTAGATTTTATTTTATATTCACCTTGCAAAAATTCTAGAATATCACGATATATTAACCACTTATGTAGACATCATTTCTCTTCTAGTGTGAGTTTCTTGTGATGAAAGCCACAAAGGTAATTTTGGACATATTCCATGTTTATATTTATTTTATATTCTCAGAATGGCATGTCTAATATACTGGATATTAAATTCTGCATTAATCTTAGCTTTGTAATATCACAGGTACCCATGCCATCCAAATCTAAAATCATGTTCTTCTAATTTTTATAATCTTCTATTTTTTAACAAGATCCATTCCTTCATTCCACACTAAACAAGTGGCAAAATATAATTTCAAATTGGGACATTTCTTGTTTTGGCAAACCTAGAGTTTATTCAATTTCTTTTTCCATTTCTTCCCCTTCCCCTTCCATTGTCAATTTCTTTTTCCATTTCTTCCCCTTCCCAATAAAAAAAAATTGCCAAAATTGTAATAATTCTTTCTCTAGTATTTTTGTCAGGTACCTCTGGAATAGCTCTAAATCTCAAACAATGTTATTTTTCTCTCAGTTTTATTAAAGCCAAATTGTCTAGTTGTCTTTCCAGCTCTATTTCTTCCATTTTATTCTCTACAGTCACTACCTGGTCATTGATTTGCTTTACCTTGCCGGAAATTTGTTTATAGAGCTATCTAATTTTCTTACTTCCTCTGCCTTTTCCTCTTTTACTATTTCCAGTCTTTCATCCATTCTTTTTTACAAAAGATTCTATCTTGTTTTGTTTCCAAAATCTTTCCTCTCATTTTCCCTTTGTTCAAATAATTTCTGAATCAAATCCAGTGTAACAAGGGCTTTTTAAAAATTATTATTTTATTTTTAAGCAGGAACGCACAGGAATGCAGTTTTGGCTGGCTTGGTGTCAAGAGGTGTGACCTAATATGCAAATGAGTTCCTGCTGGGCTTTTTCTACAAAAAGTCTTGTGCAAGACAACAGTGATGTCAGAGGGTGTGGCCTAATATGCAAATGTGTTCCTGCTGGGCTTTTTATATCAAAAAAGCCCTGAGTGTAACTATCTTCTCTACAGGTAGAACAAAGTTGGAATCTAGTGGCACCTTCAAGAATCTAGTGGCAACAACATTTTATTCAAAGAATGAGCTGTCATGTGCTGAAGAAGTGAGTGTGACCTTGAGCTAGTCACTTTCTTTCTCAGCCTAACTGACCTCACAGGATTATTTCTGTAAGGAGAAAACAGAGGAATGGAGAATGATACTGTAACATCTCTTGGGTCCCCTTTGGAGACAAAACTAGAGTATAAAATATCTCAATAAATAAAATAAGTATTTTTCCTTGTTCTTATCATCTGCCCATAACCATCTGTTCATAGTAGATGGCCCAGAACTTAAGAGAGAAACTGCAACTCAAAGCAAAGTGACCAGTCTAATGAGACAGCCTGAGGAAGTTGCCTCAAACACAGAGCTTCAGGGGCAGCAAACTCCCAAGCTGCTTGCCTGCCACCCGCCCACCTACCAGAGAAGGCAATCCTCCTTATTTGTACCTCCTCACACCCTTGGCACCTTTAAAAGCAGTATGGCAAGCCCTGTGTGCCTGTTCCCAAATTCTTTCAAGGACCCTTTTTCTCAGAAGTGTTCAGCCACCATTTCTGATTGCCTGCTGCCAAAGCAACCAAAATGGTGGCTAAACTCTTCAGCCCTTCAACCAGGACCGATGCATTGAAGTAACAGCCAAACCAAGCTAACCCAGTATTTTCTTCTAGAGCAGTGCCATGGGGCAGAATTATTGGATTGGACTCTGTGGATCAGCTCTGCTAACTGTAGTTCTTTCCTCAAATGTATGGTGTTTTCCACTTATGGCCATCTGACAGCAATGTTGATTCTGTGAATTTAGGCATATCATGAGAGGAAGTGCAGAAAGGGTTGCATCAGTGCTTAGTTCTTGTGGCCCCTTCCTGCACACTCAAGGAAATGCTATTCACCACTTTAGGATCAGGCAGAAATTTTTCCTGGGGGGGTATTTCTTGCCATCTTCTGGGCATGGAGCAGGTGTCATTGGGGATGTGTGGGGGGAGGTATTTGTGAATTCTCTGCATTGTGCATGGGGTTAGACTAGATGACCCTGGAATCCAACTCTGTGATTCTATGAATCCCTGGCTCATGCCATGGAGGTTTGCTGGGGGATCTTGACCCAGTCACATTCTCTCAGCCTAACCTACCTCACAGGGTTGTTGTGAGGATAAAATGAAGGAGAGGAGAATGATATAAGATACCTTGGGTCTCCACTGGAGAGAAAGGAAGGGTACAAATGAAGTAACTGAATAAATATTCCTTAAGCACTATATGGAAAGCAGGGCCGGCTCGCCCACTAGGCAACTAGGTGGCTGCCTAGGGTGCAGGGAGGGGCATCAATTCGGCTTCCTCCCCCCCCCCGGTGCCAAGACAACTGCCTACTTTGCCTCTCTCCTCCCTGCCACCGCTGTTGCCACCACCAGCAGCCCTTCCGCTGCACTCCCCCCCCCGCCAAGCTTGCCGCAATGGGGCCGAGCCCCACCACCTTCAAGGCAGCTGCACAATTTTTAAGCTAGCGCTGGAGGAGGCTTCTCTCCCCCTCACTTCCATTTCTAGAAAGGAGGGGGGAGAAGCATCCTCCCATGCTGGCTTCAAAAAACACACAACTACCTCGCAGCCAATAGGGCCTGGCCTCATTGCGGTAAGCTTCAGGGTGGTGTGCACGTGTGTGATGGAGCACAGCAGAGGAAGGGAGGTGGAGGCGACAAGGGGGCACTGGGCAGGGAGCCTGCCTGGGGCGCCATGCGCCCTAGGGCTGGCACTGATGGAAGGAGTCATTTTGTGTCCCTCTGCCCTGAGAACACACACAAAGCAGCCTTCTGTTGAGCCAGTCCACTGATACATCAAGGTTGATGTTACCTTGTCTGAATGGCAGCAGCTTTCCTGCATCCCAGAAAAAAGCCTGTCACATCACTTGATCCTTCTAACTGGCAGTGTAGGGGACTGAACCTGGGACCTTCTGCATGGAAAGCAGATGTTGTCCCGCTGAGGGTGCTTTCACACAAGAGATTTGGCCTGACCTAACCACACCTCCCATTCGGATTAAATGTGCACAATCACACGAGCACATCTGCCCTCCGAGCCATGCCTATTCTCACCCAATCTCCAGACGCCTCCTGTCCAGATTAAAAAGCCACCTGCATCTTCCCAGGAGTTTCCCCCTGAATTGCGTTTAGCCCAACATATTCGCTGGCCATCTGAACATCCGGGTGCAACTCAGTGTGATTGTGCCCAGCCATTTCTGGTGCATTTGGGTTTTTTCCTAACCCCACTCTGAGGAGTGCTTGCACGCTTCTCTGCTTGAGCGCATACACCAGGGGACTTTTAAAAAGAAATACCGCTTTCCCTGGCAGGTTCGTGGTTGAGGCACCCTAGCAGTGTGAATGGCCAACCACGGACCACTGTCGTGATCCTGCTGCTTCAACAATAGCTGTCTGATAGCCTGGAAATGGACCAAACTCAAGCAGCTTTTTTTGAGGCAAGATAATATGGCGCCAGTTTCCCAGGGTGATAGGCCCCTGAGCCAGAACTTCTTCCCTGAAGCTTCTCTCACTCTTTGGAGCACCTTGCTGACGGAGGCTACCTCCCAGCCTGTGTTTAGCATGCTGGTGGCCTTTTCTGATTAAGAAGGCTTCTACAGCTCGGCTGTGTATTGATTCCTGTATGTTCTTTGTTATCTTACTTGTTTTGGCTTTATTGTTCCATTTATTATTATGTATGAATGTAATTTATCCTAAGGGTGGAGGAGGCATTAAACAGAAGTAATCAACGAATCAAAACACTCACTATGATAACTTTACTTCAGCCATTCTGATGAAAGGGAGCACAACAGCCTGTTATAGGTTTATTTCTGAAATTTCTCTCTGTGACATTAGGAAGCCTTCAGATCGCTTCCTTTTCGAATGGCCTTTTTGAGTGCAGAATATTTTTAATGTGTGCAATATAACCAAACTGGCTTGTGTATATTTCTGGAATACTTGGAAACAATCCTGTTGGTTTTGGAAAGGCAGATGCTTGTTTACTTGGCAAAGGGTCCCATGCCTAGGAAGCACCATTAACAAACGTGAGTCTACAGCACCACCTGTTGTTTTAGTTTGGATTTGTCCCACACTGTGGTTGCAATACCTTGATCATATTTGCTGAGAAGTAAATTTAGATACTTGCATCCCCTATACATATAAACCTTTCTTTGTACACATTGGGAAGAATAAACAGGAATACCTCCCTTTTTCATGGTCCCAGACGGCACATACAGGAGCAGGTGAGCAGATGGATAGAGAAGGAGGAGTTCGTTTTTATACCCTGCTTTTCTGTACCATTTAAGGATTCTCAAAGTGGCTTACAATCGCCTTCCCTTCCCCACAACAGGCACCTTATGAAGTAGGTGGGGCTGAGAGAGTTCTGAGAGAACTGTGATTGGCCCAGGATCACTCAGCAGGCTTAGTGTGGAGTGGGGAATCAAACCCAGTTCTCAAGATTAGAGTCCACTGCTGTTAACCACACCACGCTGGATGTACATAGGCCTGATTAACACATGGAGGTGAGACCGTCACTAGTGGGCATGATCCCAATTCCATTCAAGTATATTCACCAGATATTCCCTGTTGCTCTCTGATGATGGTATGTTCAGTGATAATTAGGGGTTTGCCATTTTGTAATGTGAAACTTACATTTCATGGCTGGGATGAAGCCCATAAGGGACTATTTTCTGTTTTAGTTTTCCTGTTCTAGACTGATACATAGTGTAGCTCTCTGTCACCCATTTCATTTATTTATTCTTAAAATCTGTATGCCGCTTTCTCACTTTAGGTGCAGATCTATGGCTACTCTGAATAGATTTGTAAGAAAGAAATTTCAGTTGTGGTAGATGTATTGTGGACAAGGTCTGAATAGAAATGAGGCTTCCCAGGACTTTTCTCTCTACAGGAATTAATTGATTTAGCTTTGTTTAGCCAGCACAGTGTAACAATTCAAGTATTAGACTAAGATCTGGGAAATCTAGGTTCAAATCCACACTGGTGCCATGAAAGCTCTCTGGGTGAGCCTGGGCCAAGACACACACTCTCAGCCCAACTGACTTCACAGGGTTATTATGAAGATAAAATAGAGGAGAGGGGAATTATGTAAGTCACTTAGGGTCCCCACTGGGGTGAAAGACAAAATAGAAGTAACTGTATGGGTGGCCAGTGAGGCATTTAACTGGTGGGTGTGTGCCTGCCTACCACTGCTTCAGGGCAAATGGGAGAGGAAACTGGCAGTTGCTGGGAGGTGGCATCTCATTCATTACTGGGCAAGTGCATGACTGCTGAACTGATTGGCTAGCTCTGCCTTCCTGATGTCATTGGCCCATGCCACAGGTTGCTGCTACCCAGTCAGCTGTCATAGGGCTGCACAGTGATGACAGCTGCCTCCTGCCTCCATGGCCACCTTCTCATAGTTACCAGTAAAGGTATACTTTGTCCTGTCCACAGTGAGCCATGCTGCCAGTCTTCTGCCTCACCAGATGCCGCTGCAAGTCACAGACTGTTTGTTTCATTAAAAGTGAGAAGTCATGCATCTTTATTTGCATGTATGTATCACAAGTTGTTTGTGGACAGTTTTGTACAGTGATTTTTAAAAAGGGACATAGAGCCCCCCCCAGGGGTGTGATCTATAAATCTTGCAAGGCCTTCAGAATTTGGAGGAGGGGTGCAAATGAAGGGTACATCTTCGGAGTATTAGCCATCCCTTTTTCTTCATTTGTAGTGGCTTCTGGCTGCCAGCAAAGGGAAATTATTTTGGGTTCTCATAAAATCCTAGTGATAAAATCACAAATCCTTGATTTCTCCATCTGCTCCCTAAAAAGTGGCACATAGCAAACGGGAATACATCTTCTGGGCATGGAGCATGGGTCAATGGGGTATGGGGGTACTTGTCAATTTCCTGCATTGTGCAAGGGGTTGGACTAAATGATCCTGGAGGTCCTTCCAGCTCTAAGAGTCTATAAATCAAACAAAGAGTTGGCTGATGGCCACCAGGCAGAAGGGTCAGAGAGCCAGTTTGCTTTGATTCCCCACTCCTCCACTTGCAGCTGCTGGAATGTCCTTGGGTTAGCCATAGCTCTCGTAGTTGTCCTTGAAAGGGCAGCTGCTGTGAGAGCTCTCTCAGCCCCACCCACCTCACAGGGTGTTTGTTGTGGGGGAAAGAGATTGTAAACTACTCTGAGGCTCTGATTCAGAGAGAAGGGCAGAATATAAATCTGCGGCCTTCTTCTTCTCATTAAATGTATGCCTGAGATCTATATATCATAGGCATGCATCGTATCTATCCCTGCATTAAGTTGCCTTGACTGGCATGTTATTGTCATTTACAAGGCTTTGAGAGAAGGGTGGATGTAATTATCATGTTGTGTATTTGGAGGACAGTAGTGGATTAAAAATTAATAGTCGCTGGTGGTGGAAAGAGCTGTCAGGTCATAGCCAACTTGTAACAACTCCACAGGGTCTTCAAGATAAGAGCCAGAGCCAGATCCATATAGTTTGCTATTGCCTGCGCTTGTGCAGCAGACTCTGGACTTCCTTGGTAGGCTCCCATCCAAGGACTAACAAGGGCTGACCCTGCTTTGCTTCCAAGACCTGATGAGATCAAACTAGCCTGTTCCATCTAGGTCAGACCAAGGACCACTAGCATAGCAATAAAATTGACAGTATTTGTTTGTGGAAAGCTATAATGTGCATTGTGAGACCAGAGGAACAGTCAGTCAGGATCCCATTAACATAGTACAGTCTTCCATCTCATATGCCTTCCAACAGGTTGAGGACTCAAAATATTGAAATTAGATTCCTTCCAAATATTATAGGTAGCCTTGTTATTGGAGGCAGGGCTCTTGTGTAGAAGGTGAGGTTGTTCAAAGACCATTAGAATATCATTTACTCTGCCTCTCTTAACCCTTGGGGGTATGAGGTATGTTTCCAGTTTATCT
Organism: Heteronotia binoei; assembly: GCF_032191835.1. NCBI lineage: Eukaryota > Metazoa > Chordata > Lepidosauria > Squamata > Gekkonidae > Heteronotia > Heteronotia binoei. Next base: position 25,358,865 of record NC_083223.1, read on the forward strand.
AGATTAATAGGAACTCTATGCTCTCTAAGAAGACAAAAGCTCTAGAATTGAGAATTTTTTTTCTTCACATAATACCAGCCTCATTCACTGATTCGAAACTTTCATGCAGCAAATAGTACAGCCTCAGCTCAAGCATTCTATAGAAGCTAAATGTTTGTTTGGCTTTAAAAAACAAATACCCTGCCATTTTTAGCAAGGAGTTAGAAGCTGTACTTGGCAAACTACCAGTATGAAGAGAGGTGCCTTCTCACAGAGTAGTAGAAATAGATCAGTAAATTATTCATCTTTTGGCTGACACCAAAGAAGAAGCCAATCATAGCAAACCATTAAAAGATGGTTTTTCATTCACTTCATTTTTTTTCTTGATTCATCTTCAGTACTAGACAGTCTTGGATTCCTTAGAAAAAACCCAAGTGATGGAAAAATTTTAGTCAGCAGAGAAAGTCTTTGTTACCTCCTCCCTCGTGCTGCAGCCCAAAATGATCAATGAAATGATGATCTTGTGGGACAGGGGACCCCAGGAACAAGCCAGCCACATTTCCCCCCGGCTCCACTGGTTTCAGCAGCAGGTTTTCAAAGTGCAAAAACAGCCTTTCTTCTTCCTATCAGCAGTGACATCACCATGTGGCCAATCAAATTAGGCTATTTGACCTTCATGGCCTCAACCTGCAGCAAAATCCAAACACATCACGGTGAGCCTCACTGTTGCTAGGATAGAAGGCTCTTAAAATCAACAATAAAATGGTGACAGGACTGCAAACAGGAGAGAAATGTGCACCAAAAATATGGTAGACTGTTTTGGGGGAAACTTTCAGGCACCTTGTAAGATATGGCATGCAATGCAGTGCTTTGGACAGGGGCAAGCAGTTGATGCCATGAAGAGTGTTTGCCCTCTGAATCAAGTCATTCATCACTTAAACAGCTCGTTATTGGGTATTCCTGGTATCTTTTACTTTGTGGTCTTAATACTTTGATGTAATATTGTGTTTTAAGTCGGGAATGGCTGGGCCAATTCAGCCTTCTGCCGCCAGCCCATGAGATCATTGAGTATCGGCTCTCAGATACTATGAAGGGCCAGCTCAGTTTGTAAAGCTTGGTGTTTGATTGCATATTCAAGCATCCACTTCCTTCCTGTACTGGCTGGAGCAGTAAATACTGGAAGTGAACTAGATTAGCCAGTGTTTTCTTTTATTGGACTGGGTGTAGAGGTTTGTGTTTTCTCATGCTTGGCAGAAAGAAGAAAGACAGAAATTGAAGAAATTCCAGGTTTTTTTTTAAACTAGCAGGAATAATAATAATAATATGAGATTACAGGATTTTTTTTTTAAAAAGCCCACACCCTATGATATATTTCCTTTTCAAGTTTCCTTTAATGTTGCCAGTGTGATGATCACACCATGCAATCAGATTTGAACCGTCTGAAATAAGAGTCTAATCCCCAGTCCTGTTGAAAAGAACAGTGAGTATTTATTTGATTTCATCTATAGCCAAGGCTCAACAGTGCTAACATGAGAAGCCATGTCTCCATTAGAAGGCTGATAAGGAGTTTGAGACTCTTGAGCGGGACCAGACCAAGGCCAATGGACCCCCTAAGCACAGCCCAATAGTTATGCCCCTTCCTTTGCTCAACGGACAAGAGATCAAGACTCAGTAAGTGCTGAAAGTGAAATTTAGTCACTCGCCGTGCTAAAGAAAACACTTTTTACAATACATATTAAAGTCAAACATGGCAGATAAGGACAATTACAAAAGATTCACCTAAAGTCAAGTGTGACAATGAAAGAAGAAGAGATTGGATTTGTACTCCACCCTTCATTACCCAAAGAAGTCTCAGAGTGGCTTACAAATCTCCTTTCCCTTCCTCTCCCCACAACAGACACCCTGAGGTAGGTGGAGTTGAGAGAGCTCTAACAGAAACTGCTCTTAAGAGAAACAGCTCTGTGAGAACTTGAGAGTTAAGAGCATTATAGCTGGAGGGGAGGGACTCTGGTGCCCCTCTTCTCTTGGTGCCCTAAGCACATGCTTATTTTGTTTAATGATTAATCCAGGGCTTGTATTGAGCCATGAACACTGTGGACCTTGTAGAAGATAAGAACATAAAAAGAGTCCTGCAGTACAGACCATCTAGTCCAACATCCTGCCAACTCCAAGTTAGGAGGTTTCTGGACATTTGGAAGTGGATCATGGGGTAGGGGGCTGGGGAAAGAAGGGACTTCAGCAGGGCGTAATGTCATAGAGTCCACCCTCTGGAGCTGCCATTTTCTCCAGGGAAACTAATTTGTGTAGTTAGCTGTAATTCCAGGAGGTCTTCAAGTCCCACCTGCAGGTTGGCAACCCTGTTTTAAATCCTCTGGCTATATTATTCTTATTTAGGTTGAACTTGAGCAGATGAGAAATGAGGTGCTGAGGTCTATAATTTTTCATCCCTTCTCTGTCTTCTTCACAAATTTGTCCTTCACCTCTCTGCTGCATTTACATATCAAGTGGAAAAGAGGTCTGAGCCTTCCCTCACGAACATAACACAAAATTTACCTCATACCACAGTTCCAGCTGGCTTGGCGTCAGGGGTGCGTGGCTTAATATGCAAATGAGTTTTTGCTGTGCTTTTTCTACAAAAAAGCCCTGTGTGAGACAATGGTGCCATCAGGAGGCCTAATATGCAAATGAGTTCCTGCTGGGTTTTTTCCCTACAAAAAAACCCCTCCCACACATTCATATCAGACATTCCTTCCTTCCCCATCCCCAGGGTTTGGCTTCAAAAGGTCCCTAGCTTTGCAGCTATTGGGCTATGCAACCCTACAAGACACATAAATGAACATGATTGCCACTGTCAACTTTTGTGTTCAAATAAGATTCCCAAAGAACAGTTGGTGAGATGACAAGTTGGTGAGAGTCCAAGTTACCCCTTAATGATCTATGGGGATCTTGAGCTAGTAGATAATTCTCTGAGAAGCCCTTGGGAGCAGCCATGTCTCAGTGGTAGTCTACAAGCTTTGCACGCATAAGGTAACAAGCTCAGTCCTCTGCCATTCTATTATTAATATAAATAACCAAGTAATTTCTCTCAAACCTTGAGGAATTGTTAACTGTCAGAGAAGACAGTACTGAATCACATAAACCTATGGTCTGACTGAATACGTTGTTGTTGTTCAGTCGCACAGTCGAGTCTGACTCTTTGCGACCCCATGGACAAAGTCACGCCAGGCCCTCCTGTCTTCCACTATCCTCCGAAGTCTGCTCAAATTCGTGTTTGTTACATCAGTAATGCTGTCCAGCCATCTCATCTTTTGCCATCCCCCTCCTTCTTTTGCCTTCTGTCTTTCCCAGCATTAGGATCTTCTCCAGTGAGTGCTCTCTTCTCATTTGGTGGACAAAGTATTTGAGCTTCAACTTCAGCATCTGATCTTCCAGGGAACAGTCTGGGTTGATTTCCCTTAGGACTGACTGACTGGATCTTCTTGCAGTCCAAGGGACTCTCAAGATCTTTTCTCCAGCACCACAGCTCAAAAGCATCTATTCTGCGCTCGGCCTTCCTTATGGTCCAGCTCTCACAGCCATACATTACTACTGGGAATACCATCGCTTTGACTATACGGACTTTTGTTGGCAGTGCGATGTCTCTACTTTTTATTATACTGCCCAGGTTTGCCATAGCTGTCGTCCCAAGGAGCAAAATTTCATGGCTACAGTCACCATCTGCAGTGATCTTGAACCCCAGAAATGTGAAGTCTGTCACTACTTCCATGTCTTCCCCTTCTATTTGCCATGGTGTGATGGGGCCGGATGCCATGATCTTAGTTTTTTTTTATGTTGAGTTTCAAGCCTACTTTTGTGCTCTCCTCTTTCACCCTCAACAAGAGGTTCTTTAGGTCCTCCTCACTTTCTGCCATTAGAGTGGTATCATCTGCATATCTGAGATTGTTGATGTTTTTCCCGGCAATCTTAATTCTGGTTTGTGCTTCATCCAGGCCAGCATTCTGCATGATATACTCTGCGTATAAATTAAATAAGCAGGGCGACAATATACATCCTTGTCAAACTCCTTTTCCTATTCTAAACCAATTTGTTCCATATCCCGTTCTGACAGTTGTTTCTTGACCCTTATACAGGTTTCTCAGGAGACATGTGAGGTGGTCTGGTACTCCCATCTCTTTTAGGACTTGCCACAGTTTGTTGTGATCCACACAATCAAAGGCTTTAGCATAGTCAATGAAACAGAAATAGACGTTTTTCTGATACTCCCGTGCTTTCTCCATAACCCAGCGAATGTTGGCAATTTGATCTCTAGTTCCTCTACCTCTCCAAAACCCAGCTGGAACTTCTGGTAGTTCCCGATCTACATACTGCTGAAGCCTAGCTTGCAGTATCTTTAACATGACCTTGCTAGCATGTGAAATGAGTGCAATGGGGCGATAGTTTGAACATTCCTTGGCATTACCCTTCTTTGGGATTGGAATATAAACTGACCTTTTCCAATCCTGTGACCACTGTTGTGTTTTCCAAATTTGTTGACATAATGTGTGCATCACTTTAACAGCATCATCTTTTAGGACTTTGAATAGTTCAGCTGGGATACCGTCATCTCTGCTCGCTTTGTTGTTAGTAATGCTTTTTAAGGCCCATTTGACTTCACACTCCAGGATATCTGGCTCAAGGTCAGCGATTTCACTGTCATGGTTGTCAAGGACATTGAGGTCCTTCTTGTATAATTCTTCTGTGTATTCTTGCCACCTCTTCCTGTTCTCTTCTGCTTCTGTTAGGTCCCTACCGTTTTTGTCCTTTATCATGGCCATCTTTGCACGAAATGTTTCCTTGATTTCTCCAATTTTCTTGAAGAGATCTTTTGTCCTTCCCATTCTATTATTTTCCTCTATTGCTTTGCCACTTGTGGGAAGGGCCACTTGTGGGAAGGGCGGGATATAAATCCCAAATAAATAAATAAATAAAATTGTTCTTTCAGGAAGGCCTCCTTATCTATCCTTGCTGTTCTCTGAAAATCTGCATTCAGTTGGCTGAATTTTTCCTTTTCACCTTTGCCTTTCGCTTTCCTTCTTTTCTCAGCTATTTGTAAAGCCTCATCAGACAGCCACTTTGCTTTCTTGCATTTCTTTTCCTTTGGGATGGTAATGATTGCTGCCTTCTGTACAGTGTTATGAACCTCTGTCCACAGTTCTTCCGGCACTCTGTCTATCAACTCTAGTTCCTTAAACCTATTTTTCACCTCCACTGTATATTCATAAGGGATATGATCAAGGTCAAACCTGAATGACCTGATGACTTCCCCAGTTTTTTTCGGTTTAAGCCTGAATTTTGCAATGAGTAGCTCATGATCTGAGCCGCAGTCAGCTCCAGGTCTTATTTTTGCTGACTGTAAGGAGCTTCTCCATCTTTGACTGCAGAGTATGTAATCAATCTGATTTTTGTGTTACCCATCAGGTGATGTCCATGTGTAGAGTCACCTTTTAGGTTATTGGAAGAGGGTGTTCGCTATGATCAGTTTGTTCTCTTGACAAAACTCTACTAGCCTTTGCCCAGTTTCATTTTGTTATCCAAGGCCAAACTTGTCTGTTGTTCCAGTTACCTTTTGACTTCCTTCTTCCAGTCCCCTATGATGAGGAGGACATCTTTTTTTGGTATTAATTCTAGAAGGTGTTGTAGATCTTCATAGAACTCTTCTGCATCAGTGGTTGGGGCATAGACTTGGATTACTGTGATATTGAATGGTTTGCCTTGGATACGGACCGAGATCATTTTTGAGATTGTATCCCATTACTGCCTTCCTTACTCTCTTGTTAACTATAAAGGCCACACCATTTCTTCTACGGGACTCTTGCCCACAATAATAGATATAGTGATCCTTTGAGTTAAATTCAACCATTCCCGTCCATTTTAGCTCACTGATTCCCAAGATGTTGATGTGTCTTGCCATCTCTTGTTTGACTACAACCAGCTTACCTTGGTTCATAGATCTTACATTCCACATTCCGATGCAGTATTGTTCTTTGCAGCATTGGACTGTTCTTTCACCATCAGACACATCCACAACTCAGCGTCCTTTCAGCTTTGGCCCAGCCACTTCACTCTTTCTGTGGTTACTTGGACTTACCCTCCTCTCTTCCTCAGTAGCATATTGGGCACCTTCAGACCTGAGGGGCTCATCTTCCAGCACCATATCTTTTAGCCTTTTGTTACTGTCCATGGGGTTTTCTTGGCAAGGATACTGGAGTGATTTGCCATTTCCTTCTCCAGCGGATCACATTTTGTCTGGGTTCTCAGCTGTGGCCTGTCCATCTTGGGTGGCCCTGCATGGCATAGCCCACAGCCTCATTGAACTGCGCAATCCCTTTGTATATACCTTGAGAATGTGATCTGAGAAAACCTTGGCTGCATTTGTGGTACTCTTCTACAGGATTTATATGTAATTTTAATCAAGGTCTTCCTTTTTAGGGGGAGGGATGATACAGTATCAATTCCTTTGCTTTTGATGTACAAGTGAAGGATACAGATACCTATTGATCATTCAACTGATAGATTAAAAACCACTCACTGATAAGGTTGTCAAATCTAGATTGGGACATACTTTGGAGATTTTGGGGGTGAAACCTGGGGAGGGCAGGACTTGGGGTGGGGAGGGGCCTCAGCATGGTATAATGCTATAGAGTCCTCCTGCCAAAGCAGCCTTTTTCTCAAGTCAAATTGATCTCAGTCATCTCCCATCTTCTGGGCATGGCCATGGAGCAGGGGTAACTGGGTGTGGGGGAAAGGTATTTGTGAATTTCCTGCATTGTGCAGGGGGTTCAACTATCCTGGAGGTCCCTTCCAACTCTGATTTTTTTATCTGGAAAACAGTAGTAATTCCAGAAGATCTCTAGGCCCCACCTGGAGGTTGGCAACCCTAGCAGGCTTTAGGTATATCAAAAGGGCTGGATGTGGCCAGTGTTTCTTTGTGAGGAAGGGGGGCCTTTTAATGAAGAGCAGACCCAGCTCTGCCATACCACAAACTGCCTTTGAAAGTCCCTTCTGTTTCAAAAGTGGTTTGCCATGAGGCATGGAGGAACCGCTGCTTGAGAACTGCAAGGCCAAACCCGTTTAGGCTGCCTGGAACTAGTTTTCTGGCTCTTGTATCCTGCCTGTGGATTCTCAGTGCGCACTTTCCTAGGAGTAACTGGGTGCAGGATTGCACTCCAACAGAGTTCCAGCATTCTTTTCAAGGAATTTACAGTTTGTTTAAAATATTGTTCTTTCATAAAACCGACATATTAAATTTCTCTGGTAGTAAAATCTATCCATAGATGTACAATACTGAAGGCGGGAACCTCATTGTGGCATGAACGAACACCCATTCTAGGTGGTTAGAGTTTCTAAAACAGAATCCGCATGCCATAAACACGGCTATTTCAATGAAATTGTTTGCACATGTCCCTTGTCTGTTCCCCCTTATACCATCTCTGCTGCCAACATGTTACCAAGCAAACCCTTTCTGCCTCTTTATCTGTGATTTAAATGTATTGTGACATATTTTTAAACAATAGTAGGAAACCTCACTTACAATTTTAATTATAAAATGATGTTATAAAATTATATCCACATTTTACACCCGGTAGTTAGCGATCTCCATTTGACACAAGCAACCTTTTTCTGAGTGGCTCTTTGGTTGATTTCAATGGTTTTGCGCATGTAATGGATATAAAAACAAGACATTTTTAGGAAGCACATATTGGATCATGTTGAAAAGAAGTAGCCAAACTCATAAATGCAATCATTCTGCTACAGTACATGCCAAGAGAATTAGTAACATACTTGAAGGGGGGGGGGGTAGGGAGAGAATTTGGCTTTTTAAAGTAACAGTTCGGGGTTGCTACAATGTAAGTACAGTCTTCCACGCCTGCATTAATTGCTTGGCTTTTATATTTATGCCTTTACTACATTTCATATCACAGCTGCTTCCAATATTTCTCTTAAAACTGACAGCTCTTTATGTAACAAAGAGTCTTTTGGCACTTTTAAGGCTAACAAATCTCTCTATGTGCCTCTGAGCTCTGACATACATGACTACTAATTCCTAAAACCCTAAAGTAATTTTGTTGACTGATAATTATGAAAAATGAGCTCAAATACATTTGCTGGGTTTCCATGAACAAATCTGAATTATCTCTTTTAATAATCAAAAAAAGAGATAATAATAGTGATAAATAATACCAGGCTAGATTTCAAAATCTCCTCATTGTGAAAGGTCCGATTAGCTATTTATAAATAAAAATATTTGTGTGTGTATAAGTAAAAATGTGGATTTGATTTTCAAAAAAATAATTTAGTAACATTTATATAGTGAGCATAGGTCCCCAAAACAAACCCTTGCATATCCTTAGCCACTTTAATCATAAGGTCTGTCTTTAATCCTAGAAAACACTTGGGCTTTGGTTTCTTTCAAGTGGAGAGAAAGTTCCACAATGAGGAAAATAGTCACCCAAAGAGTGTTTCTCTGCTTGCTGTGCTCTCAACCCAGTTCTAGGAGGGCATGCTTAGCGGTCCGGAGCATACCCAACAGAGACCACAAGAAGGAATGGAGGAAAATGAGGTGTTTGGGCATATAGGACCCATAAGGGGGGTTTCAGGTAAAAATCTATACCATGGGAGAATTAATGAATGGGGTTAAAATTTAAATTATCTGATTATAATTAAACAATTGAACTTTACAGTTAAACTAGTTCTCTCCAATTACTTCATAGGAGCTTTTCTGCATTTGGGAGGGGGGGGGTCAGTTCTGGTTTCAGTTTATCTCCTGCTTTCAGCACACAGTTTTGTGACTTTAGTTTTCACTTCATTGTATGTTTTTCCCTTGTTTTATTTCTGGCTATTTTGAGGCCACTTTTACTTCAATCATTTTCTGGAAGCTGGTTTTGAATTGGCTTTTTCCTAGTGTGTAATGATTCTGTCAAGTAGCCCATGGCACAGAGTGGTAAAGCTGCAGTACTGCAGTCCAAGCTCACTGCCAGCAGCCTGAGTTCGATCCTGGCAGAAGCTGGGTTCAGGTAGTCAGCTGAAGGTTGACTCAGCCTTCCATCCTTCTGAGGTCAGTAAAATGAGTACCCAGCTTGCGGGGGGAGTGTAGATGACTGGGGAAGGCAATGGCAAACCACCCCGTAAAAAAAAAGTCTGCTGTGAAAATGTCATGATGCAACCAGTGTTCCCTCTAAGCTGAGTTAGTGTGAGCTAGCTCACAGATTTTTAATGTCCAGCTCACACATTTTTGTCTTAGCTCAGGAAGGATGACCCCAGAGCACACTAATTTATGCGGTAGCTCACAACTTTAATGCCAGTAGCTCACAACTTTAATGCCAGTAGCTCACAACTTTAATGCCAGTAGCTCACAACTTTAATACTAGTAGCTCACAAAGTAGAATTTTTGCTCACAAGACTCTGCAGTTTAGAGGGAACATTGGATGCAACATCACCCCAGAGTTGGAAATGACTGGTGCTTGCACCTTAACCTTTTAATGATTCTATCAGTATTCTTTGTCCCATCCACTTTTCAATTATTGGGCTGTAGTCATTGTTAAACCACTCCCTCCCCCCCCCCCAGGACAGTGATTTCAATTATTTCTTTTAATCAGCACTTATATATCAATATAATACTGTAGAGTTGTCATGATAGTTTCATAGAATCATCGAGCTGAAAGGGACCTCCAGGGTCATCTAGTCCAACCAGCCCCGTAGCTTGGGAGGCAGGGAAGAGCCCGGGGAGAGAGGCAGCTAAAATGGGTCTGTGGGGAGACCGGGGGAGGCAGGGAAGAGCCTGGGGATAGTGGCGGTGGCGAAAACAGGGCTGCGACGAGAGCGGCGGGGAAAGGAGGGGCTGCACAGGTGGAAGGGGGGGTTGGGTGGAGGGGCTGTACCCCCCGGGCTCCACCGTGGCTACGGGCCTGAGTCCAACTCCCTGCACAATGCAGGAAACTCACAAACACCTCCTCCTAAATTCACAGGATCTTCATTGCTGTCAGATGGCCATCTAACCTCTGTTTAAAAACCTCCAAGAAAAGAGAGCCCACCACCTCCCAAGGGAGTCTGTTCCACTGAAGAGCCACTCTAACGGTCAGAAAGTTCTTCCTACTGTTGAGACGGAAACTCTTTTGATTTAATTTCAACCCATTAGTTCTGGTCCTATCTTCTGGGGCCACAGAAAACAATTCCACACCCTCCTCTATATGACAGCCCTTCAAGTACTTGAAGATGGTGATCATATCACCTCTCAGCCATCTCCTCTCCAGGCTAAACATGCCCAGCTCCTTCAACCTTTCTTCATAGGACTTGGTCTCCAGACCCCTCACCATCTTCATCGCCCTCCTCTGGACGTGTTCCAGCTTGTCTATATCCTTCTTAAGATGTGGTACCCCAAACTGAACACAATACTCCAGGTGAGGTCTTTCCAGAGCAGAGTAAAGCAATACCATCATTTCACGTGATCTGGACACTATACTTCTTTAGGCAGGTTCTCTGAATTCCCAGCTTTCATTTTTTCCAAGTCCCTGACTCCTTCCCTGGCAAAGATATAAGGACAAAGGGGAGAGGATAGACTTACTTTTTTTAAAATGAAAGCTGTGAGAACCATGCTGGTTCTCAACTTCTGTTGTGGGTATTGGGGAGAACAAATTGAGATGTTGTTTGGTAAGTGTTATTGAACATTTGTTTTGTCTGAATGTCAGGCTCTAGGAATAGAGTTCATAACTTAGAAATATTCCTTTACTTGGAGTTTTAGTTGACATCAATAAGGGAATAATAATTGTGGGCATGCCCTAAGGCAGCAGTGGGGAACCTCCATCCCAAGGGCCGTATGTGGCCCTCAAGGTCACTTGATGTGGCCCTCGGGGATTGCTGGACTGAACCAAGCCATGTGGCAGCCTCTCTGGGGCCTGGCTAGCCAGCTAGGATCGTGGGGCCCATCTGTGCTGTGCAGCAGCCTGCCCAGGGTCTGGCAGGGATCACAGGCCAGATGAACTGTGCAGCAGCCTCCCTGGGGCCTGGCTGGCCAGCCAGAATTGCTGCAGGGCCTGCAAAAGTTACTGCCACAGTTCAGTTTGCACTTGATTATCCCAGATGGTGTGGCCTAATATGCTAATGAGTGTGTGGTCTAATATGCTACTGAGTTCCTGCTGGATTTGCCTAGGGTGGCAGACCAGGTGTGTGTGTGTGTGTGTGTGCCAGTTTAGGCTCTCCCCACATGATTTCAAATAGAAAAACAATTATTTGCATTAATTTTGCTGGTCTGAATCATTCTCCCTTGGGGGAGCACTGTTTTTTAAATTGATAATTTGTATTGCCCATGAATGATGTTATAAATATCCATAGGGCCCTTGGCACCCAACCCAACTTCCTTAGTTCTGCCTTCTCAGCCCACCCCATGGAGTATAGTTTGGCTTTGGGCAGCTCATTCCTTCCCATCGGTCTTGACTTGACTATATGGCCTAGGACCTGCCTACCTTAGGGACCGTCTCTCCCCCCATGTTCCCCAGAGAGTACTGAGATCGGGCTCCCAAAATCTGCTTGTTATCCCCGGGCCAAAGGAGGCCCGTCTGAAATCCACCAGTGACAGGGCCTTTTCTGTAACGGCTCCTTGCTGCCGGAAGAGGTGAGGGCCCTGCGGGACCTTGGCCAGTTCTGCAGGGCTTGTAAGACAGCCCTCTTCCAGCTGGCCTATAACTAACTGGCATTCTGCCAGCTTTTTTCTTCAATCTCATCCAAATTACTTGTTTATTATATCCTCCATTCTCTTTTGTCCACGCAGGTTCTATGATCCCAAAATATATTGGATACCTTCTGTCACCTCTACGTTTTTAAAATGAAAGCTTGGAATTTCGAGGATCTGATTAACAGATTCTTATAATGTTTTGATGCTATAATGATATGTCAAGTTTTCCATTTCAAAAACCAAAAAAGCCCCTTTGTGAGTGCAGGCAGAGATGCCCCCATGAAGGCCTGGAGCAGGGCAAATGTACAGAAGACTGCATGCGAAAGTCCCATTGCTACTATGCTGTACAGGCAACCAAAAATGGCAGTAGGGAAATCACACCTGTCCCCATGAGAACACTTCCATTGGGCACACACAGCTAATTCTTCCCCCTTCCACTCATTCTTCTAGCCATTCTGCTATTTGCATCACTCTGTACAACATACAAAGAGCCAGATGCAAAGTTGTACTGATTCTTCTGTGCTCCTAGTTATCTTTCACCCAAGACCATTCTGTTTATTATCTCGTAATTATTTATTTATTTAGAGAATGGTTGATGTGCCAGTTCTCCAGAAAACCTACTCAAACCAGCTCACAATTTTTTAAAAAGATCACAAAGCAGCATAAAATCATTAAAATTAACAAACCATTAAAAGCCCAGCCACAGTATAAAGCTCTGGAGAGTTACCTCTTCTAAGCTCATAGAAGTCCGTGGTCTTAGAAGGGTGTGATGCTGTTCAGAATGGCACAGCCAGCAGGCAAGATCTGGCTGTGCACAAGCGGAGGGGAGGCTGCCTTAAGATATATTCCATGTGAGATTTATTGTCTTTAGAAAGGAAAGGATATTCTTTATTGATAAAGAAATGCATAATGTGATAAGAAGTCTGACATAGGCATTCTAACTAGCTGTCTAACTAGGAGGGACAGAGACCACACCTTAGAGGCTGGAGTGGGGGGAAGCCTCTGGAAAGAAGAAAGCCTTTAAGATTGCCATTCTAGGTAACTAAGGGATAGCAGCAGAACCAGAAGATCAGACATAGGTACTTTGACTCTCAAAAGTTTATGCCTCCAAATTCTTGTTGGTCTCTACAGTGTCAGTGGACTCAAATCCTTTCTGAAACTAAGGATCTGACTCCTGAAGTGTATAAAAATTGGCAAGACAAATTGGCTATGAAATTATTTCACAAACCTACAAATGAAAATTCCATGTTACATTTCGCTTCATACCGCCCGTAACATCATAGGGCTAATCTGCCTCTGGGGCAGTTTTTTAGATCCAAAAGGAATTCCTCTATAGAACAAGATTACACCAGAGAATCCCAAACTTTAGTGGAACAATTTGTACAGAGTAGCTATCCTAAAGATATTATCTTTAAGGCTAAATGTAGGGCTGAGCAAAGGAATAGGAAGCAGTTATTGCAATATAAACAATGGGATCAGATCCAAAAATTACTTGTTCTTTTCAGTTCTCTAACATTCCTTATGGAATTAGCTGGAGTACTAGGAAGCACTGGCACATTGTTTCCGATCTACTGGGTTGCAAGGATCTTCCTAGTATAGGTCTTCAGCAAGACAGGAATTTAAAGAATGCACTGGTAAGGGCTGACGTAGCAGAAAATAGGACAGAAGTAAAGTAAGTAAAGTAAAAGGAAATAACCAATCTGGCCATTGCAAGGTCTGTAAATATATGATAGTTGGAGAAAAAAAATCAGATGCATATAAAGGGATCTTGTTATACTCTTGTTATGCTAAGATTACCATTCAGATGCATATAAAGGGATCTTGTTATACTCTTGTTATACTAAACAGGTAACATACTTCATCATATGTCCTTGCAGCCTTTTATATAAAGGCAGTGCCAGCCCTAGGGTGCATGGTGTCCCAAGAAGGCTCCCTGCCCGGCACCACCTCCGCCTCCTGCCTTTCCTCCACCATGCCCTTTTGCACGCACACATGCCCCCCCAGAGCTTGCTGCAACGAGGGTGGGCCTTACCAGCTTCAAGGCAGCCTCGTGGTTTTTGAAGCCAGCATGGGAGGAACCTTCTCCCCCCTCCTTTCCAGAACCGGAAGTGAGGGAGCTGTTGGTAGTGGTGGTGGCGGCAGCAGCAGGAGCAGCGACAGGGAGAGGCAAACTAGATGGTTGTCTTGGGCACGGGGGGGGGGGGGGCGCCCAATTGGGCTCCCCCTCCCAGTGCCCTAGGCAATTACCTAGTTTGCCTAGTGGGTGAGCCGGCCTTGTATACAGGCATATCAACATGTGATATAAGAACACATGTCTTGGAACATCAATCAAGGATCTGACACAAGGTTAAGGATGCCTCTTTAGTGGACCATTACATGAAGCTAAGCCATTCAGCAGAGGATATCAAATTCTGTCTGATCTTTGCTTATAAACCCAAGCCATATCATTTGGAGAATGTTACACATTCTTTTACAAAAGGAGTTACAAGTTCTTTTACAAAAGGAGACAGAATTTACAAACGTGTGCCCCTTTTGGTTTAAATCAGGAATTAATGTTTCTTCATTTATTTAAAAATTGTTTCACTATTTTTTCCCTGTAATTATTACAGAATTATTAGAGTCTGCTTAAATGGAAGCAGGAGAAAGAATGTTTTGAGAACCTTTCCATCAGCGAGCCATGAGGAGTATGCCTCATAGTCAATTGACAGGAACTACTGGGGTAGACCTTGGAGTGGGAATATATTGACTTTTGGTAATTCGCTATGGATTATGAATGGAGTGAAATCTGGTTTGTTGAAATGTATGGTTTGAAATTATTTACAGTTCCCATTTCAATATCTGCTTGATTTGATAAAGAACGCCTAAATGCGAGATTTACTGGACCCGAATCTCAACTTTGGCTTTTGGTCTCTCTAACATCCAGATCCACTTATGGAATTGTTTGTGGATTCTTTTATGTATTAATTTTATTGTAATAAGGGATCCAGGACTATATATTTGTAAAGAAAACTTGTGGACTTCAACTGTTTTAACTGTACTTTTGAATTTGTTTATGCTCCTGTGTGCGCTACTCAGATCTTCTTCGTGGTCTCTGTGCTTCACACTCATGGGATAGAGTGCCTGCGCCGGTCCCTGAATCGGTACCTAAAAAGCCCGGGGTTTTTTTCGCGCTCGGCACCAACGGACATGCGCAGGCGTCCCAGGCACCAGCACGAGGATCCCGCCAGTTCCTTTCTGACCGCTGCGCTGAGAGGATCTCCTTTCGTGTCCCCGGTCGGTAAAGTAATCTTAGATTGCTTTTTTCCTGTTGTATATAGCCCGTTTGTTATTTTCTTAGCGTAGTTAGTTAGTTAGTTAGTTGTTAGATAGTTAGTGTTGTTTAAAAAAAAAAAGTTTGTTGGACTTGCCCTTTGGAGCTCGGTTTTCCCCCCGTGTTTTATCCCTCAGAGACTTTCCTGGGTGGGTTTTTTTCCTGGGCGTCTATGGAAAGACGTTGGGGTTTTTTTAAGAGGTACCGATGGGTGAGGCCGCAGCCCTGACGGTCACATCGGCTGAGACTTCGCCGATCAGGACTGAGATGCCGGTAGAGCGCGGGCGTTCCACGAAATGGCCTTCTGAAGGGTCAGTGGACACCCCGGCTAAGAAGCATCGGGATGACTCGGGGACCCGATCATCCGTGCCGAAGAAGGTGAAATCGAAGGAGAAGCGAAAGAAGAGACCATCCCGCACCCCTTTGCCTTCGCATGACGCTTCGACATCGACAGCTCCACCAAGGAAGATCTTGATGTTCCCGCGTCGTAGCTCTTTGGTGTCGAGAGGCAGTGCTTCGCAGCTGCGCCTATCGGCATCAGAGCAAGAGATCGACCCGACTCAGCGCTCCCAATCTTCAGGGTCCAGGCGTCGCAGTGCGAGCGACTCGGTCTCAGAGGTGGAGGTGTTGACGCCGATGGAGCCTTTGGCACTGATGGATCAGGTGAGAGGCCGGAGAGAGCTGGAACCGACTACAGTAGCTCGTCGCTTCCCACCGCTTCCACCATGGGAGCAGCGCCAATGGCCTCCTTACGCTTATCCCTACCCACCGTACCAATGGTACCCTCCTCGTGAGTTCGCAGACTGGGACCAGCAGTCCGAGGCATCCCATATGTCCAGGCTGTCTCAACACTCTAGACGACATCCTTCAGCATCGATCTCTGTCCTGTCTGACAGATGTGGCGTGGTGGTGGAGGAAGTCCAAACTCAGTCGTCGGTGTCGATCCGGTCGCCTGTCAGACAGTCAACTCCGGTGCTCTCAGAACATTCTCTACGCAGAGAGTCTTCATCATCGGACTCCGAGGTAGGTACCAACGATCCGGACCGGGCTTTGGAACCTTTACCAGTGTCTCATATGGCTGAGAATCTTCCCAGCTCACCATCGGAGGATCTGAAGTTGTACGGGGACCTGGTGAAGAGGATGGCACTCTCCCTCTCGCTTCCAGTGACACAGCTGCAAACCGTTGTAGACGATAACGTGTTCGCCATCATGCAGCGGGATACGTCTACAGCGGTTGCCCTGCCGGTGACGAAGGTCATCCTACAGGTGGTGAAGGAGCCCTGGGCGAAACCTGCTTCTACACCCGTTTCATCGAGAAGGTTGGACCATATGTACCGTGTCCAAGAGACCAGGGCTGAGTTCCTCTTTACACACCCAAAGCCAAATTCGGTGGTCGTTTCCTCCTCGTCGAAGGCCCACAAGACGCACTCCTCTCCACCAGACAAGGAGGGAAAGAAGCTGGATAACATCTTTAAAAAGGGTTCCAGAGGAGATCCGGGAAATTACAGGCCAGTCAGTCTGACTTCAATACCGGGAAAGTTGGTAGAAACCATTATCAAGGACAGAATGAGTAGGCACATTGATGAACACGGGTTATTGAGGAAGACTCAGCATGGGTTCTGCAAGGGAAGATCATGCCTCACTAACCTGTTACATTTCTTTGAGGGGGTGAACAAACATGTGGACAAAGGAGACCCGATAGATGTTGTTTACCTTGACTTCCAGAAAGCTTTTGATAAAGTTCCTCATCAAAGGCTCCTTAGAAAACTTGAGAGTCATGGAGTAAAAGGACAGGTCCTCTTGTGGATCAAAAACTGGCTGAGTAATAGGAAGCAGAGAGTGAGTATAAATGGGCAGTCTTCGCAGTGGAGGACGGTAAGCAGTGGGGTGCCGCAGGGCTCGGTACTGGGTCCCATCCTCTTTAACTTGTTCATAAATGATTTAGAGTTGGGAGTGAGCAGTGAAGTGGCCAAATTTGCGGATGACACTAAATTGTTCAGGGTGGTGAGAACCAGAGAGGATTGTGAGGAACTCCAAAGGGATCTGTTGAGGCTGGGTGAGTGGGCGTCAATGTGGCAGATGCGGTTCAATGTGGCCAAGTGCAAAGTAATGCACATTGGGGCCACGAATCCCAGCTACAAATACAAGTTGATGGGGTGTGAACTGGCAGAGACAGACCAAGAGAGAGATCTTGGTGTCATGGTAGATAATTCACTGAAAATGTCAAGACAGTGTGCGTTTGCAATAAAAAAGGCCAACGCCATGCTGGGAATTATTAGGAAGGGAATTGAAAACAAATCAGCCAGTATTATAATGCCTCTGTATAAATCGATGGTGCGGTCTCATTTGGAGTACTGTGTGCAGTTGTGGTCGCCGCACCTCAAAAAGGATATTATAGCATTGGAGAAAGTTCAGAAAAGGGCAACTAAAATGATTAAAGGGCTGGAACACCTTCCCTATGAAGAAAGGTTGAAACGCTTAGGGCTCTTTAGCTTGGAGAAACGTCGACTGAGGGGTGACATGATAGAAGTTTACAAGATAATGCATGGGATGGAGAAAGTAGAGAAAGAAGTACTTTTCTCCCTTTCTCACAATACAAGAACTCGTGGGCATTCGATGAAATTGCTGAGCAGACAGGTTAAAACGGATAAAAGGAAGTACTTCTTCACCCAAAGGGTGATTAACATGTGGAATTCACTGCCACAGGAGGTGGTGGCGTCCACAAGCATAGCCACCTTCAAGAAGGGGTTAGATAAAAATATGGAGCAGAGGTCCATCAGTGGCTATTAGCCACAGTGTGTGTGTGTGTGTGTGTGTATATATATATATATATATATTTGGCCGCTGTGTGACACAGAATGTTGGACTGGATGGGCCATTGGCCTGATCTAACATGGCTTCTCTTATGTTCTTATGTTCTCTTATCGGGAGGAAGTTCTACTCTTCTGGGGCGCTGGGAGTAAAGGTATCTAACTATGCCGCATGCATGGCTAGATACCAATACTCCGTGTGGGAACAACTTACCCCCCCTCCTGTCTTCCCTGAATGAGGAGAAGAGGTCGGCTGCAAAGAAGTTGCAGAAGGAAGGCTTTGCTGTAGCCAACAACAACTGGCTGCAGCAAAGCACATAGTTGATGTCTCAGCAAGGACCATCACTTCTGCCGACTGCCTCCGCCGCCACTCCTGGCTCAGATCCACGGCTCTCCAGCAGGACACCAGGGCCTTCGTTGAAGATCTGCCCTTCGAAGGCGAAGGCCTGTTCAGCTCTACCACCGACAATGCGCTCCAGGAAATGGATAAAAGTATAAAAACTTCCAGGAACCTGGGCATACCGGCATCTTCCAGAGCTGCAAGACAGAAACAGTGGCACAAGCCTTGGGCAAAGAATCCGTACCAAAAGTTTTCCCCGGAACAGCAGAGGAGACCTCGCTCTGCTCAAACTGAGAGTAAGTCCCCATACAGGGGGAACAACAGAAACCGTTATGCTTCAGCACAGACCACCAGCAAGTCCAAGGGCACTCGCCCTCAAAAGCAGGGCCTTTGACTTTGAACATATGAACATGTGAAGCTGCCTTATACTGAATCAGACCTTTTGGTCCATCAAAGTCAGTATTGTCTTCTCAGACTGGCAGCGGCTCTCCAGGGTCTCAAGCTGAGGTTTTTCACACATATTTGCCTGGACCCTTTTTTGGAGATGCCAGGGATTGAACCTGGGACCTTCTGCTTCCCAAACAGATGCTCTACCACTGAGCCACAGTCCCTCCCATAACTTTCTGGCAGCATGCGTCACCGTCCCCTCTTCTCCTTCGTCTATCCGCCTCCGCCCATTCCTGTCGGCCTGGGAGTCCATTACTATGGACAGGTGGGCACTTTCCGTCGTAGCGGAAGGCTACAAAATAGATTTTGCTCAGATTCCGAACCAATCTGTGGTAATTACCACTCCCCCTTCCCCACCTCTGCTAGCGGAGGTGAGCAACCTCTTACAGAAACAAGCCATAGAGAGGATCCCAATGGAGGCCAGGACGGGAGGCTTCTACTCTCGTTACTTCCTGGGTTTTTTAGGTACCTGGGGTTTTTAGGTACCGATTCTGGGTTTTTTAGGTACCGATTCGGGGATTGGTGCAGGCGCTCT
Organism: Heteronotia binoei; assembly: GCF_032191835.1. NCBI lineage: Eukaryota > Metazoa > Chordata > Lepidosauria > Squamata > Gekkonidae > Heteronotia > Heteronotia binoei. Next base: position 25,377,993 of record NC_083223.1, read on the forward strand.
ATCCCATGAGTGTGAATGCACAGATGACCACTCGAAGATCTACAGTTACAGGTAAGCAACCTGTCTTTGCTGTTTGTCAAGTCGGCTGGATTCAATAACGAGTCTTTGGTATCAAAGTTTACTAGTTTATTGAAAACAGAGCTGAAGACCATGATAGAGATTGAAGGACTGGGGTACACAGAAATTAACCAAGCATTTTAAGGTAAAGATCAAAGGATTCCTACGGGAGGGGCACTCTATGCAGTATAGTTTCACACTAGGATGTTACTCCTTCGTTCCCAAGCAAAAGGCCTTGGCGCTTAACACTCCCACAGACACCCAGCTTGAGAAGGCTCCGAAATCTTGTTACCATATCAGCATTTCAAAGCAGGCTACACAACAAAGACATAGTTAAGAGGGGAGGGGGGAGGAGAGGTAGCTAGCAGCATTCGGTGTTCAGTAAGAGTCCAGAATCCTTTGCTTCTGAACCAGAGTTGGATAACATGTTAACAACAATACAGCAGACTTGACATACTGCCCCCCCTAAGCCCCCCCTGCAGCGCGGGCTCGAGGTGGCTCCTGATTATGGCTTTGCGTTTCAGAACTGTGCTTCGTTGACTCTGATTGGTGCCAGTCGGTCGGGTGCGGGCTCCGACGAAGCAAGCTGCAATGAAATACAGGGTGGATTTTACCAAGTGCCGGAGGCAAATCTAACTCCACCGTTACTGGATTAATTACCCGTTTGATCTTAAAGGGCCCCACGAACTTAAAAGCTAGTTTCCTGGATGGTTGGGAGAGGGGTAGATTTTTCGTTGACAGGTATACTGAGTCCCCCACTTTTAGTTCCCAGACCGGCACATGAGACTTGTCATATTGCCTCTTATAAGCCTCTTTGGCTGTTTTTAAGTTTTCCTGGATGGACGGCCAGCATTGGCTGGGTCCCTGCCACCATTGCTCGAAGGCAGAGTCTGTGCCCGGATCTCCCCCCCCTGGCAGCATCGGGATCGGTTTTCCCTCATACCCAAACACTGTGGAAAAGGGGGAAGCCTTGGTGGAGCTGTGGGCACTGTTGTTATAGGCATACTCTGCAAAGGGGAGGAGGTCTACCCAGTCGGACTGGCGTTGGCTCACAAAGCACCGCAAGTATTGTTCCAGCACCCCGTTCACTCTCTCTGTCTGTCCGTCCTTCTGGGGGTGGTACGCTGAGCTCAGTCCCTGCTCAATCCCTAACAATTTGCAGAACTCCCGCCAGAAGGTGGCAACGAACTGAGGTCCACGGTCACTAATGACTTTGTCGGGGATTGAGTGGTGTTTTGCCACGTGTCAAAAAATAAGGTCGCCAGTTTCTTGGCTGTGGGTAGCTGGGCACAGGGGATGAAATGTGCTTGTTTGGAAAACGTGTCCACCACCACCAAAATGACTGTTTTTCCCCTCGACGAAGGGAGTTCTACTATAAAATCCATGGACACAATGGACCAGGGGCGTTTGGCTGTTTCCAGTGGCAGCAACAGACCCAGGGGCTTCCCTCCCCTCTTCTTAGCCATTATGCACACCGGGCAACCGGTCACAAACTCTGACACGTCCTTTCGCAGGGACGGCCACCAAAACTGTCGGTTAACTAAGTGCAAGGTTTTTACATAGCCAAAGTGACCGGCCAGCTTGGACGAATGGCACAGTTGCAAAATTTCCCTTCTCAGTGACATCGGTATGTAGAGCTTCTCCCCCTTGTACCACAATCCGTCCTTTCCCTTCTGCACCCCCTCGGGCCGCCCACCTCCCTCCCTTTCGGTCTCCAAGGCGATGCGCTCGCGGCTGAGCCCGTCTAGCTCCCTCCATTTCTGTGAGCGGGTGGTGACCATGGCCGCCACTTGCGTGGGGGAAATTAGTGAGTCAACCACCTCTTCCCTCTGACTTTTGTGTTGCGGGAGCCTGGACAGGGCGTCGGCCAAGAAATTCCGGGTCCCCGGGATGTGTTTTAGGGTGAAATTGAATTTTGAAAAGAATCCTGCCCACCGGATTTGCTTTTCACTTAATTTCCTCTTTCCGGTGAAGGCCTCGAGATTTTTGTGATCAGTCCAGATCTCGAACGGCACTTTTGCTCCCTCCAACCACGATCTCCAGGTTTTTAGTGCAAACATGACTGCGAAAGCCTCCTTGTCCCACACTGACCAATTTCTCTGCTCGTCAGAGAACTTCCGCGAGATGTAGGCACAGGGCCGTAGCTTCCCCTCCCCATCCCCCTGCATGAGAATGGATCCTACGGCGACATCGGAGGCGTCGCATTGAACCACGAAGCCCTTTTGCTCATCCGGGTGGCTCAGGACTGGCTCGCTAGTGAACAGTTGCTTGAGCCTGTCGAAAGCCGCCTGGCAAGCGGGCGTCCAGTTTAGCTTGGCCCCGGGGCGTTTCGCGTCCTCCCCCTTCCCCTTTGTCTTGAGGAGGTCAGTCAGGGGTAGGGCGATCTGGGCGAACCCCTCAATGAATCCTCTATAAAAATTGGAGAATCCGAGAAATGATTGGAGCTGTCTACGTGTCCTCGGGGGAGCCCATTCTAAGACTGCCTGGACTTTCGCAGGGTCCATGGCTAGCCCGTCCCTAGACACTCGGAATCCTAGGTAGTCCAGTTCAGTGTGGTGAAACTCACATTTAGACAGTTTGGCATACAGCTGGTGCTCTAGCAGGGTGGTCAGCACCTCCCTCACCAATTTTACATGGGACTGTTCGTCCTGCGAGTAAATAATGATGTCATCCAGGTAGGAATCCTTTGATCTTTACCTTAAAATGCTTGGTTAATTTCTGTGTACCCCAGTCCTTCAATCTCTATCATGGTCTTCAGCTCTGTTTTCAATAAACTAGTAAACTTTGATACCAAAGACTCGTTATTGAATCCAGCCGACTTGACATTTTGAAGGACTCCCTATCTTGGAGTTCAACCTTTCCGGCAACTGAAAAGGCAATGTCCGACCAGACGCCGGACGCCGGAGAACTCCCAACAAGAGCGGAGGGGGCCGAGACACCCTGGCACATCCACACTGCCAGAAGGACCGCGGCTTCCCCTCCCCAGTTTCGGCTGGTGGTCACTCCCCGGCAATACCAGCCGAGGACATCGACCACACTTATGGACCAGGCCCCGATCCGCCGGGAGGCGATCATGACCCGCCACACCAAGCGGGTGCAACTGGCCGAAGCCGCGGCTACCAACCCGGGCGAGCCGGAGGAAGGAGCCGAGGCACCCGTGACCCAAGCCCCGGGCAGCGGGAGCGAAGGCGCGGAGTGTGAAGAGGAGGGCGGGGGGCCGAGACCCAAGGACCCGCACGACAAAGACTACCAGATGTTTCGGTCGATGGTCCGCCGCGAGGTCGATGGGGCAGTGAGGGACCTCAAGGACCAACTGCAGACCCTAACCACCCAGCTGGGGAGAGCGTTGGGGGTAACCGGGACCCGCCAGCAACAACCGGTGCCAGCGGGGCCGCAAGGGCGGCCGAGCCAACCTCCACCCGCCGCCCCAGTGGCCCCCCCAGCGCCGGCGGCCCCCGCCCCGGCCCGGCAGCGAGACCTAGGGGGGGATCGAGAGCTGGATGCAACTTTTGACGGGGATCCGGAAGAAGTGAACTATTTTGCAATCCAAGCGAATAGCTACATGTACTACTGGGGAGACCTATTCCCTGATGAGGTGAGCCGAGTGGACTACTTGGGGTCGAAGCTGCGGGGTCCTGCTAAGAAGTGGTACGTGAGCCTGTGTGAAACCAACAGCCCGCTCCTGCACTTCGTGAACACGTTCGTGCAAGCCCTACTGACCCAATACGAGGACCCCCTGCAAGAGGCCAGAGCGCTTTCAGCACTGCGGAACATGAAGCAGGGGGCCCGATCCATCCGAGAATATGCGGCAGACTTCCAGGCGAACGCCGCCCGAGCCCGGAACTGGAACGAAGTGATGAAAATCGAGCACTTCACTAACGGGCTGAACCCCAGCATTCTGGATCGGGCTCTCACCCAAGCCCAACCAGACACGCTCGTGGGGTGGATCCAGCTCGCGGGAGAGGTGGAAACCAATCTGAAGAGAGTGGCCATGCTGCGCCAGGCGCTGGCGGCGGGCAAGGGGGGACCCAAAGCCACCCCGGGGAAGAGCGAGCCCCCTAAAGCCAAGAAACCACCGGCGGTCGCTCCGGGGGGACCCCGCCGTTGCTTCCGGTGCGGCGACCCAAATCACCTCGCTTCCAACTGCCCTCAGCCTCCCTCTGGGACCGCCCCGGCGCCGGGGTCGATCCGGCAGAGCACCCCGGGCCCCAAGAAAGCACCTGGCCGCCCTCAGGATGCGGCGAAAAGCAGCGCGTTGATGGTGCAGGAGGAGCTGCAGGAAGAAGAGGTCCGCCTGTCCGCGGAACTGGCCGACCTCGCGTGGAAAGAGGAGCTGGCGGGAAACGACACCGACCTGCTTTGAACGGTGCCAACCAGCAGGTCGATCGGGAAAAGGCACCACTAACGGTAAAAACCACGGGAAAGCTGTACTTTGTGATGGTAAAGCTGTTGAACCCAAAATTGAAAAGATTCCTGCAGATTCGAGCCCTCATAGACTCAGGGTGCAACCGGGAACTAATCTCCCCCAAGGTGGTAGAGGCCCTGGGGCTAGAGCGCGCACAACTTCCCCACCCCATGCTGTTTGAGCAGATGGACGAGTCAGTGATGGGGGGGGCCGTGCACGCAGGAAACAGAGCCATGCCCCTTGGGGATTGAGGGGCATTGGGACCTGGAGACGTTTGTCATTGCTCAAGCGTGCGGCTATCCAGTGGTGTTGGGAGTGGGGTGGCTGGAGAAACACGAGCCCCTTATCCGCTGGAAGGCACAAACCATCAGGTTCCCCGACCCAGACTGTAGCGAGCACCTATGGGACCCAGCATGGGGGCCGCGAGCGCCCGCCGCCCGAGAAAGGGCGTGCGTCCTAGTAGAGGAGGTGCCCCAGGTCCCGAGCGCCTACCGCGACCTGATGGAGGTTTTCAGCGAGCGGGAAGCCAATCAATTACCCCCCCATCGGAACACAGACTGTGCCATAGAGCTAATCCCCGGGGAAAGTCTACCCCGGGCCAAACTCTACCAGATGGGGTGGGCGGAGAAAAAGGAACTGCGCAAGTTCTTAGACTTGACACTGTTGCTGTTGCCACACTGGCTTCTTGAGTTTTTTGTGTATGACTACTTTTTCAAATCTATAGAGGTTTAATATTAAGTTTATAATTAGTTGGTTTAAAAATTGTTTAGAAATGTGATGGGGAGAGTGTTTCTCAGTGGGAGTTCCCAGGTTCTGCCATGTATTATCTTTTTTCGGGCCTGTCCAGATCACATCAGGCAGTGTGCAAGATTCCAAGTTTCCAAACCATACATCAGGTTGGATGTTAACAAGAAGGTGACAGAGAAGATATTTTACAACCTGCTCTTAAGGCCTCATGCCTCTTTCCCCCAACTGGTTTTTCTCTGGGCCTTCACATCTCTACCAAGCCCAAAGCCTCTGTGGGCAAGCATATGTAGAGCTTTGGGGATATATGCTGTTAGGGAGAGCAATGGAAGTACTTAATTTTCATATTGGGAGGAATGTATGTAGGAGTGACAAGAAGAAAAGTAACCTGGGTAGTGGGAGGAGCAGGGGCCTAGTGGTTTTGGTCTCTCCAAGGACTGGAGTGCTGAGGCTTCAGCTGAAGAAAGTTTTGTCTGGTGTGGGCCCTCTGTTATTTGGAACTGACTGTTTTTTTCTGGAGGAGGTTAGCCCCCAGACCACATGCCTATGAACTGAAGCTGACTTCTTCTGTTGGATGGTTGAGAAAAGAGGCCTTGAGGACTTTCCTTCCCACTGGAAGCCTGCTGCTTCTGAGGGACTGCGACTGGACCAGCTTCATCAAGAAGGCAGCACTTCTGGGACACTTACTGCTGGATCTCTGGTTTGGGAAGGGAAAGTACTTTGGGGGTGGGGAGCACCATACCCTGTGTTCAAAACTGTGTTTACTCTTTTATAATAAATTTTTACTTTGCTTTAAGTCAAGGTGTATAAGTGGGAGGGGGATTTAAGAAAGGAGGCCTTAAGCCTTGAACTTGCTCTTTCTTCCAGTACCTGGGTTACACATAATTCGATGTGCAGTTCTTTGGATCTCCACAATCCAGAATGTGACAATAGCTCTTTACAGGAAAACACTTCCTGTTTTCCTGGTGTAGGCAGCACCAGCAAGACTGCTTTGTAGGATGCTACAGTACATGTCATTGCAAATACTATGAATTCCAGAGAGAAGAAGAAAAACTGGATCCCTTCTGATTACCTCCACAATCTAATCTGAGTATTTTCAGCTTGGAATCGCAAAGTGCTCAGCCGCTATTTTTAAACTGCAGAAGATTAGCGAAGATCTGTCTTTTTTCTGGAGCACAGAGCAAAGGAAATCCTTGGCACCTGCAGTATGATCATATTGTTTACCAAGGGAGTAGAAAGAAGGATTGTGAAGCCAGGGGTCGTTTTGTAGAAAAATAGGAGCTCATTAACATATGTCATTAGCACATGCTGCCTCCCCCCAAGCCAAAAGCATTTCGATGCAAGAAAGGAGACACACACACACACACACACCCCCCGCAGTGAGTGAGGCAGCCCAAGAAGGCCTCACTCACCTGGAGCTCTCCTGTGTCACCCCCACACACACCAATCAAAAGGCCAGCAAGCCATCCACCACCCAAAATCACATAAGAAGTGGAGAAAGGGTGGTGTGGGCTGCTGGGGGGGGGGTTAATGAGGGCTGCTGGGGGGCGGGGGTGGCAAAGCCCCTGGTGGCTGGCTGGCTGCTCGCTCTCCTAATCCAGGGATTGTTAGGCAGCTACATCTATTAAATGGACAAGGTAGGTGGAGAGGAAGAGGGGGAACCATCAGAAAGGTTCAGGCGCTGTGCTCCTGTGAGCTCCTGCGGAATCTGAGGCCTGGAATCAGCATAAAGGATGGATAAGCATTTGGAGCTTAAATATGAGGAAAACATACTCAAGTTCTACTCTGCTCTGGTTAGACCTCACCTAGAGTACTATGTTCAGTTTTGGGCACCACAATTTAAGAAGGATATAGGTGAGGGAGAGCGTATCCAGGGGAGGGTGATGAAGATGGTGAGGGGTCTGGAGACCAAATCCTATGAGGAAAGGTTGAAGGAGCTGGGGAAGTTTAGCCTGGAGAGGAGACAACTGAGAGGTGATATAATCACCATCTTCAAGTACTTGAAGGGCTGTCATATAGTGGATGGTGCAGAATTATTTTCTTTTGTCCCAGAAGGTTGGACCAGAACTGGTGGGTTGAAATTGAATCAAAAGAGTTTTCAGCTAAACTAAGTTCAAGCTGAGGTATCTCCACTGAGACGTGGCCCCTGCTCAGCTCCCTCCAAAGCAGGAAAGGGCTGGACAGGGGGGTGCACTGTGTGCCATCACAATGATGTCACTTCTGGGTGACATCACACCGCATGCACGAAGCACGCGTGATCAGAGTCCGCAGCTGAACCCCTAACGCCGGGGCTAATGCCAAGCAAAAACAGACTGAATGCACTGATGATTGATTGCATAAAGCAACTTTATGTGTTCATATTTTGGTTTAAGGTTTCCATTTGAGCTTCTGAATCACCATTAGCAGCAACCACAGGAATGTGTTCACATTCTAACAAGTAAAGCTCTTTTTACCTCAAATATCTCCTACTATTAGGGAGCAGCCGTGCTTTAGACCTGGCCTTTGGCCCATCCTTTGCTCAGAAACTAATGTGATATGTTTCCTTCCTGAAAGCGCATCACAGCTTTCATGACAACAGCTTCTGCATTCAGTTACTAACATCACAGCCAAAAGACAGTTCAGGTGCTAAACGAAGTCTCATAGCATGACCTGCTCACAAAACCCACTGGGCCTATGCTGGAGTGGCATTTCCTGCAATAAATTTGGACTATGGACAAAGGATGTAGCCTTGACTTGGATAGCCAGATCTGGATTGTCAGATCGCAGAATCTAAGCAGGGTTGGTCCTGGCCAGTATTCACATCACATCACAAAACTTTCATTGGCATAACAAGTCAATGCCATATGGATAACCATAGAGTCTGTGGTCAAAAAGAACATCTCCTCCTGGAAGTGTGGTAAAAGGATTTTGCTGCAGATTCAATGGTTTCACTCTTGTTTGAGGCTAATAGTGAAAAGATCTTACGGTCCTCAGATCAACCCTGCAAGGGTTGCAAAAAGGACTTTAAAAATACAGCACGAAGATCGTCATAGAATTTGCAATACAGAAGAACCACATGGAAACAGCCTATGAAAATATGGTATTTTCTTAAATCTTATTTGGATGGGAGACCTCCAAGTAATACCAGGGTTGCCTCTGAAGGACTCTTGCCTTGAAAACTGTTCAGAGTTGCAGCTTGACAGCACCTTCCACCACCATAATTTTTCCCCAATAACTTTGTCTCAAAAAGATCATGTCTTCAAGAGAACTTTATATGTCCATGTTCATAACAAAGAACACCAAAGCAGAGAACTCCTTAGAACATAAGAACATAAGAGAAGCCATGTTAGATCAGGCCAATGGCCCATCCAGTCCAACATTCTGTGTCACACAGCGGCCAAATATATATATATATATATATATATATATATATATATATACACACACACACACACACACTGTGGCTAATAGCCACTGATGGACCTCTGCTCCATATTTTTATCTAACCCCTTCTTGAAGGTGGCTATGCTTGCGGACGCCACCACCTCCTGTGGCAGTGAATTCCACATGTTAATCACCCTTTGGGTGAAAAAGTACTTCCTTTTATCCGTTTTAACCTGTCTGCTCAGCAATTTCATCGAATGCCCACGAGTTCTTGTATTGTGAGAAAGGGAGAAAAGTACTTCTTTCTCTACTTTCTCCATCCCATGCATTATCTTGTAAACTTCTATCATGTCACCCCTCAGTCGACGTTTCTCCAAGCTAAAGAGCCCTAAGCGTTTCAACCTTTCTTCATAGGGAAGGTGTTCCAGCCCTTTAATCATTCTAGTTGCCCTTTTCTGAACTTTCTCCAATGCTATAATATCCTTTTTGATGTGCGGCGACCAGAACTGCACACAGTACTCCAAATGAGACCGCACCATCGATTTATACAGAGGCATTATAATACTGGCTGATTTGTTTTCAATTCCCTTCCTAATAATTCCCAGCATGGCGTTGGCCTTTTTTATTGCAAACGCACACTGTCTTGACATTTTCAGTGAATTATCTACCATGACCCCAAGATCTCTCTCTTGGTCTGTCTCTGCCAGTTCACACCCCATCAACTTGTATTTGTAGCTGGGATTCTTGGCCCCAATGTGCATTACTTTGCACTTGGCCACATTGAACCGCATCTGCCACGTTGACGCCCACTCACCCAGCCTCAACAGATCCCTTTGGAGTTCCTCACAATCCTCTCTGGTTCTCACCACCCTGAACAATTTAGTGTCATCCGCAAATTTGGCCACTTCACTGCTCACTCCCAACTCTAAATCATTTATGAACAAGTTAAAGAGGATGGGACCCAGTACCGAGCCCTGCGGCACCCCACTGCTTACCGTCCTCCACTGCGAAGACTGCCCATTTATACTCACTCTCTGCTTCCTATTACTCAGCCAGTTTTTGATCCACAAGAGGACCTGTCCTTTTACTCCATGACTCTCAAGCTTTCTAAGGAGCCTTTGATGAGGAACTTTATCAAAAGCTTTCTGGAAGTCAAGGTAAACAACATCTATCGGGTCTCCTTTGTCTACATGTTTGTTCACCCCCTCAAAGAAATGTAACAGGTTAGTGAGGCAAGATCTTCCCTTGCAGAACCCATGCTGAGTCTTCCTCAATAACCCGTGTTCATCAATGTGCCTACTCATTCTGTCCTTGATAATGGTTTCTACCAACTTTCCCGGTATTGAAGTCAGACTGACTGGCCTGTAATTTCTCAGATCTCCTCTGGAACCCTTTTTAAAGAGGGGGGTGACATTTGCTACCTTCCAGTCCTCAGGAACGGAGGGAGATTTCAATGAAAGATTACAGATTTTTGTTAGAAGATCCACAAGTTCAACTTTGAGTTCTTTCAGAACTCTCGGATGTATGCCATCCGGACCCGGTGACTCCTTAGATGATTTGAATATAGTATATTCCTCCTCAGGTATATCATTTCTTAAAAAGTCAACCACACGTATGACTGAATCATTCTTTCTTCAAAAAAGGAATTTCTAACAAGTCCATTATCACAAAATGCCAAAGAACATCTCTCATCTGATAGAAGATATAAACCTAAGCTTTGCAGCCATTTTCTGATTCTGTGATCTCTTTACATTTTGTTAAGGATGGCACTGGGTGCTCAGCACACTATGCAATTCTCTCTAATGCAGTTTCTTGAGTATGACTTTCTTTTGCAGAAGTGCCCATGAATGAATAATCCGTCCATTCAATGAAGTGATATAGGGGAAAAGACAATGTGGGGAGGAGAAAGCTAACTACCAAAAGCTGTAGATGTGTTACAGATATAAATGATAACACTATAATGAACCCATGAATTATTGGGAGATCCTGCACTGTGAAAGCTGGAAGAACTATTGCATTTATCAACTGTTTCACACAACACCTAGTGGTCATTTAAAGGTAAAGGTAATCCCCTGTGCAATGGCAAACCACCCCGTAACAAGTCTGCTGTGAAAATGTTGTGATGCAACGTCACCCCAGAGTTGGAAACGACTGGTGCTTGCACAGGGGACTACCTTTACCTTTTCTTTTAGTCTCTTGTGCAAGCACCAGTCGTTTCCAACTCTGGGGTGATGTTGCATCACAACATTTTCACAGCAGACTTTTTAACGGATGGTTTGCCATTGCCTTCCCCAGTCATCTACACTTTCCCCCCAGCAAGCTGGGTACTCATTTTACTGACCTTGGAAGGATGGAAGGCTGAGTCAATCTTGAACCGGCTACCTGAACCCAGCTTCCACCAGGATCGAACTCAGGTCGTGAGCAGAGAGCTCAGACTGCAGTACTGCAGCTTTACTATAAGTTAAAATGCCTTTGTCCGGAGGGTTGCAAACTTCCAGGTGGGGCCTGGAGATCTCCTGAAATTAGAGCTACTCTCCAGAGTGTAGAGATCAGTTCTCCTGGAGAAAATGGCAGCTTTGGAGAATGGCCCCCCTGCAAAGCTCTTTTCCCTTCCCAAAATCTGCCCTCCCCAGGCTCCACTCCCAAATCTCCAGGAATTTCCCAGCCCAGAGCTGGCAACCCTGTTTTATCCATCATATTGAATGCTTTGCTTTTCAAAGGAGTCTGTTCACACATTGAGCCCTGAGTGATCAAATGCTGAGTAGTTAAGGAATGGAAAAAGTAAAAATCCAAATCCATCAAAATTCTTGCTGCGCAGCATAATTAAATGGCAATGGAAATTCAGCGTTGACTGCTGGATTAAGATTACAGTGACATCTGCTGGCCATATTGCAGTAACACAGCCTTTCATCCCCCCCCCCTCCCGTTACAGCCTCGTTCACACCAAAAATGCCCATTTTTCATGCTATATTGACCATTAAGAGAATGTTTGATAATCAAAAACAGTTCAAGCATCACAGTTAATTAAGGGAAAAGATACTTGTAACAATATTTAAAAAGTAAAACAACAGCAATGAATCATAGAATCACAGAGCTGGAAAGGGCCATACAGGCATCCAGTCCGACTTCTGCTCAACGCAGGATCAGTCTAGAGCATCCCTGGCAAGTGTTTGTCCAGCCACTGCTGAAAAACTGCCAGTGAGGGGGAACTCACCACATCCCTTGGTAACTGATTCCACCGTAAAGAACTCTTGCTTTGAAAAAGTTTTTCCTAATATCCAGCCAGTACCTTCTCTGCCCTTAATTTAGACCCATTATTGCGAGTCCTCTCCTCTGCTGCCAAGAGGAACAGCTCCCTGCCCTCCTCTGAGTGACAGCCCTTCAAATACTTAAAGAGGGCCATCACGTCCCCCTTCAACCTCCTCTTCTCCAGACTGATATATATGCTAACGAATATTGTATTGCCAAACCAAAGAAGGGGCAAAAAACAATTGGTAAGATACACAGTAGATGAAAGTAGACAAAACAAAAACTGTGCAAAACCACATAGTTTGAAACCTGATATAACAAAGCTTAAAACAAGAGCATTGTCTGCACAGGCATAGCCAAACGTCCCATAGTCCTCCCTCCACCAACCCAGTTGCTAGGGCTGCCAATCCCCAGGTGGGGGCAGGGGATCCTCCGGTTTGGAGGCCCTCCCCCCGCTTCAGGGTCGTCAGAAAGCAGGGGGAGGGGCAGGAAATGTCTGCTGGGAACTCTATTATTCCCTAGGGAGATTTATTCCCATAGAAAATAATGGAGAATTGATCTGCGGGTATCTGGGGCTCTGGGGGGGGCTGTTTTTTGAGGTAGAGGTACCAAATTTTTAGTATAGCATCCAGTGCCTCTCCCCAAAATACCCCCCAAGTTTCAAAAAGATTGGACCAGGGGGTCCAATTCTATGAGCCCCAAAAGAAGGTGCCCCTATCCTTCATTATTTCCTATGGAAGGAAGGCATTGAAGAGGGGTCCCTTTAAATGTGATGGCCAGAACTCCCTTTGGAGTTCAATTATGCTTGTCACAGCCTTGATCTTGGCTCCACCCCCAAAGTCTCCTGGCTCCACCCCCAAAGTCCCCAGATATTTCTTGTATTGGACTTGGCAACCCTACCAGTTGCTGAGGTAGCAAAACTGCAGGTGGGGGAATTATGGCAGTTGCCATAGTTGGGGGCAGATGTTGGGCATCCAAGGGAGTCTCTGCCACAGGTGCCATGGAGGGAGGAATGTTGCTGTGTAGGAAGCCAGACAGGAAGTTGTCACCATACCACATTGAGGAGGCAAAGCTTCTTGGTGAGTTGGTGTGAGTCACCACTGAAGGGCTAAAGCTGCCAAGCAGCTGGGTGGATGAGTCACTGCTGCTACCATTGTTGAAGCAGAAAGAAAGAGTAACAAGTTGAGGGAGGCAGAAAGGAAGAGTGACAGGCGTGTGGGAGAGAGACAGAAAGTAAGAGAAGGAGGTGGCTGAGGGAGAAAGAGATGGAGAGGTGGGGGAGGGGAGGGGAGGAAGCAAAGGTTGCGGAAAATGCTTCTGCAAGTTTTTGGTGGGTCCCCACTTGGAGTGAAGTGTAGTTCCCTTTGCAGATCCTTAAAACCAGATATTTCAGAAAACTTTGGGGACCCACTCAGGTCTGCAGAAAATCTGAAAACAGAACAAAATGGGGAGAGTTAAATCTCTCCCAATACAAGAGCATGGTCTGCACAAGCACAGGCAAAGCTCTTACTTGTCCCCTGCTGCCAGGCCATTGTGGCAACAAAGCTAAGGGTGGGCGGGCAGACAAAGGGGAAGAGCCATGGCGAAGCTAGGGATCAAGCAGCATTGCGGAGACCCACCTCTGAAGCAACATTAGAATCAGGTGGGAGGGTTTCCCCCTTGCAATTCTCATGGGGCCATATGTGTAAAATCTAATCATCTAATCACAATAAGCAGAACATATTGACATCTGTAAATGGTGGGTCATGATGAGCTATGAACATATACATTGAGCAAGGAAACCAAAATCTTTGTTCAAGCCTGGAGGATTGCATTCAGTCCTTTTGATGAATCCTACTTTCACATTGGATTTTTGGTAGAACTAACAGCAGGGGTGGAATTCTAGCAGGAGCTCCTTTGCATATTAGGCCACACACCCCTGATATAGCCAGTCCTCCAAAAGCTTACAGTGTTCTTAGTACAGGGTCTACTATAAGCTCCAGGAGGATTGGCTACATCAGAAGGTGTGGCCTAATATGCAAAGGAGCTCCTGCTAGAATTCCACCTGAGTAATAGTAAAATACAAATTGCTGATCTTTCTGCTTGCCTTCCACATTTTGTCAGCTGCTGTTATTGCATTCTCATCTATTCTATCCCCCATCCTGATGCCCATCCTTGCTGTAGACCCTCAAGACTGTTGCCATCCACCCCAAGCACCCCCCCCCCTTTTCTGGACTGTTGTGTCACTCTTTTCTGGTACTACATTTATGATGCATCATTGACACAGGTCACAAGTCAAGTCACATCACTCTCTCGGCTTGGCTTCGCGAACGAAGATTTAAGAAGGGTGCAATAGTCCACGTTTGCTGCAGGCTCGCTGGTGGCTGACAAGACCAATGTGGGACAGGCAGGTCCGGCCACAGCGGCTGCAGGGAAAAGTCTGATTTAGGGTTGGTCCTGTAGCAGTGCGATTCTTCCTCAATCTCCTTTTGTCCTCAAGACCAGCTATGCGTGCGTTCTCAAAGGAAGAGACAGCCTGGTGGATGGTGTGCCTCCATGCTTTGCGATCTGAGGCTAGGTCAGACCACTGGTGATGGTTGATGTGACAGGTGCTAAGGGATTTCTTCAAGGAGTCCTTGTACCTCTTCTTTGGTGCCCCTCTATTTCGATGGCCGGTGGAGAGTTCGCCATACAGGGCAATCTTGGGAAGGCGGTGGTTTTCCATCCTAGAAATATGCCCTGCCCAGCGCAGCTGCGTCTTCAACAGCAGTGCCTCGATGCTGGTAACCTCTGCCCGCTTGAGGACTTCAGTGTTGGTCACAAAGTCACTCCAGTGGATGTTGAGGATGGTGCGAAGGCAGCGCTGATGAAAGCGCTCAAGGAGTCGCAGGTGATGACGGTATAAAACCCACGATTCGGAGCCATAGATGAGGGTTGTCATCACAACCGCTTTGTAAACATTGATCTTTGTGCCTTTTTTCAGATGCTTGTTGCTCCACACTCTTTTGTGCAGTCGGCCAAATGCACGGTTTGCCTTTGCCAGCCTGTTGTCAATCTCCTTGTCGATCTTGGCATCTGAGGAGATGATGCACCCCAGGTAGCTGAACTGCTGGAATGTCTTCAGTACTGATTCACCCACAGTGATGCAGGGAGGGTGATAATCTTCCTGGGGTGCAGGCTGGTGGAGAACTTCTGTCTTCTTCAGACTAACTTCTAGGCCGAATAGCTTGGCAGCCTCTGCAAAGCAGGACGTCATATGCTGCAGAGCTGATACCGAGTGGGAGACGAGTGCAGCATCATCAGCAAACAGTAGCTCTCGGATGAGTTTTTCCATTGTCTTGGAGTGTGCCTTTAGTCGCCTCAGGTTGAACAGGCTGCCATCGGTGCGATAGCGGATGTAGACACCATCGTCCTCATCTAGATCTACTGCGGCTCTTTGAAGCATCATGCTAAAGAAGATCGTAAAGAGAGTTGGCGCGAGAACGCAGCCTTGCTTTACACCTGTGCCTATTGGGAAGGGCTCCGAGAGGTCGTTGCAGTGTCTGACTTGGCCTCGCTGGTCTTCGTGTAGCTGGATGATCATGCTGAGGAACCTTGGGGGACATCCTAAACGTTCCAAGATTTGCCACAGGCCTTTCCTGCTAACGGTATCGAAAGCTTTGGTAAGGTCGACAAAAGTCACATACAGACCCTTGTTCTGTTCCCTGCATTTCTCTTGGAGCTGCCTGAGAACAAATACCATGTCGGTGGTGCTCCTGTTAGCTCTGAAGCCGCACTGGCTCTCTGGGAGGAGTTCTTCTGCAATGGTGGGCACCAGTCTGTTCAGGAGTATTCTGGCAAGGATTTTGCCTGCGATGGAGAGCAGGGTTATCCCCCGGTAGTTGGAGCAGTCTGACTTTTCCCCTTTGTTCTTGTATAGGGTGATGATGATTGCATCGCGAAAGTCCTGTGGTAATTTGCCTTGTTCCCAGCAGGTGACAAGTACTTTGTGAAGTGAGCTATGTAGTACTGTGCCCCCATGTTTCCAGATCTCTGGTGGAATTCCATCAACTCCTGCTGCCTTGCCACTTTTCAGTTGCTTGATGGCTTTAACAGTCTCTTCTAGGGTGGGGATCTCATCCAACTCTGTTTTCACCGGTTGAAGTGGGGTGAGGTGGATTGCTGAATCCTGAACTACGCGGTTGGCACTGAAGAGAACCTGAAAATACTCCGACCACCGGTTCAGTATGGATGCCTTGTCTGTGAGGAGCACTTGGCCGTCTGCACTATGCAAGGGACTCTGAGCCTGATATGATGGACCATATACTGCCTTCAGGGCTTCGTAGAACCCTCTTAAATGACCAGTGTCTGCACACAGCTGGGTTCTCTCTGCAAGCTTGGTCCACCACTCGTTCTGAATGTCTCGAAGCTTGCGCTGGAGGTTGCTACATGCAGCGCGAAAGGTTGCTTTTTTCCCGGGACAGGAGGGCTGAGCAAGATGTGCTTGGTAGGCAGATCTCTTTTTTGCCAGTAATTCTTGGATCTCTTGATTGTTCTCATCAAACCAGTCCTTGTTCTTCCTTGTGGAGAACCCGAGGACTTCTTCAGAGATCTGCAGGACGGTAGTTTTTAGGTGTTCCCAGAGTGCTTCTGGAGAAGGGTCTGTGGGGCAACTGAGGTCCTCAATTCTTGACTGGAGTTTTGCCTGGAAGGCAGCTTTAACTTCGGCTGACTGGAGGCTGCCAACCTGAAACTTCCTCCGAGGGATACCTCCTCTCCTGGGTGTGGGTTTAAAGTGAAGACGGAGATTGCAGCGTACAAGACGATGATCCGTATGACATTCTGCGCTGGGCATTACTCGGGTGTGTAAGACATCTCGAAGGTCTCTCTGGCGCACCAGAATGTAGTCGATAAGGTGCCAATGCTTGGACCGTGGGTGCATCCAGGTTGTCTTTAGACTGTTCTTCTGCTGGAAGATAGTGTTGGTGATGGTGAGCTGGTGCTCCATGCAGAATTCTAGCAGGAGGCGCCCATTGTCATTGCAGTTGCCAATGCCGTGTTTGCCAAGTACTCCTTTCCAGGCTTCCGAGTCTTTACCTACTCTGGCATTGAAGTCGCCAAGGATGATCACCTTGTCCTCTGTAGGGGTCTTCTGTACGAGGTTGCGTAGTTCCTCTTAGTTCTAATACATCAACAGAATATTGGACCTTGTTCATATCCTGCTATTGATTTGCAAAAAGGGAAAGGCACTTCTGTCTTCAGAAGAGGAGTCAGAGATTTTCATGGATTCCACTTTCCCACTTCAGTCTTCCACTTTGCCCTGTGCTGTACTGGATGTGTTGCCCTCGAAGAGAAAAATTTGTTTGTGGGAGGGTGAGATTTCAAGTGACAGCAAAAGAAGCAGAAGTTCTCTTCTGTATGGTCTGCTCCAATGTCCCCTCTAAGCTGCAGAGTCTTGTGAGCAGAAATTCTACTTTGTGAGCTACTGGTATTAAAGTTCTGAGCTACTGGCATTAAAGTTCTTAGTGTTGTGTCTTGCATTTCAGTCTCGAAATTACAACACAGCGGACCCTACGGAGGTGATCAGTGAAAGTCCACGGGTCCCCAGATGTAGCTCCGCAAATACGCTCCGCCAATCAAGATCTGTGGCAGGAAGTTTAACTGGCCAGGATTGGACCTGGCCAGACTGAGGGTTGTTCCGGGGTATGTATCTAATCGGGACCCAGCCCGCGTTGCCTTGCCTTGTGATGTACTCACTAATAAAGCATGTTGCCTTCAACACGTCTTGTTACTCAGTACGTGACACTTAGCTACTGCATAAATTATTGTGCTCTGGTGCCAAGCTAAGACAAAAATGTGTGAGCTGGAGGCTAAAAATCTGTGAGCTTGCTCATGCTAACTCAGCTTAGAGGGAATACTGGTCTGCTCCATGACTGATCTAATTGGAGACAGGCCCTGTTAGTGCCATTGAATGTGGATACTCTTTATCCGCCTCTTTCCCCATCTTTACCAATACTGGTTCAGTATAGTAGCATACCAAGGGCAGGGGCAAGGCAGAGGGTTGTGGTCCACCGCGGACACAGCTCGAGAAAGGCCTTTGAAGGGGGCCTTCAAAGCCAGTGTCATGGTGTCTGCCAAACACCTTTCCTTTTATTTTTAAAAATCAGTTCTGGCTGCAGTCACTAAGGTTGCAGGGAAGTCTAAGCATAGCAAAAAAAAAATTCTAGGATCAGCTAAACTTCCTTTAGAATCATAGAGTTGGAAGGGATCTCCAGGGTCATCTAGTCCAACCCCCAGACAATGCAGGAAATTCACAAATACCTCCCCCAAAAGTGAAGCAAGCTCACTTAGCAACAACTGAACCAGCAAGCTGATAGCCGCTACAGTAATTATCAGCCTGCAAGTCATTTTCTGCAAAAGCCCTTCTCTCTTCCCTTCCTTGTACCCAGCTCAGTGAGATCTTGCAAGGCAATAGTTAGGGTATTGCAGCAAGATAAAGCAAGCTTTTGCTCTCTTAATTTCTCTCCCTCTTTTCTATACTTTTCTCATTCATTTCTGTCCCTTTTTACTCAATTTTTCTATACCCCCCCACACTTATTTTTAATTCTTGGTCTCAAGAATTTCTCATCCTGATCCTGCTTGGTAACAGAATGTATTTAAGAGTAATATAATAGCAAACTTTTGTTAATATTATGAACAGAAGGTGCTGGGTTTGCTGGTTCTGCTGAGCTTCCAACTCCCCCCCTCCCCGTACTGTGCTTCTGTGCTTGCCAGCAGCTGGCATTGCCACAAGGGGGGTACAGAAAAATTGAGTAAAAGGGGATAGAAATGAATGAGAAAAGTATGGACTTTAATCCTTTGGAAACAATAGAGGATAGGGGCACCTTTTTTGGGGGGGGGGGTGTTAGTGAGAGCCAGTTTGGTATACTGGTTAAGTGTGTGGACTCTAATCTGAGAGGCTTTTCTCATATTAGAGTCCACACACTTAACCAGTACACCAAACATCCCCACATGCAGCCAATGGAGTGACCTTGGGTCCATCAAAGTTCTCTCAGAGCTACTCTCTCAAGAGCAGTTCTCTCAGTGCTCTCTCAGCCCCTCCTACCTTAGAGGCTGTCTATTGTGGGGAGAGGAAGGGAAAGGAGATTATAAACTGCTCTGAGACTTTGAGTGAAGGGTGGGGTATAAATCCAGTCTCCTCCTCCTCCTTCTACTACATCCAGTCTGGAGAAGCTTGCAAACACTATTTTGTGGTGCTTTGACTAGCATTAGTTAGTACAAGTTAGTACAAAGGCAGACTCAGAGTTCTCAAAAATGTCTTGTAGATGTTTGGGATGGTCAGCTCTGGGGCTTCAAAATGAAGAACAGAAGCCCTCCCCAGTGCCTGCTCAGAATACAAGTAATGTGACATATTTTTATTTTTATTTGTTGCCATTAAGTCACAGCTGAGAACCCTGTAGGCAGGCGTTTTTGGTAGAAAATACCCAGCAGGGACTCATTTACATATTAGGCCACACCCCTGATGTCACCATTGTTTCACATAGGGCTTTTTTGTAGGAAAAGCTCAGCAGGAGATTATTTGTATATTAGGCCACACCCCCTGCCACCAAGCCAGCCGGAACTGCGTTCCTGTGCGTTCCTTCTTTTTTAAAAAAAGCCCTGCCTGTAGGGTTTTCAAGACAAGAGACATTTGGAGGTGGTTTGTCACTGCCTGCCCCCATGGTGGCCCTCCCTGCTTAGCCTCTGAGATCTGACAAGACCAGGCTATCGGGGGCTATCCAGGTAAGGGCTATGCTAATGTGACTGGCCCAAGGTCACCCAGCAAGCTTCCATGGCATGACCCAGGATTCGAACCTGGATTTTCCAGATCCTAGTCCAACACTTTAACCTCTTCACCACACTGGCTGTTGTGCTGGAAAAGCATTGTTTGAATTTGATTTTTTAAAAACTGGCATGATTGTATATATAAAGTTAAATAAAATAAAAATTTCACAGTTTGCATTTCTTTTCTGGCCATTATCAGGCTTTTTCTTGTAGCAGGAACTCCTTTGCATATTAGGCCACACCCCTCTTATGTAGCCAATCCTCCAAGCGCCTACAGAGCCTATTGTAAGGGCCTATTGTAAGCTCCAGGAGGATTGGCTACATCAGGGGGTGTGGCCTAATATGCAAAGGAGTTCCTGCTACAAAACAAGCCCTGGCCATTATTATTATTTGTTTGATTTCATGATCACTACTGAAAATAATTGTGCCATATTGAGGAGGGGCCCTGACCTGGATAGCCCCCGCCTAGCCTGATCTCATCAGATCTCAGAAGCTAAGCAAGCCTACACAGAGGCAGGCAATGGCAAACCACCTCCAAACGTCTCTTTCCTTGAAAACCCTACAGGGCCACCACCAATCAGATGTGACTTGACAGCAAAAAAAAAAATAGAGAAGGGGGTAATAAAAAAAATCTGCCTCGGGTGCCAAATAGGCTAGGTGCGTCACTAGTTCAGCATTCAACACCTTCCCGTCCAGCTGGCCAGGATGACTCTTTGCTGGAAATTTGATAAATCTGGGATCCGAATATGGCAAATGATTGCATTGCCTCTTAAAGGGGCTCAAAGAGTACTCTTTGATTTTGAAAAACATCTGAATCATTTCCATTGTCTTTGCAGGGGAAACTCCACATGCATTCGTGGTCTCCCTGAATCATGTATAGCCATCCTACCCTGCTGCAAAGATCTTGGTATTACTCACTGGGATGGGGAGGGAGTTCACATGACCTGACAAAATTCTCGTGAGTTTTCATTGGTTGGGTTTCTATTTGATAATCTGCTATGCAGGTTTAGGCATGACAGAAATAAAGGGTATGCAGTCTGTTGTTTTGAAATCTTCCTTAACAAATCGTGCCTTGAGAGCTGCTATCTCAAACACGGTATCTGAGCAATCCTGTTGTCTGTGGAATGGGAGAGGATCATAACCAAAATTCCAGCTCAACATGAAGTTAAGTGGGATAGTTCAGTCACGCTAGTTTATCAATATTTTACACTCCAATAAGCAGCATTGGTGGAACCCTCATGATGGAGTCAGTGAAAAGGAGGGAAATGGGGGGAACAGAGGGGAATTTTGAGGAAGAATTGATCGAGCATCCAATCCATACATTACAGAGTTCACAGGCCAGTCCTGGAGCCTCCACCCTGTATCCTGTGTAACTGTCAATTAGGATTGCCAAGTCCCCTCCACTCTCTGGTTGGGGACTTTCACACACGCGCAAAGCCCATGTGACACAATGACATCACCCAGAAGTGACATCATCATGCCAGCAACAGCACTTGTGGCTATTCTAGGCGCTTCCAGGAAAACTCTATGGTTTTCCCAGACACTAGCCATCTGGAAGGGAAAAGCTCTATGGTACCTATTGTACCATAGAGCTTTCCCCCCCAAGTGGCTAGAGCATCCGGGAAAACCATAGAGTTTTCCCAGAAATGCCTAGAGTGACTGCCATGCACCAGTGCAATGACGTCACTTCCGGGGGAGGTTCCGCCCGCCGGCCCAAAGTGGGCTGGAGGGTTGGGAACCTCTCGGGTGGGGGAACCCCCACCCTGACCAGGGGCTTGGCAGCCCTACTGTCAATCTGTAGGGTTGCCAGCCTCCAGGTGGAGCCTGGAGATCTCCCAGAATTACAACCAATTTCCAGATGACAGAGATCAGTTTGCCTGGCAAAAATGTTCACTTGGGTCCTGTGGCATATCCCAATGAGGTCTCTCCCCTCCCCAAACTGCACCTTCTCCAGACCCCACCACCAACTCTCCAGGTATGTTCTTCAGAATCCCTGCATGTATGGCATCTGTCTCACTGGGAAAGGCAATAATGCTGGGAAAAGTTGAAGGCAGTCAGAAGAGGAAGACCCACCAAGCCTTCAGTTTGCAAGACTTGAGGAAGGCTGTTAATAAGAGGCTGATTTGGAGGTTGTTCATTCATAGGGTCACCAGAGGTGACTTTGTGGAGAAATGCATTTTCTTCTGGAGAGCGGCTGGCAAGCACCAAGTTGGCATTTTATTTTTTTTCCTACAGGCTGTGAAAGAAGAAGTAGCCCATGGCCTTCCAGATGCATCTCTTAAGAAATACTGATGAGTCTTCCTAGAGACAGTGATATGGACCAGTTCCTCCCCCCACACACACACTTTCTGAAAGCAGGGAACATAGAGGCTTGGAGGACTTTTGGCTAGACAGGTTACAGGAAGCAGCTTCCTAGAGACCACAGGAAAAGAAGCCTTAATCTGGGATGACCGAGGTCAAGAGGGAGGGGACACAGGTTTGTTAAAACTGTCTTGCAAGGGGAAGGCAGTCTCTCTTTTCCTTGGGATGCTGAGCTGAGGAGGGTGCTGTGCTCTGGTCTTTAAGCAGGTGGCCATTGAACATGTGGTCAGCCTGGAAGTGCTGGGGCCAGCTCTGAAGATAATGGAAGATCTTTAAAGAACTAGGAACACCTAAGATACTAGGACATCTAAGATAAAGATCCTGTCTTAACTTTAACATCTAGTTAGAGCATGTTTTAGAGACACAGACAGAAGATTTGTGTTTTACCAGTTTCTTTCTTCCTTGCTTCAGTCTGGTGTGGTGCTAAAAGTATGCTTGTAAACATTTTCTTTCTTTCTTTCTTTATTAAACATTTTCTTTTTAATAAAAACTGGGGCTTTTTTTGAGCGGGAACGCAGTTCTGACTGGCTTGGCATCAGGGGGTGTGGCCTAATACGCTAATAAGTACCTGCTGGGCTTTTTCGACAAAAAGCCTTGTGTGAAACAATGGTGATGTCAGGGGGTGTGGCCTAATATGCAAATGAGTTCATGCTGGGCCTTTTCTACAGAAGTTTTTGTGAGTCAAGAGCTCACTTCATTAGATGTCTCCTTCCATATATGCCAGGGAGGTCTCCTTCCATATATGCCCGGGAGGTCGTAACGTTCTACCCAACATCTACCCAAGAGACAACCGCCTTGCCTCAACTAGGGCAAGGGCTTTTTCAATCCTGGCTCTGACCTGGTGGAATCAGCTCCCCACAGAGATCCGGGCCCTACCTGGCTTATTAGCCTTCCGGAGCTGTTCTGCCGGGCTTTCAGTTGAGGCTGCAGGTGTCTATTCTTGATCTGGTTGGCCTCCCCTGCCAGCACTGTCACCTGTGCTATCAAACAGAATAATATCTGCCATCTCTATGGGATATCATGATGTAAGACAGCCAGACTGGGCAATATGTAATTATGGTATATTTTCTGAGTGCTGTTGAGTTATCTGTTTATAAAATGTTTTTATTGTATTTTATTTTTTTATCATATCATATTCCCCTACAGAGGATGGGTGGAATAGAAATATACTAAAATAAATAAATAAATAAAATGTATGAATGATACATCTGTAAGGCCAGTGTATTTATATTAAAAGCAGCAAACTTCAGAAAGGAAAGAAAGATGTTACAAAGAGAACACAGGCTAAACTTCTTTAAATTATTTAATCATGTTTAATTTTAACCTTGCTTTAATTCACATCTGAAAAAGTGAGCTTTGACTCACAAGCACTCAGGTCAGAATAAATGCTCATCTCTAAGGTGCCACTGGACTTCTGTTTTATTTTGCTGCCCTCTGGAGCTGTTCCCCCCCACACACACACACACACCTTTCTGTTGTTTGCAATCTCTAATATGAAGTCATTGGCCTTATGGATATGCACACCATGCATTTGAAGTGAGCAAAAGTTTATGATGCAATAAATTTTGTTAGTCTCTAAAATGTCTGGTTTTTTTTTCTTTTATATATTTGAGCTCTGCTGTAAAAAGTCACACCTGCTGCTAATTGCTTGTGACAAATGCTAGCCATCAGGCAGCAAAAGAATATGTTTAAATAATAAGAAAAATAATTTACACTTTTTTCTCTGTAGTTATATGTTTGTGGATTTATCTATCTACCAACTGAGAGTAACTCGTGATGCCCCCTTTGCCAGTGTAATGTATTGATTGCCATGTTGGACTAGGATTAAGGAGACCTGTGTTCAAATTCCCACTTGCCAGAAAATTTCTCTCTCAACCTAACCTACCTCACAGGTCTGTTGTGAAGAGAAAATGAAGGAAATGCCAAGTAACAACCCTGTCAGATATATAGAAATATAACTAGGGACCACAGTGTAAAGGAGATCAGAAACTAAATACACTACACCATGTCTTTAGTTTCTTAAGTAACAACCTTGAGCATCTTGGAAGAAGGGTTGGATAAAAATACGTAAAATCAATTAGTGGGCTTTGGACCGTAAAAAATTGATGCCACAATAGAACAAGTGCAACTGCATAGGCTGTGTTGGGTTTGTTGCAACCAACTAACCAGACTGCCCCTCTGGAATTTGTTCTTTATCTTGCATACTTTGAGCTTTGCATAGAAAGGTCTAAGATCTATGGTTACCTTTCATGACCACCTGACAGGAAAGCACTCAAATAACAACAAATGTAAGAGGGTGTGAGACCAGGAATGACCTTGGGGAAACATCTGCATCTGATGAAGTGTGCCCACACTCAGCTCAAACGCCACAAAACGTTTCGCCAAGCCTCCTTCTGCCTTTGTCCTTTTCACAGCCGGAGAACAGCTGGTGGAACTAAGTGCCCACACTCACCCAGGGGCAACTTACATCTGGACTGTGGTGCAGGACTGTGGTCCTGACCTGAAACAGCCCTGGAATTGTTATTTGCCCCATGGGGAGGGGGGATTAAAGTCCAGAATCGTGTGGTGATTAAGATGTCAGACTATCATCTGGGAGACGCAGGTATGAATCCCCAATCCACTACAGAAGCTCACCGGGTGACTTCGGGCCACTCACTCTCTCTTAGCCCAACCAACCTCACAGGGTTGTTGTGAGAATAAAAAGGGGAGGAGAGAATGAAGTCGCCAGCCTCTCTGGGTCTCCATTGAGGGGGATCTATAAATAAATCTTTGTTTCCTAGGGAGTCAGTCCCATTGAACTCCGTGGCGCTGCCTTCCGAGGAACCATGCCAAGGCGCGGGATGGCCCATCTCTTCATCTAACCAGCCTCTGCTGCAAATGAGGCGTTTTGCAGCAAAGTCGTCCTTGGCCGGCTTGTTGGAGCCGCCCCGCCTCCTGGTGCCAGACAGGGAGGGGCCTGAGGAATCCCGCCGGCCGCAGCCGGGCTCGTCTTGTGCACAAGACCTGCCTGCGGGGGCCTGTTGCCGGGGCGGCGTTCAAGGCTCCCGCGGCCCCGCCACCTCGGAAGGTGGGGCTGGCTGACTCGCGAAAGGGCGCCGCCTTGCTTGGGGCAGGAAGCAGCTCCTCTGGGACTAGAGAGGCGGCGGCGGCGGCAGCCTGCTTGAGGAGGACCGAGTGAGTGTTGCGGGGAGAAACTGGGAAACGGGGCAGCCCTGCGTGTCTTGTGGGCTCTCCAGTGGAGCCGGCGCGCTCGGCTCCCCTTCAGAAAGGAAGCGCGCAGAACAAGGGGAAAGTTGGGTGCGAGGGCGGCTTCGCTTTTTGCCGTTAAGTTGAGGTGGGTTTTGCAAGGCAAAGAGGTGGTTTGCCATTGCTGGCTGCTGCTGCGGGCCGCCTCCGGAATTATTTCGTGGACTCCCCTTCAAATACGAACCGGGACCACCCCGCTTAGGCTTTCGAGGTCTCGACGAGATCGGGCTAGCCTGGGCTATCCGGGTCGAGGCTTTGTTAGGGGCCAGGGAATTCCAAGGGAGGGATCGGCCACGGGTGGTTCCAGAACCAGCGGTGGCTCAGTAGGGAACCACATACCATTCTTTAAAATACGAGATGAAGCCCCCCCCCCCGAAGGTTATTGGAGGAAGGGATTGCTAGAATAACCAGCATGTGAAGGGAATGACAGGCAGTTTTTAAAAACAGGGCCAGAGGACTTCGAGACTCTTTGCAGAAAAGGAAAACGATAGAGGTGTTCAGTTAACAACCATCCAAGTGTGAATCTGGTGCAGATTTATGCCAGTGCCTTAAAACAACCATAAAGTGTTCCCATATGTATTTGTTTTTGACCTAACCTAAAAGAACAATGTTCCCATATGTATTTGTTTCTAACAGAAAACTTAACATCACTGGTTGGACTTGCAGCAGCAGCCGTTCAGTCTGTGGATATGGGATATTAATCAGCATGTCAATTGATAATATCCCCACTTTATGGGATATTAATCAGCATGTCAGTTAACAGTGATGGGAAGTTGTATATTTTGAAAAGTGTGGATGGGTTTTCTTATACTGGCATCTTGATGATCTCTTGGTCTGAGTTGTGGCATGAGGAGTTGCTGACCCATACCCAAATATCCATACCCAAATATTTGGCTATTGGACCTAATGAACAGATTTTTAAGAATTCTGCCAGAATTGTTTTTAAAATCATTTAATGTTTGTTTTGGCATAGTCTTTGTGAATCTGGAGGCATAATGCCTGCCAGAGACAGGACTAAGAAGGTGACATTTCTTAGAGTAACATATGCAGAGTTACTCCAGTCTGAGCCCACTGATTTCAGTTTAAGTCCACAGAGTTGTGCTGCTGAACACTTTAAAAACACCACAACACAGAATAGTAGCACTTGTGTTCTTAAGAAAACATTTTTAAAAGGGATGGATGGAATAATCCCAGGGCTTTTTTTCTTGGGGAACAGAGTTCCAGAGCCTCTTTGTGGCAACAAAATTCTCCAAAAAAAATGTTTTAAAGTCCATGAGGGGCACCCATGTGTTTCTTCTTCATTTCCTTCTGGAGAGTTCCAGCGCCTCCTTTTCTAGAAAAAAAGCCCTGGATAATCCACAATAGGCAAAGACATTTTGGAATAAATAAGACACTGGTTGGACTGGGGTGAACAAATGGTTAAGAACTGCCACTTTTGTTATTTGGCACTGTTTTCTGGGACTCCTGGGAATAGAATTAGGGTTGTTTGACTGTGGTTGGCAAGATGGGAGAGAGGGTGGGGTTACAAGTGTATGAAAAAATGGGGGGGTCATGTATTTTAGAGTGTCAGAGTCTTTCTTTAAGAACCTCAAAGGAAGGTGCACTGACTAAAAATATACAAGTGCCATCAATAATAATAAAGATATCTACTATGAACATGTGCAGAGGTTGGTCCAGATGACCCTGGAGGTCCCTTCCAACTCTGTGATTCTGTATAGGAAGAGTAGGATCATGGGCTCACTGTTCCTACCCTCAGCATACCTTGTAGAAAAATCTATCCATGCAAATGAACAATGTGCATGTTCAGTATAACCTCTGTGTAGGGTTGCAACCTTTGGTTTGTGAAATAACCAGGAGGTTTTGGAGTGGAACCTAGGGAAGGAGGGGTTTGGAGAGGTGAGGACCTCCCCTGTCTGTACAGTCCCCCTTCCAAGGCAGCCATTTTCTCCAGGAGAACTGATAGTCTGGAGATCAGTTGTAATACCAGATCTCCAGGCCTTACCCTAACGTTACTTGATATGATGACGAAGTCATAGGCAACAACTCTGTGAACATTAAGAGAAAATACAGGAGGTATGATGAAGTCTTAGTACCTCTGCATTTTGAAAAAAGATCTTAGGCTAAATGAAAGCATAGTTGATATCTTTAGCAAATGTAATAGCGCGCAGCGGGAGTCATTTTGTAGAAAAAGAGGTGCCAGAGCTCATTAGCACAACTCATTTGCATTTGCCACACACCCATGACAGGCGATTTTTCTCCTATGTAGCTACAGCGGCATGATGAAGATTTCCATCTGTCTGCTTTGTATGTTTTGTTGGGGGGTAATATTAGAAAGTTTGTCAGATCTTAGAGTTCAGCAGAATTGTCTCAGGGGGTTTGAACAATGGAGCCCAGAAGCAAGTATTTTTTGTGGTGGGGGGAGAGAAAGTTTACAATAAAATGTAGAGGGTCCAGAGCTCCGCTCCTGTGAGCTCCTGCCCAGAATGAGGCCTGGTGTGCAGTAATTTGATCTTATCTCTAGTGTAATTTGAACAGTGGTGGGAACCTGCTTCCTCTCAAACTATGAAAGTAAATTCCAATTTATTGTAATGATGAACTCAGAAACTTGTTCACTTTGTGTTGACTTTTTCTTTGGTCCTAATAAAGAGTCTACCTTACTGCCACCTTTGAATTTCTTTCTCCAAATGGATTGACCCCATGGCGCAGAGTGGTAAAGCTGCAGTACTGCAGTCGGAGCCCACTGCTTACGACCTGAGTTCGAGCCCAGCGGAAGCTGGTTCAGGTAGATGGCTCCAGGTTGACTCAGCCTTCCATCCTTCCGAGGTCGGTAAAATGAGTACCCAGCTTGCTGGGGGGGAGGGCAATGGCAAACCACCCCAAAAAAGTCTACCGTGAAAAAGTTGTGAAAGCAACATCACCCCAGAGTTGGAAACGTGGTGCTTGCACAGGGGACTACTTTTACCGTTTAATAGACTGACAAGACCTGGTAGGCATCTGGGTGATGTCATCTAACATCACCATACTAGGATTGTACCCAAGTATCTGGCATATGACAACTGTATTGTGTTGCTTCTGAACAGATGTTGGCTTCCCTGCCTTTCTGAGGCTGTGAGGTTTTCAGTAACGCCATGATTTCATCCAATGAATATGGTCCCAATTCCTGGGAGCTCCTTGTTACTATTGATCATCAGTATGAAGGAGAGCAGAAGGAGTGTACACTTCGTGTCTCAGGGGATCTCCACGTTGGCGGAGTGATGCTCAAGCTGGTGGAACAGATCAGTAAGTAGATGTGTAATCTTATTTATTATTTCATTTATACCCTGCCTTTCTCCCCACTGAGTACCCAAAGTGTCTTTCATCATTCTCCACTCCTCCATTTTATTCTTACAACTTTATTCTGTGAAGGTAGGCAAAGATGAGAGTTTGTGACTAGCCCAGGATCACCCAGCAAGCTTCTATGGCAGAGTGGAAATTCAGACTTGGATCTCACAGATCCTTGTCTCACAATCTAGTTGCTATCCAATGTTTCTACATAGAGACCGATTTCGCACTCAGCTTACCCAGCTGTCACGTTCCTCTTCTCTGTGCAGCATCCGTCGAATTTCCCACTATCTGTGCTGGAGTTACAGGAAGTGTTGTGGCTTTTGTGCAGCGAACGGGAACTGGTTTTTAGTGGTTTCCGTTCGCTGCGTGAAAGCTGCAACACTTCCTGTAATTCCAGCGCAGATAGTAAGAAATACGATGGATGCTGCGCAGAGAAGAGGAACGTGAGAGCGGGGTAAGCTGAGTGTGAAATCGGTCATAGTTCATAAAAACAGCATAGCAGAGCAATTCATTGCATTTGAAACCATTCCTGATGAATTCTGTTATTTATCACTGTTAAAGTAGTGTTGCTTTATGGAGAACAAGAAGACAGGTCCCTGCCCTGAGGAACTTGCAGTTTAATATATGAAAGAGGGCCCCTTTTGTGCACCACCAGCCCGCCTTCATGCCTCCCTTTCCATACCTGATTGTAGTAGAAGAAGAAGAAGAAGATATTGGATTTTTTTCCCGCCCTCCACTCCGAAGAGTCTCAGAGCGGCTCACAATCTCCTTTACCTTCCTCCCCCACAACAGACACCCTGTGAGGTGGGTGGGGCTCGAGAGGGCTCTCACAGCAGCTGCCATTTCAAGGACAACCTCTGCAAGGGCTGTGGCTGACCCAAGGCCATTCTAGCAGGTGCAAGTGGAGGAGTGGGGAATCAAACTCGGTTCTCCCAGATAAGAGTCCACACACTTAACCACTACACCAAACTGGTATGTGTGTATCTTTACCTGACTGTGAATCCTTGTTCTTCTCACAAGCCTCACCACCACCTGCAGTCACAGTTGCCTGAACCACATTCATGTCCATTCCCCAACAGGACTGGCTGTTGCTGCAGCTAAACAAAATCTACACTTTCCCATCAACTCTGGGAAGCTGGGAGCATGGGCGGTGGAGTTCTTGCAAGCACACAGGCAGAGAAAGGCACATGAACATGTGGAAGGGGAGGTAAAGGGGTCTGTGACAGTGAGTGCTGTGGGAAGCCTTGTGCCCCGGTAGCTACCCTATGAGCCAGGATAGCCTACATATGAAGACATCTGATGTGATTGCTGAGATGTGTAAGCCATATTCTGCGTTTGTTGGTGTGTTCAAAAGAAAGCTTCATTGCCTTTCTGTTTTCCCAGTTTCTCAGTGCTCATGCTTGACTTCTTGTTCTCCCCACACAGAGGTAACTCGGGACTGGTCTGACTATGCCCTTTGGTGGGAGCAAAGGCAGTGCTGGCTTCTGAAAACCCATTGGACGCTGGATAAATATGGGGTGCAGGCAGATGCCAGGCTCCTGTTCACTCTTCAGCACAAAATGCTACGTGTTCGCTTGCCGAGCATGAAAACAGTGAGGCTGAATGTCAGCTTCTCTTCAGTGGTCTTCAAGGTCGTTGTCAACATCTGTAAGACCCTTGGTAAGTATGGCATATCGAGGCTTGTTCGTTCACTCCTAGGCTAGGAGTTGCTGTGATGTCATCCCATTGATAACAGTAGTTTTCCATTTCATTGCAGCAAAGGCTTGATGAAAGATATTCTGAATTGGTTATACACTGGTTATAAATTGAGTGTGTCTAGGAAGTTTCACAATGACATCAGTAATTAGGGTTGCTCAGAGTGGAATTCTAGCAGGAGCTCCTTTGCATATTAGGCCATGCACCCCTGATGTAGCCAATCCTCCAATAGCTTACAAAAAAGAGCCTTGTAAGCTCTTAGAGGATTGGCTACATCAGGAGTGTGTGGCCTAATATGCAAAAGAGCTCCTGCCAGAATTCCATCCCTGGGGTTGCTGGAAGTGGACCCTGGGGAGGGGAGGGGCCTCAGCAGGGTGCAGTCAGAATCACAGAGTTGGAAGGGAGCTCCATGGTCAACTAGTCCAACCCCCTGCACAATGCAGGATATTCACAAGTACCTCCCCTTTGCACACACACCCCTGCTCCAAGGCCAGAAGACTGCAAAAAAGAGGAGGGGGGATGCCATAGAGTTATTCACAAAAGCAACCATTTCATCCAGGGGAACTGATCTCTGTTGACCTGAAAATTGAAAAACAAGGAGAGATCCACAGAATAGGAGAATAAACCAAAAATAATACCATGAACAAATATATTCTGTTATTTACATTCAATCTTAAACAACTCTCAATAAATACATATACGATTACTCATACAAATGTTATTCTATCCCAATAAGTCAAAAATTCAAAGTAGACCAATAATCCAATCGCCATCAAATTTTCTCACAAAGTTGCTTCCAAATATAGTCAGTAGTCCAACTGTCATCTGAACTTCCTCAATGAATTAAAGTGCTTGTGCTGCAGAAAGTTCCAATTCATCAATTTTCAATGCGTGGAAAGGACTCTTCCATTACATCTCTGACAGAACTTGCCAGTCTATACATCCATTTCCATGAAACTTTCTCAAAGAGGGGACAGAATGCCATCCCATATTTCCTTCAATCCTTTGAAACCTCCTCATACAACATAATCCATACCCACACTTCCATTTCAACAATAATAAGGATGATGAATAAGGCTATTAAACATAGCATTTACCAACTGAAATGGTGGTCAGCATATCTCAGAAGCATTTTCAAAGAACAGTATCTCAAACCTTTCTTAGCACATAAATACATCACTTCAACCAATTAACTACAACTGTGAAATTTCCGAAACATGCGTGCAGAAAGGATCATGAATGGACAAAAAACAGTTTAAATACATCAGATATGTTCATTTGTTCAGATTCATTGATGGTTTCGGTAAGTGTTATGTTTAATAGCCTTATACACACATTTTCAAATGAATAAATGAACGAGTTTAATTTGCAATGTGAATTCCCTTTGTGGATAGTTTTTTGTTGAATGTTTTGTGCATAAGTAATTATACTTTGTAGATATTACTGAAATTACTAAATATTTTTGTAAAATAAGCTATAACCTTTGCTGATAGATCTCTGAGAGGTGACTGATTGGAGCGGCATTTTGTGGTTTGCACCCACGTGTGACTTTGAAGATCAGCAGTTTTGGCATTAAAAAACATCCATGGGGCCTTGTTGTTGGGACAGGAAAGGGTAACTCTCTCCCCCTCCCAGTTATAAAAGCCCTTTCACAGAGCTGTTTATAAATAGTAGTTAAAATGATTGTAGTACAGCTTGCTATCTTTGTTCATTACCTGAGTTTAAAACAACTTGGGGAAACATTTTCTATGGTGTGGAGAAAAGAGCTATAAACCCCAGCACTGCGCCTCTGACCCTTATTTAGGCTTCCACAGTTTAGGAGAAACATATTTGGAGTTCCAGTTGTGAAGCTGGAGCCAGCATAAAGATCTGCCTGGCTTTCCCTCCCTACAGCAGCTCTTTCAGACTCCTTGTGATGTTTATTCCTGGGGTTCTGGGACCCATGTGGGTCAGGAACTTGCTGGAGGGAGGAGAAAAGGGCTGATTTGCTGCCTGTTGTCCCTTCCATGGCTGACACTCCAGTTCCACCTCTTCCTCACTGCAAGCTCTCTACTTGTGTGGCTATTACTCCACATGGGTTCCCCAACCCTAAGAATAAACTTTCTGGTTGGAAAGAGGAGAAAGCTGGGCAGATTGGCAACTGCTAACCCCTTCCAGGGATGGATTATGGGATTCAACATCCCACATAGTGTGGCTTTGGAATGTGCCTCAGGTAATCACCTTTCTAATGGGAACTAGAGGTGTATCACACAACAATTTCCCTACTCTTTTTATGTTTTTGTATATCCAAATATTGCTGAAAGTGTCCACGGTATTGGCTAGTGTGAATTCCAGTGTTTGATTTTATATTGCAATGGTTTTACAGTTTAAACAAGGTAAGATAAGGGTTGTTTATTCAGTAAGTTAGATAAGTTTAATCAGGGCCATTATTTTTAGAGCTGAGGCTGTATATACTTTATGGCACTGTTTCCCATTTGCAGGGTTGGGACCCAGTACCAGGCCATGGAAGCCTCACTACCAGGTCACAAGAAAAGCCAAAGCTAGCCCCGTTCCCAGCAAAGCATGACCTCTGCTCTGCTTCCTTCCTTCCACCATCTCTCTGTTGTGCAGAAAAAAGCTAGCCTTGAAGACTGACACAGGCGGCAAAGCCTGAGCTCCATTTGGCTTCCTTCCTTCCCCTCTCTCTGTGTTGTGCAGAGAAAAGCTAGCCTTGAAGACTGACAGGCTGCAAAACCTGAGCTCTGTTTGGCTTCCTTCCTTCCCCCGTCTCTGTGTTGTGCAGAGAGGAGCTTCCTGTCTGACACCAAAATTAACAGCTGTCTGACACCAAAATTTATTTATTTATTTATTACTTTACATTTATATCCCGCCCTCTCCGCAAGCGGACTCAGGGCGGCTTACAACATCATAAAAACAATCAATTCAATAAAACATATAAAACCATAGTTTACTTATCAATTTTAAAACTATTAGCGCTGTCTTAGTCCATTCTAGGCGGTATTGACTTCTGACTATGATCGGCAGCATTCTGTAGGATGTCCGGTGGCAGCCTCCTGTAGGTATTAAAACTCCTCCTGTAGGTATTAAAAAGGATGAAAGAAGTTCACTGGCTAAATTCACAGAGCACAACAGGTTGCTTTTAAAGGCATGAGAAACACAGCCAGTAAAAAGCTGCAAGCCCTCATAAATATCCTTTTTGGGATAACTGCAGAAAAGCTTGTATGAACTTTTTATAACTTGAAATTAATTCATTAATCACAGTATAATTCTCTGCTACCTTTCACAGCAATTTCCCAGTGTTTCAGCCAAGGAAAAGAATGAAAAATAGCTGTCAAAAGATTTTCTTGAAACCAAGCAAGCTTGGTTGTAGCTTGAGGAAGGGTTCCAGTAGTAGCAGCTGAAGGAAGGACCTACTAAACGTGTCAGCATATTTTGAGGTTCAGCAGCTGCCAGGGCCCAGTGTGGGTGGTTCACAGCGCTGGCATTCCTGATGGCAATGGCAACAGCACTTCCAACTGCATACACTGGCCAGTGCTGTTGAGGAAGGGGTGTGTAGGTGGTGCAGGCAATTGAACATGGGCATTAAGAGTGCTTGCAAGCTGGAGAAGAACACACAAACAGATAGGTGCACGCAGGTGTGAGGGTGGAAAGAGAGGACCCTTGGAATGTATGAAAAAGTTGCAGACCACCCACTTTCCACCCCCATTTTGGCTCAGCATGGGTTTCAGAGAGTTTTCTGAAAACAAAGTTACTTCAGAAGAAGTGGCAGGTTTGGGGGAGTGTCCTGGAAGTGACATCACAGGAAAAGGTGGAGTTTTGGTTGTGGTGTAGTTTTGGTTCAGTATGCCCTGGATGTGACATCACCTGGAAGTGACATCAGAAGAAATGGCATAATTCTTGTCTCCTGGCCCCACCCTCAAAGTCTCCTGGCTCCACCCCTGAATTTTAGTGGGCCACGAAGAAGAAGTGTAAAAATAACTGGGCCACGGGGGGAAAAAGTTTGGGAAACCCTGCTTTATGGAATTCCAGACATTTTTTCCGAGTAGAAGTTATTATCAACACATGTGAAACTGCACATTCATTTAAAAAGTTCTTTTGTTTTATAGAAAGAAATCTTGCTTTTGTTATAGAACATGCCCAGAGCAGCAGACAAAAATAAAAATCTGAAGATAAATTAAAACAATAGGTAGTTCATGAACAGTAAGAAAGGACAAAAGAAACAGCAACCAATACAAAAAGGTATAAAAACCCCCTTAAAACCAAAAGTCAACTTCAATAAAGCCCTAGAACACAACACATCAATAAAATCACAGAAAGTGGAATCTATCTTGGATCTCATAGAGGAATCCATCTTTTCAAAATTCAGAGTGGTTATGAAATAGGCAGGGGTGTGATGACATTGATTGAACTTTCTCCCCAATAGCAACCCAAGGCAGCTTGCTGTGTTCTCCTCTCCTCCAGTTTATTCTCGTGGGAGGTAAGACTGAGAGTGTGTTCCGTGGCCCAAAGCCATCCAGCTGAATGGGTAATTCTGACCTGGGTTTCCCCAATCCTAGTCAGGCACTCTAACTACTATACCCCCGGCTTATTCCAGTAATTGGAATTTGGGTATTGTAAGGTTGTCAGTTTCAGAATACCTCTAATTTGATATACTCATATGTCTAAAGGCATGAGAGTGAATGCTCATACTTTCTGGAATTTCACACCAGAAACCATACTAACAGCAATTCAGAAACTACATTTCTAGTATATCTGTGTGTCACAATGGGTGCGATGATAACCTCAGAATTGCTCAACTGGAATTGGGTTCCCAGTATTGTAACCACAAATAATAGTTACAGAGTGGATAAATTAGTTT
Source organism: Heteronotia binoei (assembly GCF_032191835.1). Taxonomy (NCBI): domain Eukaryota; kingdom Metazoa; phylum Chordata; class Lepidosauria; order Squamata; family Gekkonidae; genus Heteronotia; species Heteronotia binoei. The sequence goes on from NC_083223.1 coordinate 25,413,077, forward strand.
GACCTGGAGAGGTCTACGTGACTTAACTTAGAGAATGCAATCATTGTTTTCTATGTTTGTCAAGAAAAGGTAGGAAGTACCTGTGTGGTTCACTGGTATTTATACATGTCTCAGCATTCCTGCTAGGAAGTCTACATAGCACATAGGCTTTTAGACAGAATGATATAACAATAATTGAAATACCAAAGAAGTATTTCACCAAAGAACTAAAAGAGTTCTGTTGCATAGACACTGGACCAATGTACTTTTGATCACATACATGCCTCAAAATCTTAGCCCTCCGTATAGTAGCCATTAAACAGGTGCAGTGACTGCAAAAACTTCATGAGGAAAGATGATTTGATACCGCTGTCAGTATTGACAATATGTAAGTAGACAACGTTCAAAGGCAAGATAGGAACATTGTCTCTCAAGCAGGGGAGTAAGCTGCACGGAAGGGAGGAAGGGTTCTGTGTCATTCCCCTCCTATGGTTTTAAACTATAGCCCCACCACCTACTTCCTGCATGTGAGTCTGCTGCTGCCACGTCTAGTTTGGCACTAATGTCATGTTCTGACGCTTGAAAGTGAACATCTTCCATGAACAAGCTTCAGTCTCACATATTGCGTTCTCATGACAAAAAACCTTTTCCTTGGAGGAGTAAGTTAACTGGCTTCTTGTTAAGATTAGTGATAAGCATTATTGGTTATCAGGCCCAGATTGGTTATCACTGCTTACTTCTTCAGAAGTATCTGAAGAAGTAAGCAGTGACTCATGAAAGCTCATACCCTACCACAGATGTTTTGGTTATCACTGCTTACTTCTTCAGATACTTCTGAAGACCACACAGGTACTTCCTACCTTTTCTTGACAAAGAAAAACACAGAAAACGATTATTGCATTCTCTAAGTTAAGTCACATAGAAGTATTTCACCAGAAGTATCTGAAGAAGTAACTCATGAAAGTGACTCACGAAAGTTCATCCCCTACCACAAATGTTTTGGTTATCACTGCTTACTGTCAAGAGTAACTCCATCTTTGTTCCTCTTGCCATATGTATCCAATTAGCTAACAATTATACAATGCTAATGCTGTGCTTGCTACGCTGGCTATTGCTTTGAAGCATCCCCACTGCTTATCTGAAGGGAGGGTGGCCTGTCTGGGAATTCGAATGTTACTATGCAACCAAGGTCAAGGGAGCTGGTGGAGAAGTAGCCGAAGGGGTAGATAACAAACACCTGGGGTGATGATAGAAGTAGGAGGGAACCCGCGCAAAACCCCCGCTTAGCTTGGCATGCTTTGCTTGAATTGTAACGGTCAGGGTAAGGGGTTATAAGACCTGGGAACTGGCGGGAGAGCCAGTTTTGACAACGCCTGTATCTACCTATGATGCTGGAATAAAGATCTTGAACTTTACTCGTCTTTTCCTTGCCTCTGGGTCTGAGACTTACTTCTTCAGAAGTATTTGAAGAAGTAAGCAGTGACTCATGAAAGCTCATACCCTCCCACAAATTTTGCAAGTCTTTAAGATGCTACTGGTCCTAGACTTGTGAGTGACATGTTCTGGAAGTGTATCCTTAATATCATAAATGTGTCCTAGAATGTTTTCCTGTGGAAAGAACTATAGATTGTTTGTAGCAGCGTTCATTGTGGTTACTGTCCTTGAGACACTGACCTTGAGTGAGGTGTGTGTGTGTGTTTTGTTTAAACAAAATCTTGTAAGAGGGACTGGAGTGGTTTCTGAAAGATTTGTTGGTCGTTTTGTTAGTCTGGTCTTTTGAAAAGCCGCTGTAGCTCTTCCTTCTAAAATTCTGTCACAGGTATTAGACGAGCGGAAGAACTTTCCCTGCTGAGGCAATCAGAAGACACAAAAAAGAAAAGGAAGAAAGACAAGAACAAAGAACCAGTTATAGAAGATATTTTAAATTTGCCCCAGTCCCCAGGGAGTTTAGGATTACCAGGTAAGAGTTTAAAATGTCTTACTGAATTGTTTTTAACTCTTTTTTTAATGAAAAAGAAAAAGGAAATGATTCTTTGCTGTTTACCACTATTTAAAAAGCTGTAGGCCAGGGTGTCAAACTTATGAGGGCTGGATCTGATATAAATGAGACTTTGTTGGGATGGGCCACATGTACCATAAAATGTAATGCCAGATAGTGGAGATATAAACTTTATAAAGGACACAGACAAACGCAATTAATTTTTTTTAAAAAAAAACTTAATATATGCTTAAAACACTAGCACTCTTGCAATATTTTGTTTAAACAGTCTCTGATAACTGACACCTTTTGCTCTGAATTATTGCATCAAAATCTGGAGACAATGTCTGTGCTATAGCAATCTTGAGTATGCTGTTCAGTGTGTTTGTGTGTAAGTTGCCAACCTACTTTTGATTTATTGACATTCATTGCAGAAATCTCATGGTCAGTGCTTTGAGCCTAAGACCCAAGGGACAACATGAAATGGCTGAGCATTGTAAGCTTTTGTACACAAGTTGCTTCATGTGCTGGTCAGCCAATGGAAAAAAATAGAGGCTTTGCTCTGTAGCTCCTGTGCAATTGAGCAAGCCTGGTAAAGCAAGCTGTGATGCAGAAGGAAGCATGAGAGAGAGAAGGAAGCAGATGACAGTGAGTTGCTTGCAGGCCTGATAAGAGCCCTCTGGGGACCTGATCCAGCCCTTGGGCCACATGTTTGACACCCCTGTTAGTCTTGCAACAATGGAACAGCCACTTTGTCCATGGGGTCGCAAAGAGTCGGACTCGACTGTGCGACTGAACAACAACAAAATGTTCTTTAGGCTGGAAGAATTCTTCAGCTTTGCTCAGTGAAGTGGTAGGACAGGGAATCAATCTCACCTCCCATGTGTGTGGCCAAGAACAATCCTCATCTCTCCCCAAATCCCACCATCTTTTTGTTTGGTGACATACCAACAACTTCACAGGTAGACATTGTGGAGTTTTGGACATTTGGAACTGGAGGGCTAGCAGCCTGTATTGGAATCAAGGTTAAAGCAAGAAGGTGAAGGAGAGTGGGAAGTCAAGCAACATCAGTATGGACATTTTAGAAAATCAGAACCAAAAATTTGGTCTCTAGGAACAGCCAGTGATTAGTTTGGGGAACCACAGCAGAGGAAGAATGGTGTGCAGTTAGGTGCTGAAGAGCTGGTGATCAGGCAGCAGTCAAAGCTCCAAACAACTTTCTGAGTTTAGAAATAGATGCTTTGATCCCAAAAAAGCTGTGGAGCAAACTGGAGATAATACAGAGAGAGCCGCAGCAGCAGCAATGAACAATTTCTTGCATGAGCCTTACCTAGAAGTAACATCTGGCCAAGGCACAACTCATAGACCTTGCCAGTGACTACTAGTTGTTGGGTGTGAACATGAAAATGAAATCACAGTATAATTGACAGTGAGCTAATCACAAAGTGTGTTTCTTCTGGATAGCAACTTATATTTAGGCACTGGATGATATGAGCTAAGCCATTGTTGCCAGACACACAGGGTGTAAGAAACTATCTAAATCAGAATCCCTAACAGAGCCTTGTTGGTAAAATGTGGGGGGAAATGGCACACCCAGGCTGATTTCTTCACCGAAGTAAGACCTTGCACTGTAGAGGATAGAGAAATCTTACAATGATTTCTTATTTACTTTTCATATCAGTTAATCTGCAGTTTATATTTGTAAAGGGTTGCACATCCATTTGCCTTGTTCGTCTTCACAAGAACTGAGTCTGATTTACTCAAGGTCAGTTACGTGTTGTCGAGATTTGAACCAGATCTCCCAAGTCCGATTTACTATCCACTCCACCCTGCTATCTTACACTATTTATCATGTTTTTAGCCAGCCCTTCCTCCAAGGAGCTCAGGGTGTGTATACAGTGTCTCATTTTTATCCTGACAACGACCCTGTGATATAGCTTTGATTGAGAGAGTGAATGATCACATAGTGAGCTTCCGTGGCAGAATGGAGATTTGAACCTGGGTTGCCCAAATCCTGGCTGACCCTCTGACCACACTGTCTCTCAGAAGAGCCGTAAAGGTTCCACTCGCCCAATCTGCTCACATTGGTTTTACTGCTATTTGGGGCAAAGCAACTCTGTTAGAACAGCTAAGCTCTGCCATTTCTTCATCTGTTATTGCATCTCTTCTCTAACTTTCTCAAAGGCATTAATCTATTCAAAGTAGGTCACATCAGTTTTGGGAAGGAAGGTGGCATAGAATGGCCCTACTTCATCAGATCTCGAAAGTTCAACAGGGTTGGGGACTTGGGTGGGAGATCACCAAGGAAGACTCTGCAGAGAAAGGCAGTGGCATCACAAAGGTGACAAAGACCAGTGAGCACAAGGTGTGCCTGATTTGCTTGGGGGAAGGTCATAATGTACTGGCATATTCCATCTGCCAGCAGTCCACTCCCAAAGTTAGAGCTGAGAGAGCATCACAGTTAAAAACCGCACTGTGGGAAAAGGCTCGTTCAGCTTCTAACAACCTGGCAGTTAAACGGTATACCCAGGTGAAGCAACCGATAGTTCCAGCACCACAACTGTGTTTCAGATATGCATCTTGTGTGACATCTGTGGTTTCTACTTGTTTGGTTCTGCAGTTCAGTTGGACTAGAATGTGTTCCAAAACACTGGAAATGGCCCCGAACAGGTGTACATATGAACTACCTGCTAAAAAATATGTTGAAGTCTTAGCATAAATTGCACATCAGGACCCTTGACCCTCACAATTAGATAGGAACCAAAATCTGCAGTTTCCAAGACTGCAGAGACAGAACCAACACTACAGACAGTTTCACATACTCTGTCCCCGGTTTACGTCTGGAGCACAGATCCCAAATTATCATGACCCGTCTTCCCAGTGGGTGCAGGGAGACCAATGTGAACAGGAACTATTTTGTGACCAACCGCAATGCGGAAGGGAACATTCTGAATTTTTGGAACCAAGCATCAGATGGTTCACCTCACCACCAGATAAATTAGGTTGGTAGTCTCCCATGTGGGACTGCACAGACACAGACCAAATATTGTCTGAAAAGAAATCACATGACTTACTATTTTTGTCCTCCTCCATTTTATATTCACAACAGCCTGTGTAGTAGGCAGTTCTGAGGAATTGAGAGATAGTGACTAGCCTGAAGAACAGTTATACACACTCTCTCTTCCCTCCAAGGTTGCCAGGTCTTACCTGGCTCCTGGTGAGGAATGTTTCTCACACACATGGCACAATGATATCAAAAATCTTTACCCAAATTCTAGAGCATCCCCCATGCAATGTGCCTGGCTTGATGACATCACTTCTGGGTGACATCATCGCACCAGGGCATCAACCATCCTTGAGCACCAACAGTGCTCTTCAAAGGTGGGGATTTCCTTGCTGGCCAGCTCCATGCTGGCAGGTTGGGAGCCCCAAAACGGGGGGAAACCCCACCCCCAACAGGAGGCTGAGAACCCTACCTCCCTTTTTAAGAGAATGCAGAATTTTTAGCCAGAGCTTGCTCAGCTCCCTGGAAGACTAGGGCCCTTGGAAGTTTTCCCCTGTAGTCTCACCCTTACAACCCTGGAAATGTGTGGCATGTGTTTGCATATAAAGGGGCCTACAGAAAGCCATTTTGCCCAGGCCCCCTCAAAACCTGAGGCTTTGTCTGTTTTACTACTGAGACTTAGAGGCAAACTGAACTTTAATGTGGCCATAATGTACTTAGATGACTTATATGGAGTCATGTGATCTTGCAGCGATGAAGTTCTGCCTCTTTGTAGAAAATGCTCTTACTTTTTGACATTCAATGCTGTCCCAGACTGAGTGGTTTTTTCCTGTCTAATATTCCAGCAAGTCCTGGCTTATACAGCAAAACCATGAGTCCCATTTACAGTCCAACCAGTGGTACGCCTGACTCTTCGACACTTGCATGGTTCGGGGACAGCCTGCTAGCCAAACAGAACTGGAACAACCTTGCTTCCAACCAACCCATCTGTACACCAGAAACACTTGTGGAAATGTACCAGCCCCGAACTTTAGTTGACAAAGCCAAGCTCAGCGCTGGGTAAGGGATGCCTCTGTTAAGCATCTGGATTAGTCAGTTCTGAAGAGGGAGGTGTCTGTACAAGGCATTTTCACATAAGGTATCTTCAGACTTGTATAATTTCTGTCAGAAAGTTTGAGCCCCAAAAATAGAAATGGTCTTCTCAACATAACTCTTTCCTGTTCCATTTTATCCTCACAACAACAAACTCTTGAGGTAGGTGAGGCTGAGGGAGAGTTGCTGGCCCAAGTCACATGATGTCTTCTGTTCCCAATCCTGGAATGATGGTCCACTTAAGGCTGATTTCCACATTAGGAAAGACAATTTTGCTTCAAAAAATGGCTGTTATTAATATAGTGCTGTTAGTGTTAGTGTAGTTTGGTATCTAAGCAAAGGGGCAGGGGGTAATCCTTGCCCAAAGGACCTTACATCAAGATTTCCTCAGTACAGGAAGAAGTCTCTAGAAGGTAGAGATAGACGGACCCTGATCTGGATGGCCCAAGGTGGACTGAACTCATCAGAGCTCAGAAGCCAAGCAGGGCAGCCCTGGTTAGTACTTGGATAGGAGACCATGGGGTTGCGACACAGAGGCAGGCAGTGGCAAACCACCTCTGTTTGCCTCTTGCCCATGAATCACTTGCAATTTGATGGTCCTTTTTGCTCTCAGAGACAGGAGAAGACAGGTAAATACAACAATGATGGACGGATGCGAGCAAATTTGCATTTGTTTATTTATATTCTGCTTTTCTCCCTGAGCCCCATGGCGCAGAGTGTTAAAGCTGCAGTACTGCAGTCCTAAGCTCTGTTCACGACCTGAGTTCAATCCCCAGTGGAATCTGGGTTCAGGTAGTTGACTCGAGGTTGACTCAGCCTTCCATCCTTCCAAGGTCGATAAAATGAGTACCAGCTTGCTGGGGGGAAAGCATGGATGACTGGAGAAGGCAGTGGCAAACCACCCCGTAAAAAGTCTGTCGTGAAAGCAACGTCACCCCAGAGATGGAAACAACTGGTGCTTGCACAGGTGTGCAGTGACCTTGCTGATGTTAAGCAGGTCTGTGTATGGACAGTGCCTGGACAGGCAACTTCCTGGCAACCCTCAAATTCCAGGCTGGGAAAAAAGAAAGAAAGATAACAAATCTATAAAACCCAGCCAGGGTTTCCTCAGCCGTGAATGAGGCTTTCCTTAGTGAGTGACATTCCTGTGTCCAGAATCACTCCACAGCATCCTCCACAGTCATCGATGTTGCTTATTGACACTTCTGCACCCCCTCATGTATCTCCTCTCATGCCTTTCCCTAGAAATATTTAAAACAGAAATAATAAAAATGAACTTGAGTGTGTAAGGAATATTTCAAATGGATTTTAAAATATCCTCTATCGGAAGGATCATGAAATTTTGCTTGAATTTTTATGTGTGCTAAATTGCAAGAGGGCCAAACAACCCCAACAGTTGCAGAATGCAATGTTTGTGAGAGATGGAAGAGTCCTACGCCCCTTCCCTAAAAAAATATTTTATGTGCCATTTGATATGCCTGGTCTGAGAAGAACTGGAAAACGTCTTGGTCATTAGGAAGTGGCAGCTTGCTGTGTGCAAATCTTAGAAGCTGAATTGCTTCTTCAGGAAGCAATCCTGAAGAGCTGTAGTTTTAAAAATTTCCCATTCACCTCAGCTGGGTGGAACTCATTTTTTGTGTGTGTTTTTGTCTTTCTTCCAGGTGGCTAGATTCATCTCGATCGCTTATGGAACAAGGGATCCAGGAGGAAGATCAGCTGTTGCTACGCTTTAAATATTACACATTCTTCGATTTGAACGCAAAAGTAAGAAACTTGCAGAACATTCCTTCAAAGTTTGTCATATTTTTTAGTGTAAAAAGCACAGATCAAGGTTTGTCTAGAAATGTATATTTTATCTCGTAGTTACCCAGGTGTGTTTTGTACCTTCTATGTATTACCATACCATCCCAATTTTGTTTACATACATTATGTAAAATAAATTGATCTAATTACAAAGGAGAAGCCACCTCACCTGCCAGGGTTGCATAAGGCAAAATACACAAACATTCAGATTGAAGAAAGTACAACTGTAGTGTTGAATCCAATCAGCTCTTTCAACTCTCTTTCACTCAGTTCTCCTCCTTACCTCAGCTACTGTGCCCCATGGCTTTTGTACACACAGGAACCATGCTCCTCAGTAGAATCATTTTGGATACACAGAGGGAACTGCTCCTTCCTTTTTCACCTGCAGGAAAGCTGGTTGGATTCAACTGGTGGCTTCCAACATTGAATCATGAAACATGAGAAAAAAAGGCAATTGCATTTCCCTTGAAAATTCATTTTGGGTATCACTTCTCAGTTTCATAATTTTGTTTCATGATCCTAAAAGAATCTGTTTCTTGTTTCTTTGCAGGTAAGGTGTTTGTTTGTTTTCAGTTATCTAGCACTTCTTCGCCCTCACCTGGCTAGCATGATCTCATCAGATCTCAGAAGCAAATGGTGCTTGAATAGTACTTGGATGGGAGACCACCAAGAAAGCCCAGGGTTGCTCAGACAATAGCAATACAGGCAAGGCAATAGCAGGCAACTATTAACTACAGGCAGGCAATAGCAAACCACCTTGTCTTTTGCCTTGAAAACTCTATGGAGTTGGTTGTGACTTGATGGCACTTTACACACATTCACGTACAGAGAGAGACAGAGCACTTCTTGCAAGTTCTTCCTGAGTAATACTAAGACTGATTCTGCAGTAGCAGTCACTCTGCTCTCAGGCTTCTGCTTTCCCCGGCTCATCTGATGGATTCCCCACCTATTGCTGCACGGCTGCGTTTTGACCCACATCTCCCTCCAATTTCCCCCACGTCTTCCTGATCTTGTTTTTAGAGAACAGGAAGACACGGGGGAAATCAGAGGAGACGCAGGTCAAAATACAGCCATGGAGCGACTGGTAGGGAATCGATTGGCTGAGCCAGGGAAAGCAGAAGCCCAGGGGCAGAGCAACTGCTACCGCAGAATCAGTCTAACTTTATGCATTCTAGTAACATGATTGACAGCCAATGTTCCCTATAATCTGCAGAGTCTTGTGAGCAAAAATTCTACTTTGTGAGCAACTGGTATTAAAGTTGTGAGCTACTGGCCTTATAGTTGCGAGCTACTGCATAAATTATTGTGCTCTGAGACCATTTTTCCTGAGCTAAGACAAAAATGTGTGAGCCGGAGGCTAAAAATCTGTGAGCTAGCCCATACTAACTCAGCTTAGAGGGAACACTGCTGACAACACAGTCCTAAGCAAATCTCTATCCTACTAAGCCCACTGACTTCAAATGGACTTTGAAGGCTAAAATTTTGTTTAGGATTGCATTGTTAAAGATATAAAGTTAGTCTCACACTTGTATGCTATAGTAGATAACAGAGAAGCAAGAAACTGAATCCAACCCCTTTCCAAAAATATCTTTTCTGCCATATATGGATAGTATTCTGTTTCACCCAAATTTACTTTGATCATTCCTGTCATCGTGCCAGACTTTGGATTTCCATTTCTGATAAAAAATATCAACCCAGTTTGAAATTTTATGGAGCCATTTTGTAGCAGATCAACATATCAGGGATGTGATTCCCACAATTCTTTTACAATTGGCTGTTATTGAAGCTGTTTGCAGATCAAATGGAAGAAATTGAAGTCAAAAACAAAAACAGTGAGCTTTCTAATGAGATGAGAGGGAACAGCTGTCTTGAAGCTGCAATCTGAGTGCTGATCTTTATGCAGATAAACAGTAAAAATCCTGCCCCTGTAACTCCTGCCCTAACATGTGCCCTGGTTTCCAAACCAGACCATTACAGTTCTGCACAGCATTGCACTTGGAGACAATCTTAGGAAGGAGTCATAGCTTCTCCTGCTGATATATTCTTTAATCTTTGGCAACAGTGCTTGAAACTGAGCTTCACTGGCGCAGGATTGCTATAATTATGCCATATCTGAACCAAGTTGTTGCAAGTCACAGTCAGACTACATGAGATAAGGAATATTTTTCATCATACCTCCTGTTCACTCCCCTCCCCTGCACAATTACTGAGGAGTCCTTAAGGCAGTGATGCTGGGGGCAAGAGGGACTTAAATCTTCCCCACTGCATTATTTCCTTAATTTAATCTGCCCCCCATACACACGCACTGCTATTAATCCCATAGGTGACAAAAGACAGGTATGATAATGGATGTCTGGTTTTTTTTCATTGCAAAGGTTAATGCAGCTGTGGGAAGAAAACACTTGAAATCAGTAAACTGGTGTGGGGTGAGGGATTAAAACCTGCTCTTTTAATAATTTAATCTGCCACACATACACACAGTTACAGCTCCTATTAATTCTGTGACAGAAAAAAGAAAGGTATAACTTGTATACTTGCCTTTTTCCATTGCAGTGTTTAATGCAACTATGGGAAGAGAGCAGTTTAAATCAGAAATTTAAAGCTGGCATGGGGGGCACCACTATATGCACAGGAGCTGGTCATATCTCTACACCACTAATGTATTACCTCAGTGTTACCCATAACTCTCTGGGGTTATGAGAGCATAGGGACATTCAGCTCATCAGCTGCCCAGACCTGTGGCACAACTGTGGCTCAGAAGCCATGCGTGGCTTTCATGGAGTTCAGGAATATGAGTAGAAACACGGAAGTTCTGATTCTCATATGTGTTTTGCGAGTAAAATAGGATATGGTTGGCTGAGAATACAATCCTAGACATACTTTTAGTAGGGAGAGAGCCCCATTGACCTCAACAGGACCTACTTCTGAGTAAACATGCTGAGGTTTGCATTTAAACTGCAATTAGTTCGGAATACAGGCCCGTAGCCAGAAAATTTGAGGTGGAGGGGCCATGGAGCCCAAAATGATGTCACAAACTAAAAAAAAAATTAAAGATAAATTTAAAAGGTCAAGCAGAGAAGGCAGGGGACGTCTTCAGGACTGTCCTTGCCTTTCAAAAGGCCCCTAAAGGAAAGCTGGAAACCAACAAGAGGGGGCAGGTGAGATGAAAACAGGACACGGAGGGAGGAGGAAAGCGAAGTTCCCCCCCTCCTCTGGAAGTGTGATTTTCTTCCCTTTTGTGCTCTCCACCCCCCCCCCCCCACCGCCTGCAGGAGTTGTATACACTTTTAAAGGCCCCCCTCCCTTTTTAAAAAGGGCTAGTTGGATGTCTTTGGGTAATGACGCCTTGGGAGCGTGGTTATCGCTGGTTGACATAGTAACTCCTCTGCACAGAGTTGGGGGCTTGAGGGGCTGTTTGGTGTGGCTTGCCAAGCTGCCTGCATGGACTGGTGGGAGGGACCCAGGCAAGGAAAGACGCTGCTCAGTCTTTGGTGCTCCCGACACTCTCTCACGGCTACCTTGCCTCCAAATGGGAATGCCGAGTCATTAGGCAGAGAGCTGCCCCAACTCAAACTAGCTTCGCCCCCCCTCTGAAGGAAGTGGAACCCAGCTCTGGAGTAGGAGGGTCATGGCACCTGGCCTGTTTTGCCTCAGGGACAGCCACCTCCTGCTGCTGCTGCTTTGGAGCCGCTTGGAGGCCCTCCAATGGAGGGGCCATTCTGGTGGAAGGGGGGGTTGGATGCAATGGCCTGCCTCCCCCCCCGGGCCCCACTGTAGCTACAGGCCTGAAGACAGCAGTGCATTTATTGATCTGGCTGTATTGGCTGCTTAGAAACAAGCAAGTTCAATTGGAGGGGCTGGTTATGAAACTTAAAACCCTTTGTGACCCAGAACCTATATATCTGAAGGACTCTATCTCTTCATACACCCCTGTGCACCAAGGGTCCTTTACTTGCCATCTTTTGACTGCTTAAGATAACCCACCTGGAATCTACTGAAGCCTCTTGGTATCTTTTCAGTGGTAGCTCCCATTTTGTGGAACAGGCTCCCTGAGGAGGTGAGGGTGGGTTATCCTTAGAAGCTTTTCAGAGGTGCAGTAAGGCTGTTTTATTTGCTAGGACTTTTAATGGGGTTTGAGCTGCAGTCATTTTCTTGAGGGTGGGGAAGGTTTTGTTTCATTAAGGATTATTGTAATCATAGGAGGATTTTGTTTTATTAAGGATTATTGTAATATTCTAATGTATGTGGCATTAGTGCTATGGCACAGGCAGTAGAGACGACTCCTATGATTTTGGCTAGGACATACAACAAAGGCAATAATCTGTAATTGACTGCGGATAACCCATTACCCGTAGACTCAGACTTGCATCCCCATGTGATGCTACTGTCTCCTTCCCAGCTCAGGAGGCAGAAACCATGACCCTAGGGCATGTTTACTAAGTTGCATTTAGTTCAGTGGAATTCACACCCCAATGCAAATGCATAGGATTGCCTAAGGGATAAAAACATTTGTCATGTGGTGAGAGGGACGAGTGGGTGTCTTATACTAAACAATAGAGTTTAAAGCCGTAACTTGGTGGCATATTTATTTGAAATATTTACTAGTACTGACTTAGGACTTGCCTCTAAGTGCTGCACTTTTTTTGCCAGTATGATGCGATTCGGATCAACCAGCTGTACGAACAGGCCCGATGGGCTATCCTGCTGGAAGAAATTGACTGCACAGAGGAAGAGACCTTCATCTTTGCTGCATTGCAAGTATGGACTCGAACATTAAGTTGCCAAACCAGTTTTCTTGTCAGGGCAGGCACCAGCCAAGACAGGAGCATGATGAAGGAATCCTGTATTGACTGTTCTGTGTGAGCCCTGCACACACTTTCAATAGCAATTTGCTAGTTTGCAAATGCCGTTTATGCCCATGTAAATTATTAACAGATACCTCAATCCTGTATGACATTTGGAGGTTAAACTTTTGTAAAGCTGCTTTAACCATACTAAAACTGAAATGCAGAATATCCTGGAGCGGGGAGAGTTGTACGTGCTTCCATTTCCAAAGCAGTCAGACGTTGTAGGAGCCACACAGTGTGGTTTCACTTCCTTTGGAGGAGAGACTCCTGGAGACTTACAGTGACTTTGGAATCATAGAATCATAGAGTTGGAAGGGATATCCAGGGTCATCTAGTCCATCCCCTGCACAATGCAGGAAATTCAAAAATACCTCTCCCCCCTATCCCCAGTAACCCCTGCTCCATGCCCAGATGGCAAAAAACCCTCCATGATCCTGGCAAAACTGGCCTGGAGAAAATCCCTTCCTGACTTCAGTGTCTGTCTTATTTTCAAGCTATGCAAATGGATGCAAGGAGGCACCCTTCTAGGTGGCAGCAGATCTCTGACCCCTGCATGTGATCCTTCGACAGCCACATGTGCATCCCTCGCCCATACTGGATCCCAGTTTCCAAATGACTGCAGCTAGCAGCTCTCAGCTTCCAGTCTATCTGCCTTTGTCTGACTCTGCCCCAGAAGTGAATTTCCCAATCAAGACATATTCCACATCTGTTAGGGGAATATTCTTCTTTAGTCAAAACCATAGCAATAGATATGGCAGCAGTATTCAGATCAACAAGCACAGTACGCTCTTAGAGCTCTAACAGGAAATGATCATCTTTTTTTGTCCCATCTGTGAGATGCAAACTGTATGCTTTTGCAGCCTGTGTTTGCCTCTGTACCTGCAGGAAAGGATGAAGAGGCTCTCTCTCTTCTTTGCTTTGCAATTTATTTTATTTTTTTTTTTACATTTTTTTTTATTATAACATTGCACAACAACAAAAAGAAGACAACAACAATAAACAACCAAAGAAATAACAACTAAACAACAATTCAGCATTTACAACAATAACAACAACAAAAAATATGTTATTCATAATCCTATATACATTTTATCTTCTGGAGCGAATATACAAGAAACTAAATATTTGTAATATTAATATCTCTATTCAAGACCATTCAAATCCCAATTTTTTTGCCCATTCATACATTGGATACCACGTTTTCTCACACTCTTCCATGTTCCCGTCATTCAATCTACATGTTAACATATCCATTTCTGCAGCATTTAAAAGATTTAACATAAACTCTCTTTTGGATGGTATCTGAGACGTTTTCCAATATTTAGCAAATAAGGTCCTCGCTATTGTAATAATATAAAACAATAACTTTTTCGCTGTTTTAGATATAGGGATTTTACATATGTTCAAAAGGTACAATTCTGGCACATGCGGGATATTAATCTTTAACATCTTTTTACACCAAAGCGAAACTTGCACCCAGTATTTTTTTGCAAGGTCACATTTCCACCATATATGGAACAAAGAACCTTTTACTTTACCACACTTCCAGCATTTATCCGATACATTTGGGAAGGCTTTGGAAAGCCTTTCTGGGGTAAAATACCATCGATGAGCCATCTTATATAGATTTTCTTTTAGCTGGGCAGATTTTGTCAATCTTAAATTCTCTTTCCATATTTTCTCCCATTCGCTTAATTCGATGGTATAACCAAAATCCTGTAACCATTTAATCCAATTTTCCTTCACATTTTCGTCTTGCATTTTCAAATCGAGTAACCAGTTATATATTTTTGAAGTAAGCTTCCAGTCAGTTCCTAGTATAATGCAATCAAATTCATTTAACTTTTTGGAGAATCCTACTTCATTGTCCTTTTTATATCTTGATTTAACTTGCATTTTAAGCCACCAATCCATATCCACATTTTCCTCGATTTTCAATTCGTGTTTGGGATCCAGTAGCGATTCATAAGTAAGGTGGTTTCCCCAACAAAAAAGATTGGGGTGCACTGAAGCTTCCACTGGGGAGAGCCATCTGGGAGTATATCTATATACTTGTTTTTTAATTTCAGCCCAAATCTTGAACAAAGACTTTCTTATTTCGTGTCTAAAAAAGATGCTCCCTTTTTTGGGGTCTTCGTACCATATATACGAGTGCCAACCTTTAACAAGGTCCGCACCTTCCAGAGTTAAAAGTCTTTTATTTTCTAATAACAGCCAGTCTTTGATCCAAGTCAAGATGCACGCTTTGTGGTAGATCTGCCACTCTGGTAGGGCAAACCCACCTCTTTCCTTCTTATCTTGTAGGACTTTCAGTTTGATCCTAGGTTTTTTGTTTTGCCAAACAAATTTTGCCACTATTTTGTTAAGTTGTTTGAAAAAGGATTTTGGGAGGATGATAGGGATCATCTGAAATAAAAACAGCACTCTCGGCAGTATATTCATTTTGACTGTTGCAATCCTTCCCAGTAAAGAGATTTGCAGTTCATTCCATTTTTCTAAGTCAGTTTTAATTTCTTTTAATATTTTTTCATAATTATCTCTTACCAGGGTTTTCAGTTCTGCTGTTAAATTTATACCTAAATATTTATTTATTTTTTCATAGGCAAATCCTGATTCAACTTCTAATTCAGATATTTGTTCTTTCGTCATATTTTTAGCTAAGAACTTAGTTTTTTGATAGTTGACTTTGAAACCTGCTACTTCCCCATATTGTTTTAAGGCAGACATCAACTTTCCAATTGAGGAGTTTGGATTTTCCAACGTAATTAATATGTCATCAGCAAAAGCCTGCGTTTTATAGATTTCCTTTTTAATTCTCACTCCTTTGATTTCCGAATCTTCTCTGATCATTTGCAGTAACGGTTCCAATGCTAGAACAAAGAGAATAGGGGACAGCGGGCAGCCTTGCCTTGTGCCTTGCTCAATCTTTATTGGGTCCGTCAGGGAGCCATTAACATTTATTCTCGCTTTTTGGCTTGCATAAATAGACCTGATCAAGTTTACAAAGTTTTCTCCACAGCCAATTGATGTTAAGGTTTTGAAAATAAAGCTCCAATTTACATTATCGAAAGCTTTCTCTGCATCCAATGAAATTACCGCAAGTTGTTTATCTGGATGTTCTTTATAGTATTCCAGAACACTCATTAATATTCTAACGTTTTGTCTCATTACTCTTCCGGGAATAAAACCAGATTGATCTTCGTGTATAATATTCGGGATAATCTTTTTAAGCCTGTTTGTTAGTATGGTCGCATAAATTTTGTAATCCACGTTCAGCAATGAGATCGGTCTGTAATTTTTAATGTCTGTAGGTTCAGTCCCACCTTTATATATTAATGTAATTAACGTCTCCAGCCATGATTCAGGTATTTTAGTTGTCTCTCTTATTCCTTCCAAAACACGTTTATATGGTATTAAAAGCACCTCTTCAAAACACTTATAAAACTCAATCGGCAAACCATCTAAACCAGGAGTCTTATTATTTTTCTGGCCTTGAATCGCTTCCACAATTTCTTGCATTGTTATCGGATTTTCCAGAGATTCCCGTTGCTGGTTTGTAATTTGTTTCATCTTGGCTTGTTTTAAATATTCATCTTGCTGGGGCTCAGATACTTGCTGGTTCTTATATAGCTTCAGATAAAATTTCCTCACAATTTCTTTCAATTGTTCCTCTTTGACCATTTCTATTTGGTTCTCATCCTTCAATGATCTGATAACTTTTTTTTCTCTTTCTTTTCTCAGCTTGAAGGCTAACCATCTACTAGTTTTATTCGCGTTCTCAAAGTAATTTTGTCTAGTCCATTTTAGTTTCCTCTCAAGCTCCTCTGATAGCAGTAGATTTATTTGGTGTTGCAAAGCGTGGATCCTTGTTTTAATCTGTTCTGTATTATTTACTTTTTGGATGTTTTCTTGTCTACGTAGTTTGTCCAATAGATCATTATACTTTTGGGTTCTTTGTTTCTTTTTTTTAGCTGAGTAGGAAATTGCTAAACCTCTAAAAAAAGCTTTAAAGGCGTCCCATATTATTTGGATTGGAGTATCATGTTCCCGATTTTGTTCAAAAAACACTTTTATCTTTTTTTTTAGTCCAATACAAATTCTTTATCTTTTAAGATTTGCGTATTTAATGTCCAACGAGTCCTGGGGGTTGCCTTTCCCAGAGTTATCTGTATTGGGTTGTGGTCAGCAAAAACTTTTGGAAGTATATCGGCCTGTTCCACTGCTATTGCCACTGATATTGACATCCAACACATGTCCAATCTGGACCATGTATCATGCACTTGAGAATGGAAGGTAAAGTCTGACGTCTGGGGATTCTTCATTCTCCAAGTATCCACCAGGTTGAGTTCATCTGCCATCTTAAAGAAGGTTTGGGGAAGTAGGCCACGCAGCCTTTCCCCCCCCCCTTTCTTCCCAGTTTTTTTATCTTTAAGAACGTCATGTACAGCATTGAAATCTCCCAGGATACAATAACTTGTATTTTCAAATTCAATTAACTTCTTATACAATTCAGCAAAGAATTTATCTTGGTTGTTATGGGGAGCATAGATGTTTCCTATAATCATCTTTTTACCTTCCACTTCGACTTCCACCAACACAATTCTGCCAGAACCATCACAATAGAGTAGCTTAGAGTTAATCCATTCTTTCACATATATAGCTACTCCTCTTTTTCTCCTGAGATCGGAAGAATGGTAGAGGGTACCCAATTTCTTATTTTGTAGATATCTTTGATCTTCCTTTTTGATGTGTGTTTCTTGAATACATATTATGTCAGACTGGGTCTTCTTGAGCTGAAGAAATATCTTACTCCTTTTATGCGGTTCATTTAAGCCATTGATGTTCACTGATATTATCTTTAGTCCCTTCTTATCCATTGTTCTGTCCTAGATTACTATCTAATATCTCTCTTTTCTCTTTCGATGCTTGCGATCTTGTCATTATTTTTCCATTTTTCTTCTTCTTTGTACTTTGCCTATAGGTGCTGCTTGAAGCTTCTTCTCTTTCTTGCTCTTCTTCCGTTTCAGTCTCTTGATTATCAATATATTCCATCCAGAACTCTTGCACTTTCTCCGAGGATGTTATGTTGAATCTTTTACCTTGGTACACGAAAAAAATTCCTTCTGGTATCAGCCATTTGAAGGAGATGGATTGGTCAACCAACCACGCCACTAGCTTCCTGTAGCCTTCTCTTCTTTGTCTTACCCTCCAGGGAATATCTTTCATGATTTTAATCTTGTTTCCTTTCCACATTATCTCATTTCCTCTTGAAGTTCTCAGGATCTTCTCACATGTGGAAACTCTCATAAATCTTACGTGAATTTCCCTTGGGAGGTTGTTCTTTTTTGTATATGCCGTTGCTATTCTTTTTATCCAATCAATTTCTAGGCCTATATCCTTCATCTCCTGTTCCCCATCTGGGTTCAAGATCTCTTCAATTATTTTATGTAAATCTTCGCCTTTTTCTTCTTGCACATTTTGAAATCTCAGTTTATACATCGCTTGGTCCATTTCCATTTTATCCAGTCTATCCTCTAAGTCTGATGTGGTGTTTTTAACTTCTCTCATCGAAGCAGCCATAGTTTTCCCCTGCTCCTCCAGCACATCAACCTTAGCCGTCAACTTATGTGCTTGTTGTACATTTGCTAGGACTTGCCTTTGAAATTCATCCATCCTTTCATTTGTTTTTCTAATATCTTCCTTTAATCCTGCCTGAATCTCTTCCAAAGCCTCCTGGTTCTGCTTAAAACCCGCCAACATTGTGGCATGTAATTTTTCAACAGCATCCTGATTCAATGCTGAAGTAGCAGATTTCCCTAGGCCAGGAGGGGTAGCTTGGGCTGGTGGTGCTTTCTTAATTTTAGGATCCATTTTAAATGCTGATTTTATCTCTCTTTATGTTCTCCAGTATTATCACAAATACCCCTTTTATGCTTTTCCTTAAATTTGCTAAAGCTTTATGAACCCAAGCAATATTAATATGAGTTCTATAGTTCTATAGTCAAGATCTCTGACCCCTGCATGTGATCCTTCGACAGCCACATGTGCATCCCTCGCCCATACTGGATCCCAGTTTCCAAATGACTGCAGCTAGCAGCTCTCAGCTTCCAGTCTATCTGCCTTTGTCTGACTCTGCCCCAGAAGTGAATTTCCCAATCAAGACATATTCCACATCTGTTAGGGGAATATTCTTCTTTAGTCAAAACCATAGCAATAGATATGGCAGCAGTATTCAGATCAACAAGCACAGTACGCTCTTAGAGCTCTAACAGGAAATGATCATCTTTTTTTGTCCCATCTGTGAGATGCAAACTGTATGCTTTTGCAGCCTGTGTTTGCCTCTGTACCTGCAGGAAAGGATGAAGAGGCTCTCTCTCTTCTTTGCTTTGCAATTTAAAGGGGAAAGAAATTCATTTGTCTCTGCTTGATTGTTGCCTAAAACATATAACTGAATATCCTCCTTTTCCCAGAATTGATCACCAATGCGGTTTCCCCCGCCAGCCAGCTGGCTGGTGACAGGAAGGAAGGAGCACATGAAATTGGAGGATCCCCTGTTCTCGTGCAGGGGTGGCAACCCTACTACTCTCTCCTTCTCCATTACTCCTTCTAATCCCCAAGGTTTTCATTGACTCATAACAATCATCAGGACATATCAACATGTACATGCTGTGAAGAAAAAATACCGACTGATGCATGACATGGAAGATAGTGTTTCCAAGTTCAGATCTTGGTTTCCAAAATACAGAACAGAACAATCGAAATGGCAGGGGCGGCCCTTAGGGAGGGCCAACCTGCAACCCACTCTCATCATCCATCTTTGGATTGCAGCCCTCAAGTCAAGAAACACTGCGCTGGAAAATATATCTAAAATAGCAGCAGTAGTATACTGCCTTCCAGGGCTTTTTTTTTTTGTAGCAGGAACTTCTTTGTATATTAGGCCACACCCCTGATGTAGCCAGGGCCTTTTTGTAGCAAAAACTCCTTTGCATATTAGGCCACATGCCCTTGATGTAGCCAATCCTCCAAGAGCATACAGGGCTCTTAGTACAGGCTGCATTGCTCAGAAACAAGCAGGTTCAATTGTAAGCTCCAAGAGAATTGGCTACATCAGGGGTGTGTGGCCTAATATGCAAAGGAGTTCCTGCTGTAAAAAAAAGCCCTGCTGCCTTCTATCTGAACCAGCTCAGCGTTACGAAACAGAGAGCTGATTTTCAAAGTCTGCATTGTGGATTGGTGCTGCAGAGCTCCCTGATGGGATTCAGGGGAACGGCTGTTGTGGTATGTGCAGGCAGCAGGCCAGGGACTCTGGAATGTGGGCAGGTGCTTCACCTGGGTGGTTTTGTTTCAAAACAGGAGTGATACATTCATATGATAGCAGCCTCGATTTTGCTTTCTGTATGTGAAGTTAGGATTTTGCATGGCACCTGTTTTGCCAAAGCAATGGGATATGGCCC
Source organism: Heteronotia binoei (assembly GCF_032191835.1). Taxonomy (NCBI): domain Eukaryota; kingdom Metazoa; phylum Chordata; class Lepidosauria; order Squamata; family Gekkonidae; genus Heteronotia; species Heteronotia binoei. The sequence continues at coordinate 25,433,234 of NC_083223.1, forward strand.
TAAACTTCATACCTGTTCTTTCTGTGGCCCTCACAGCAATATGCTTAGTTAGCAAAATGCTTTGGATATATTGGACACCATAGCACCTTTTTAGTAAAGGACTAAGTAAAGTGTCTAATTCATAGAATCACAGACCTGGAAGGGGCCATACAGGCCATCTAGTCCAACCCGCTGCTCAATGCAGGATCAGCTTAGAGCATCCCTGACAAGTGTTTGTCCAGCTGCTGCTTAAAGACTGTCGGGGAGGGGAAGCTTACCACCTCCCTCAGTAGCTGATTCCACTGCTGAACAGCTCTTTTTTTTTGTAGCAGGAACCCCTTTGTATATTAGGCCACACCCCTAATTTTTTTCTAATAACCAGCCAGTACCTTCTTGCCTTTAGTTTAAAGCCATTATTGCGAGTCTTCTCTGCTGCCAACAGGAACAGCTCTCTGCCCTCCTCTGAGTGACAGCCCTTCAAATTCTTAAAAGAGAGCTATCATCATGCCACCCCCCCCCCCTCAACCTCCTCTTCTCCGGATTGAACATTCCCAAGTCCCTCAGCGTTTCCTCAAAGGGCCTGTTTTTCAGTTGTTGGCGTTGTAGCTAATGGGTTTGTCTTTGAAACATATATTATGAGCTCATCCAGTTATTTGGTCTTTTTGAAAAGAAAGTAATTATTGGGATCAATTTTGTATTGGAATATTAATTTATCTTTGAGGATGTGTATGTACATTTAAACTATTTGCTTGTCTCCATGAGGCTATCTGATGTCAACAAAAATGGACCCTCCCTGACCTTACTATTGCAAAAATATTTATATTACTACAATGGAAAGAAAAGTGCCCATCTTCCATAATCCAATGAATTAAAGACCTTACAACCTTATTAATATTTGAACATGTGACCTACAGACAGCAACTGCATATGGACTTATTTTAGATGTTTGGGAACTTTTTACAGATACTTACATTTCTTGTTTTAGAGGATGGCCATGTTGTTCTGCTGTAGAACAGCTAGCTTCTCATCCAGTAGGCCCTTAGAGATTGAGCAACAAGATTTTGGGGGTATAATTTTTGAGAGTTCAAGCTCCCTTCATCAGGTATCTTATGAAAGAAGATTTAACTCTCTAAAGTTACACCCCAAAAAGCTTGTTGGTCTCTAAGGTGCTACTGAACTCACTTTCTGCAGAAGACGGTGCATTATTTTCTGCTGTGGAGTGTGTGGTAATGTTAAGCCTGTTTCCTTCCATCTTCACGACTCCAGCTGTACACAAATCTGACCCCCTTTCTCCCATCTTCCCTGTCCTTCAGGCAGGTTTCCCTCCCTCCCTCCCTCCCTCTCTCTCTTTCTCTCACACACACTGTCCTCTGGTTAAAGTTTATTAGAAACCTATCCATTTTTGTGCATGTGTACAGTTCAAAAAACAAAAATACTATTCTAGTCAAGGGGACAAGTGACTTGGTGATTGTTGCAAGGGCTAGCTAATTAGAATTCTAATCTGGAAAAAAGGAAAAACTGGTGGCTCTTGAGTGTGATTTTCTGAAGAATGTTAAACATCTGGCCTCAGAAATTGGTGTTTATGGATTCAAAATAGACTCTTCACTCAAGCTGTTTATCTTTAGATGCACACCTATTCTATGATGTTCTTTCCAGTTATTTTAGTTGGGTGTAGGCTTATTGCCGTGGGTTACCAGCCTCCAGGTGGGGCTTTTACAACTGATCTCCAGCTGGCAGAGATTAGCTCCCCTAGAGCAAATGACTTATTTGAAGGGTGGATTCTATGGTGTTGTACCATGCTGAGGCCCCTCGCCAAACCCCACCCTCTCCCAGACCTACCCCCAAAGTCTCCAGGTGTTTTTAACACAGACCTGGCAACCCTATTACTGTCTCTTGGTAAGTCAGGAACACTTTAATTGCTGTATTTGTGTATCCATGAGAGCTCAATCATCCTAGCCCTTGTTTTCCTTAAAATAGTAACGCAAATAAGAAGAATGAAAGTAGTAGATCTCAGAAAAGAAAACGGAAATAGGAAAGAAGGGGAAGATTGGGGAAAATGGGTAAACTAAAGTGATAAGTTACTCTGAAAATGTGTTACTGGTAGGGTTGTCCAACTCCAGGTGGCGACTGAAGATCTCCCACTATTATAACAGAGATCTGTTCATCTGGAGAAAACAGCCGCTTTGGAAGGTGGATTCTGTGGCACTTTGAAATCTCTCCTATACCCAAACTCCACCTCCAAAATCTCCAGGTATTTTCCAGCCTGGAGCTGGCAAATCTTTTTTGCCCTGCATGTGAAGGGCATCAACTCCATCAGCTCCATCAACTCTGCCTTTTTATCTCTGTTTGTAGTATCACATCTGCAAGCTGTCATTATCAGGGTCACAAGATTTCACAACTGAAGCTGAAACCGATGAAGTGGAGGCAGCTCTTTTGAATCTGGAAGTAGCTCTAGAAGGTGGAAAAATGGAGAGTATTTTGGTACGTCGCACATTTGCATCTTGCGATAAAAAGAAAATCAAGACAAGGCATACAAAAGAGAGAACTCTTGCAATTTTCTAATGATGTCTCAAACAATATCCGACAGGAAAACACACCCTGAGAGTTTCATAATCACATTTCGCCTCCCTTCTGGGTGCAGGTATCCTGTTGAAATAATTGGTTTGGATCCAGCAGAGTGTTTCTGTGTATGGCATTATTTCCACCCACACACATGAATTTCTCAGCTCCCCTCTGCTGTTGCCACCTAAAATGTTGTACTTCACAGGAGAGGGGAGGTGAAAAAGTGGTGCTCCAGGGCACAAGAAATCTTTCGGGTTTTAAACAATTTATTGGTAGCATATGGTTACAAAGCTTTTCTATTTCTTAATTTTTTTTCTTTTTTCACATTAACCCATATGACATTTCCATCCCCCCTCCCTCCAATGTTGACTTCCCCGAGGTTATAAGTTCAAATCCATACTAAAGGCACTTCTGACTGCACAAAGTTCCATATATATATTCTTACAACTAAAAAATTGTCCAATATTTCTTTACTTTCCAAGTTTTCTCCATATATCCTTTAAATTTTCTCCACTCCCTTTTGAATATCTCTAGATCATAGTCTCTTAGTGTTCTGGTTAATTTGTCCATTTCACACCACGATAAAACTTTCATGGTCCATTCCCATTTCTCTGGTATTTTTTCTTGCTTCCAAAGCTGCGCGTACAAAGTCCTAGCAGCTGATAACAGGTACCAAATTAAAGTCCTGTCTTCTTTTGGGTATTTTTCTAATTGTAATCCAAGTAAAAACATCTCTGCAATTTTCTTAAAATCATAGCCCAGAATTTTGGTGATTTCTTGTTGTATCATCTTCCAGAATTCTTTCGCTTTTTCACATGTCCACCACATATGGAAGAAAGAACCTTCATGTTTTTTACATTTCCAACATCTATCCAAGGGCACAAGAAATCTTTCCATCCATAGATATGCTCCCATCACTCCCAGCAAATGATTTATTTTTATGTATGCTCTGCTTTTCTCCCCAGTGAGAACCCAAATTAGCTTTCATCATTCTCCTCACCAGGACAACAGCCCTGTAAAGTAGGTTCAGCTGAGAGTGTGTGACTGGCCAAAGGTCACCTGTGGCAGAGTGGGGATTTCAACTTGGAGTTTCTCACTCTGACCACTACGCCACACTGGCTCTCATCTTAACGCTGTGTGGACTGTGCCCTTTAGGCAACCGTCATTTTTAGAAAGACAAAATTTTATCTGCTCTTCTGACTAAAAAAGTGTGTCCATACGTACACATCTGCCTCCTGTCCCAACCACAGCCCACCCAGGGCCAGATCAAAGCCACCTTGGAAAGGCACCACTTGCAAAGTGGTGCCTAAATTCCAAAGTGGCTTTGAGGCGCTTCCTGGGCATCTGGACAGCCGGGAAGTGCCTGGGGAGCAGCCAGGAGGGACTCGAGCACTCTAGAAGCTCCTCTGGGGCGCACACAGCTCATCCCTGTTCTGAGGGCAGGCTGCATGCCGTCTGGAGGCTTCCAGTCCACTCCTGGCCATCTGCAGTCACCCCATATGTATCTTTTGGATATTTCATCTCTCCCAGTTTTAATAAGCCCAGTGTTTGAGGACCTGTGTTAAATTTGTTTAACTACTCATTTAAATTTGTCCACAGCCTGTTGTTGAACTGGGATTAAAGTAATGTTATGGGGCATGTGGCAAAAGACAGGAAGAATAATGTAGACTGATGAACATGATGTATGTAATTTATAGCTGATAATTATATTGTACTGAAATATTCCTTGGCTCTTTCTAGGAGGACATCACAGACATACCAAGACTTGCAGATAACCTCAAGTTATTTAGGTGAGTAAAAACAAATTAAGCAATTGGCAAAGTGCGGTAAAGATGTCTTTAGCTTTATTTGATCACGCTTATTTGAAGCAATCTTAAATGCAATCCTAATCAGAGATAAAAATCCTTCTAAGACCCTGGATTTCAATGGCCTTCAAAGGGTGTACCTCTGCTTAGCACTGTACTCTGATTATTCATATTGTTTTGAAAAAGGGACTGCTGGTATCTAATATGCCCATGTTAAAAAGTTGCAGAAATTCTGTGTTCCTAGTAAAGCTGAATTGTTTTTACTGCATCAAATGTCATTTCAGTAGAAATACACAGATTTACAAGGATTTCCCTTTCTATGGGAAGTTGTTTTTTCACTGGACATACTTTGAGTCTTCTGTGCACATTAGGGGGTTGCCAGTTCTGGGATGGGAAATGGGATGGGATGGAGGTAGAGCCTGGTGAAGGTGGCATTTGGGGGCGGGAGTAGGGTTGCCAGCTCAGGGATAGGAAATATTTGCCAGTCAGCAGCTTTTCTCAGCACGTGGCCTTACCCACTTTCTAAAAATTATTGGTGGGCACCAGGAAAGATGTTGGCAGGCACCATGAGTGCCGCGGCTCCCCATCAGGGACCCCAGTGGTAGTCAAACCTAACAAGAGTGTTCTGTGCTACTATTGCTGTTTGCAGTAGTATTTCTTTGAAGGGCTGTTTATAATAGAATTGAGGGCTGTTTCACAAAGGGAACAGGACTGTGCTCTCTGTTCCACTGTTCATTATATGAATTATCTTGCTTTTATGGCATTGTTTTCTACTTTAGCAATGTCATATTTTGCACAGTTCATGACATAATTTCTGATACTTTTTGTGATCTTAGTCCTATTGCATTGTTTTTTGGATGTGTCATGCTATTTGACTGCATTGTCTTACACTCTCAGCAAAAAACAGGCTGTTAATAAATAAAGCTGTTTGTTTTTCTAAAACACCAACATGGCTACCTGCAATTTCCGTCTACCTAATTGTATATGTAATTCTTAAATGAGTACAAATTATAGGTAGGTGGCAGACAGCGTGTTGACTATATTATTATCCATTGCGTGTGTAGATAATGAAAGCTTTCTAATAGTTCAGATAAGCTTCCATTATGCAGTGGCTTTATTTACACTGGTAAGTTGTTTGATGTTTCATACATTCATCGCCAATTCTATGGCATTTAAAGATTAAAAAAAGCTTTGATCTCTTCTAAGTGTTTGGTATTAGTAATTGGTTATGATTTCTCCCTAGACACTAGTTTTGCTTCAAAGGGAATTTGATGGTTATTTTTACATGCAATTTACCAAGAAGAGCAGCTGTATTTTGAGTTTGCTTGATTGATTGATTGTTTGTTTTAGTCAATTTATATTCCACCCTTTCTCAGGAACGGGCTCAGGGCGGATAACAACATAATAAAATGAGTACAAATTATAGGTAGGTGGCAAACAATTTATAGGTAGGTGGCAGATTTAAAACGTACAATTAAAATCGGAATAGTATAAAACAGTACAATGAACTATAAACAGATTATAAATAAGTTATGGATGGCAGCTCAGTTGGGCACATTTTACAACATACGAAAGGTCTAAAACAGAAGATGATATTGCAGCAGAGATAGGGTTGCCAAGTCCAATTCAAGAAATATCTGGGGACTTTGGGAGTGGAGCCAGGAGACATTGGGGGTGGAGCCAGGAGCAAGGGTGTGACAAGCATAATTGAACTCCAGGGGAGTTCTGGCCATCACATTTAAAGGGACAGCACACCTTTTTAAATGCCTTCCTTCCATAGAAAATAATGAAGGATAGGGGCTCATAGAATTCTTTTGGGGCTCATAGAATTGGACTCCCTGGTCCAATCATTTTGAAATTTGGGGGGAGAGGCACTAGATACTATACTGAAAATTTGGTGCCTCTACCTCAAAAAACAGCCCCCCCAGAGCCCCCAATACCTTCAGATCAATTCTCCATTAAACCCTATGAGAATCAATCTCCACATAGGGAATAATGAAGTGCTCAGCAGACGTTTCCCTCCCCCCAACCCCGCGTTTCTGGCAACTGTGAAGTGAGGGATTGGCCTCTCTACTCACGAGTTGCTGCCAACTTCTTCAAAGTAACACAGACACACCATCTCAAGAGGAAGCCCTTCCAATTGGAGACTGAAGCCTCCGGAAGTGGAAAGGCACATGGTCCTGTGGGGGCGGTGCTTCTCCCCGCCGGCCAGCTGACTGGGGGCGGGAAGGAGCCTGGGAAAGCCGAAGAACCCCCACTGGGACCTGGGGAATGGCAAGCCTAAGCAGAGATGGTATCACAGCAAAGAAGGTCAGCTGATGGGATAGGACGCCCACTGCCTCAACCAAAGACCCAGCAGAATAGCTCCATTTTACAGGCCCTACGAAAAGGTAGTAATTCAGTGAGGGCCTGGATCTCTGTAGGGAGCTGATTCCACCTGGCCTAAAAGGCCCTAGCCCTAGCTGAGGCAAGCTGGACATCCTTCGGGCCAGGGACAGTCAGTAGATGTTGTGAGCTGGATTATAATGATCATTGGGGCACATATGGGGAGAGGTGGTCCTGTAGATATGTCAGTCGCAGCCACATCAGGCTTTAAATGTCAAAACTAAGACCTTGAAACAGATGCAGTACTCAGCTGGTAGCCAGTGCAGTTGACACAGCACTGGCCAGATGCTTGCTTGCACAGGCACTGTTATCAACAGCCGAGCCACTGCATTCTGCACCAGCTGGAGCTTCTGGATCAGTCTCAAGGGTAAGCCTGCATAGAGCAAGTAATCCAACCTGGAAGTGACCATTTCATAGATCACTGTAGCCAGGTCCTGGGGGGATTGGTAGGGCGCTAGCTGCCTGGCCTGCCAATATGATAAAAGGCAGACCGAGCAACCACTGTGACCTGTGTCTCCATTGAAAGGGAGGCATCCAGTGTCACTCCCAGGTTCTTCACCTTCTGAGCCAGCACAAGAGATGCACCGTCCAGGGTTGGCTTTGCAAGGACTGTGGGATGCGCCAAGATTCTGCCCCCACTGTCCTATTTTGCCACCACAGGAGTGTTCAGGTAAGTTTTTTTTAAAAAAAAGTCAGTCCTCTGCACTGTATTGTTAGGATTGGGCAGTCTGCCACAGAGTGTTCTTGGTATTACCTGAACACTTTTCTCTGCCAAATGCATGTCATAGCCTACATTGTCAGATCAAAGAATACAGACACAAAGCTAAATACAACAGAGAAACGTATCATAATTCAGTAGTTGCAGCCTTGGTTGACATCATAACCATCCTCAGGGAAAGCACTTTATAAGCCAGTCTTTAATAGCATGGCAACCAAACCATAGTGTGAACATCTTTGTGTGAGAAATCCTAAGGAGTTGGTGCTGTTACAGAAGGTGTTGCTTCAAATCCTGTTTTGAAAAGGAGGTGATCTGGAACAGCCTCCTCTGCAACCTGAGAAGAGAGGGAGGGAAACGATCAGCACCATAAAACAGCCCTGGAAATGAATTCTCTTCTATATTTTATTTATTTAATGTTATTTTTATAGTCCAACCTTTCTCACAGGGACAGAAGGCAGATTACAGAGTGGGCCAGCACAGTCAACACAATGGGACATTCCATGTTTTAGGATTTTAGAAATTACATACATTTCTTATGTACAAAATGGAGAAGACTCTTGAGAGTCCCTTGGACTTCATGAAGAATCAAATCAGTCAGTCCTAAGAGAAATCAACTCTGACTGTTCCCTGGAAGGTCAGATGCTGAAGCTGAAGCTCACATACTTTGGCCACCAAATAAGAAGGGAGCACTCACTGGAGAAGACCCTGATGCTGGGAAAGACAGAAGGCAAAAGAAGAAGGGGATGGCAAAAGAGGAGATGGCTGGACAGCGTTACTGTTATAACTAGCATGAATTTGAGCAGACTTCAGAGGATGGTGGAAGACAGGAGAGCCTGGTGTGACTTCGTCCATGGGGTCACAAAGAGTCGGACTCGACTGTGACTGAACAACAACAAAAAGTACAATAGGCCATGTAGACCACAGTCCTTAACCATTTATCCAAGCAAGTCTGTAAACCCATTGTGTGCAGTGCAACCCTGTTACCTGCACAGAAGAGCCCTCTTCTTCAGTTTTGCATAGTTTGTGGAAGGCTGGGTGTGAAGGAACTCTCCTGCCCTCCTGGGGGAGGCCATTCCATAAGGGAGAAAGCCCACATACAGGCTTGTGATTGGGCCCATTGGCAGGTTGACCCTGCTGACTTGAAAAAAGTTGAACTAATTAGAGCTTATAGAATTATTGTTTCCTTGCAGATCCAAAAAGTTAATGCTGAAAGCCTTCAAGGAATATTGGTTTGTCTTCAAGGACACGTCAGTATCTTATTTTAAAAATAAACAAGCTGAACATGGAGAACCAATTGAGAAACTGAACCTAAGAGGTAAGGGGGTAACTTTTCATTTATAAAGCAGGAGTCAAGTTTCACCTTTAAGACCAACCAAGTTTTATTCAGAAAGTAAGCTTTTGTGTGCTCTCTAAGCACGCTTCATCAGATGAGGGAATCAGGTAAACCTGATCCCCTCATCTGATGAAGCGTGCTTAGCACACAAAAGCTTACTTTCTGAATAAAACTTGGTTGATCTTAAAGGTGAAACTTGACTCCTGCTTTGTTCAGCTGCTTCAGACCAACACGGCTGCCCACTTGGATCTTTTCATTTATAAAGGAAAGCTCCTTTTTGTTGCCTGCTGGGTGGGGATCGCTGGTACGGTGCACTTTGCACAGTTCTGCTTGTGGCATAAGCATGACCACTAGGTATGCGTGTGCAACTATGTGAATAAACCCAGGGGATCTGTGGACTCACAAACTCCCATTCTTGCTATATTTATTTCTCCTTGTGTGTAGCAAGATATAATTAGCTGCTTCCAGATTTGCAACAAATCACAGTTGCTTGTGCTTTCCTTGCAAACCAGGATTCCAGACAATATATTTGATGCTGGTTGGCAGGAAAAGCACAAACCATAGTTAGCCAACTCAGATATAAAGGAAAACTGTGGTTTGCTTCAAAAGCAAACATGGCTAATCAGATCAGTATCTATGAGGTGCAGGAGAGCACAAGTCTGTGGAACCCCTCCCCAGGCTCATTCAGAATACTGTTTGCTGATGCAGTTCTGCAACTGTTCAATATTTTGGTTGAGTTTGTTGTTTTGTAAGTCCTTGTTAATGCTTGAAGCATTAGCTCAGGGCCGGATTAACAATTTGACCAACTAGGCACTGGCCTATGGGCCCCCATGCCTTTAGGGGCCCCGGGCTGGCTTTACCCTGCTGCTTGCAGCCCTCCCAGCCTGCATGCACAGCCAGCAACTGAGCCACTCTTTGCCCAACTTGCCTTGTGCGGCTGCTGCTGGCATCGTCACCAAGTTTGCCTCTCTCTGCCTCTCCCCTGCAGCTTTGTCAAAGAGGCTTTTGAGAAGGTGCTTGCAGGCTGCAGTGGGGGCTGTGGGTGGCAGAGCAGGTGCTCCGACTCTGAGATAATTTGCAAGGGGGCCCCTGAGATTTTGACTGTTTAGGGATCTCCACAGGGTTTAATCCGGCACTGCATTAGCTAACCCTCAGTAAATAAAGAATCATGATATTTGAACTATGTGTTGGAACCTGTTCCAGCATATATATATATATATATATTTGCACAACCATGTCACAGTGGCATGAGGCAGTTTCTCATGGTGGAAATGCTGACACAAGATTCCCCTCCGCCAATGCAAGAGCATCTTGCATGGGTAGAAGGCACCAACTGCTGGAGAAATGTACCAGAAGAAAACAGTGGCACAGGTGGATTGGCACTATATGGCCCAAGTCAATGTAGTAACCTTGGTAAGAAATAAGTCGCTATAGCCAAGTCCCTACGGTCAGGCAAGAGAATGGCTGACAGGACTGGTAATCCATGAGCTTGTCAGCAGTACCCCCTCTAAGCTTGTGAGCAAAAATTCTACTTTGTCAGCTACTAGCATTAAAGTTGTGGAAAGGAAAGGTCCCCTGTGCAAGCACCAGTCGTTTTTGACTCTGGGGTGACGTTGCTTTCACAACGTTTCCACAGCAGAGTTTTTATGGGGTGGTTTGCCATTGGCTTCCCCAGTCATCTACACTTTCCCCCCAGCAAGCTGGGTACTCATTTTACCAACCTCAGAAGGATGGAAGGCTGAGTCAACCTCAAGCTGGCTATCTGAAAACCCAACTTCCACTGGGGATAGTGAGCTACTGCATAAATTAGTTTGCTCTGGGAGCATTTTTCCTGCGCTAAGACAAAAATGGAGGGAGGCTAAAAAACTGTGGTCCAGCTCACACTAAATCAGCTTAGAGGGAAAATTGGTTGTGAGATCCTAGAGGATTCCCCGTGTTCTACAATCTAATGGCCTGTGCTGTATAGTGGTTAGAGTGTTTAACTCTAGGATTCGGGACACCTTGGTTCAAATCTCCCCTCTGCCATGGAAGCTTGCTGGGTGACCTTGGCCAGTCAGCCTCCTTCAAGTGTTAATTGTGAGGATAAAATGGAGGAAAGGAGAATGATGTAAGCCACTTTCCTCACTGGGTATAAAGGTATAAATGAATGGAATATTATTAATAATGATGATAATAACAACAAAAATTCACTTCTTCAGCATAGTATTGGATTTCGTACACTGCTATATTTACTTTATAGAGGGACTTTGACAAATTAATTATTTCACAGTTGTAGGTATGGGATGAAATGTCTTTCCTGCTGATATAGTCGTTTGCACTTTAAAAAATTGTCTTGTTTCTCTTTTAGATGCTAGTCTTTGATTTCTTATCCTTGTCTGTGTTAAAGTTCTGTTGATTACCAACTGAACTTTCCAAGACTTCAGGTTCTTTCTTGTAGCTCATGCATGAAAAATTTTTGTGTATGTTTATTTTGGCTAAGAATTCAAGTAAAGTACATATGACTTCTCATGTGTCTGTCATTCAGGGTGTGAAATTGTGCCAGATGTAAGTGTATCAGGGAAGAAATATGGAATTAAGTTGCTCATTCCTGTTGCTGATGGAATGAATGAAGTACACTTGAGATGTGATAACGTGAGTAGCAAAATATCCACCCCATCTTATAAAAGGGCTTAATGTCTGGGGCTCCAGAAATGAATGAATAATGGTTGTTCAACACATTGACAGGATTTGACTTTGCAGGTCTTGTCAGCCTGTGAATGAAGCTGTATGAAGGAGCATCGTTGTGCAGAGGCTCTGCAGAAACACATTCCACACTGCTAGTCTTGCTTTAGCTACTTTGGCTCTGGCCCACGAATGCTTGTGACTCTAAATAATGCATTCGTTTTTAAATGCCAACTGCTAAGGAAAAGAGGGAAGAAAACCCAACCTGATTGACTGATCAGGTAGAACAAAAGGTTGAGAACAAATAATCAAAAAAGAAGTACAAATGCAAAATCTATAAAAATATTATTTTAATAGACATGTTTATTTAGAAAAATCACATTTTCCGAACCACAAACTGGTTCGTGCAGTGGAGGAGCTCTTTGGAGGTTCAGGGTTTTCACAAACCTCCAACAAACTTCAATTGTCCTGGTTCATACCCATCCCTGCTAGCAATTGATAAGTTTAAATGGCCTACAGTACTGGGTTGAGGAAGAAACCAAAGGTGGGTACCATTCCTATATCAATAGACTTAGGCCAGCACACATTGGGGAAGCTCAATCTTTCTCTAGTCCTTTCAAAATCATGGCCTAAGCTAACCAAAGAAGCCTGATGCCACAACGTAAATGAACAAAATACAGTTTACTAGTAAAGGCCTGGAGATTTCCCAGACTTACAACTGAACTCCAGACTACATATATTAGTTCCCCTGGAGAAACTGGCTGCTTTGGAGGGGTGGACTCTGTGGCATTATGCCCCACTGAGGTCTCTCACCTCCCCAAACCTTGCTCTACCCCCAAATCTCCAGGAGTTTTCTGACAGATTTGGCAACCCTATTTATCAGATTTTTTTCATGAAACTCAACTGATTGTCTGTTGCAGGAGAATCAGTATGCCAGGTGGATGGCTGCTTGCACCTTGGCTTCCAAAGGGAAGACCATGGCCGATAGCTCGTACCGTCTTGAAGTCCATAACATCCTGTCATTCTTGAAAATGAAAACCAGGGCCACTGCTCCCCAGGCTGTTTCCGACCCAGAAAGCATGGATATGAAACCAGAGTGCTTTGTCTCGCCACGATACGCAAAGAAATACAAGTCCAAACAGGTAATGAGGGAAGGGAGTGTGCAAACAGAATTGCAGCCCTGTCTTCGGCAGAGAACATGATAAACAGTGCAAACCTGCAAATAGTTACTGCTTTCTGAGTCTACTGAAGTCAAGGGTTTAACTCTGTTTAAGATTGTACTGTAAGTCTTCTCAGACTGACTCAGCTCTAATTCAAGGACAGAATAGTTTTAACCAAGGCAAAGGGCATGTCTTGTTGGGTTGATGCCTCCCCCCCCCCCCCCCCAATCAATTTTGCTTTGCTTCTCAAACTGAGTTCCAAGTCTCCAGTTCTTTTTCTTTGGTGGGATTTTGGTCTGACAGTTCTGCACCTATGTAATAATGGAGTTAGATCTGAGATTTACTTGTTTAATTGCAACATTTCTACCCCACCTTTTTGTACTAAAAGAAGAAGAATGCAGATTTTTACCCTGCCCTTCTCTCTGAATCAAAGACTCAGAGCGGCTTACAATCTCCTATATCTTCTCCCCTCACAACAGACAATTGTGAGGTGGGTGGGGCTGAGAGGGCTCTCACGGCAGCTGCCCTTTCAAGGACAACCTCTGCCAGAGCTATGGCTAACCCAACGCCATTCCAGCAACTGCAAGTGAAGGAGTGGGGAATCAAACCCAGTTCTCCCAGATAAGAGTCTGCACACTTAACCACTACACCAAACTGGCTCTCAACACCCACCCCTTGCAGTGGTTTACCACAATGGTTTTTTATGTAGCAGGAACTCCTTTGCATATTAGGCCACACACCCCTGATGTAGCCAATCCTCCTGGAGCTTACAGTAGGCCCTGTATTAAGAGCCCTGTAAGCTCTTGGAGGATTGGCTACCTCAGGGGTATGTGGCCTAATATTCAAAGGAGCTCCTGCTACAAAAAAAAAGCCCTGGCAATAACAAAATGAGCAACAATGTGGGGAAAGGAGTTCTGTGGACTTGGTGCCATCACTAAGAAGGCCCAGTCACGCATAACCATCTGTTGAATCTCTTGACAGCAGGGAAACATGGAGCATGGCCTCTCCAGGTTCCCGAAATATATAGCTGTCTGAGCATCTTTTTGACCCAAAGATTGCAGTTCCGTCCAGGGGTGGAACATTCCAAGACTGAGAAACCAAACAGAGAGCCAGTCCATAATACATGATGGTTTGTTATAGGTCTTACAGACTGTTTAACACCCAAATACGAGTTTGCTTTCTGCAAGTAACAGCAGTTACATTTATCCTATTTAACTACATGTGTGTCCATCTCTCTTAATACTGCACTTCAATTTCATGCATCTCAATGAAAACTACATTTTTCTCCTGTATGTTCCTCACCACCACCATCACTTAAAGCTAACAGCTCGCATTCTAGAAGCCCACCAAAACATTTCCCACTTGTCTCTGATGGAAACCAAACTTCGGTTCATCCAGGTGTGGCAGTCGCTTCCTGAGTTTGGATTGGCATACTACATTGTAAGGTAAAGTGAATACCTTCTGGCCCTCATCTTTTGACAAATAGTTTTTCTGAACCTTTTCACTGTTTTTGTTTTGACCATGGAGTAAAAGGACTGGTCCTCTTGTGGATCAAAAACTAGCTAATTAATAGGAAGCAGAGAGTAAGTATAAATGGGCAGTCTTCGCAGTGGAGGACGGTAAGCAGCGGGGTGCCGCAGGGCTCAGTACTGGGTCCCATGCTCATTAACTTGTTCATAAATGATTTGGAGTTGGGAGTAAGCAGTGAAGTGGCCAAGTTCGCAGATGACACTAAATTGTTCAGGGTGGTGAGAACCAGAGACGATTGTGAGGCACTCCAAAGGGATCTGTTGAGGCTGGGTGAGTGGGCGTCAATGTGGCAGATGAGGTTCAATGTGGCCAAGTGCAAAGTATCCAAGAATCCCAGCTCCAAATTGGGGCCAAGAATCCCAGCTACAAATACAAGTTGATGGGGTGTGAACTGGCAGAGACTGACCAAGAGAATCTTGGGGTTGTGGTAGATAACTCACTGAAAATGTCAAGACAGTGTGCGATTGCAATAAAAAAGGCCAACGCCATGCTGGGAATTATTAGGAAGGGAATTGAAAACAAATCAGCCAGTATCATAATGCCCCTGTATAAATCGATGGTGCGGTGTCATTTGGAATACTTTGTGCAGTTCTGATCACCGCACCTCAAAAAGGATATTATAGCATTGGAAAAAGTGCAGAAAAGGGCAACTAGAATGATTAAAGGTTTGGAACACTTTTTCTATGAAGAAAGGTTAAAACGCTTGGGGCTCTTTAGCTTGGAGAAACGTCGACTGCAGGGTGACATGATAGAGGTTTATAAGATTATGCATGGGATTGAGAAGGTAGAGAAAGAAGTACTTTTCTCCCTTTCTCACAATACAAGAACTCGTGGGCATTCAATGAAATTGCTGAGCAGTCGGGTTAGAATGGATAAAAGGAGGTACTTCTTCACCCAAAGGGTGATTAACATGTGGAATTCACTGCCACAGGTGGTGGTGGCTGAATGAAAAAAACAATGGCAGCACAATATAAAAAATACAAATATGCCAAAAATATTGTGCAAATCACACTCTTAAATAGCTTGTAGAAATTAAATATATTATGAAGAGCATACAAAAGTTATCATAAATTCAGAAAACTTTAGCCAAACAAAAGTCTCAAATGTAATATTTCAGGGAGGACCCCTCAAAGTCTCTTAATTTCACAAAGAGAGTACTAAGACTCAACAACAAAGTTCCAAAGAAGTCCCTCAGTTGCTTGTTGGCTTCCGAAGGAAAAATTCTTGCCTTCACACAACCACCAGTTTTTAATTGCGTTCCTCATAAGCCAACTGTAAATAACAGACATGACCAGTAAAAGCAGCCTCTACAGAAAAGCAATATTGACAAAAACATACAAATACAGTTGATACAACAACCTGAAATTTCTAGCCAAGGTCTCTCTCAAACGCCCATTTCAGTATCTTAATTGATGGCTTAATCTAGCTGAGCACACAGATTTTTTTTAAGACGGTCACAGCTGTTGTTAATCAACCATTTAAAAGAGACATAGTCAAATTATAAGGACATACCCCAGAAACACCAAGCACTATATAAAACAAGAAAGATCATTATGTTGATGAAGACCGAAGGGTTCAATAGTGTTTAAACGGTGTATCCACCTTGCCTCTTTTTGTAACATAATTCTTTGAAAATCATCCCCTCTACTTTCCCCAATTTCAACCTTTTGTATCACAAAAATTTTTAAAGATTCCAAGTCATGATCCGTCTCAATAAAATGTTGGAGGAGAGGAACTTGATGGCGGACCCTTGAAATATGTTCCAAGATATGTGCCTTAATCGCCCTGCAAGAGCATCCTATATACATTTTTGAACAGTCTCCACAAACCAGGGCGTAAATAACACCCTTAGAGTCACAGTTAGTGAATCCAGTTAATTTGATGGTCATTTTGGATTTGGAATCCACATACTCTTTTATTTGTAATGAGTATTTGCACGCTTTACAACCTTTACAACGAAAATAGCCAGGGGGCAACCGAGAAGATGTTTGTGCCTTCTTCAAATCAGTATGCACCAAATAGTCCCGTAAGTTCCGAGATCTACGGAAACCCACTATAGGTGGAGAAGCACATCCTGCAATGCTGGAAACAATACCCCAATGGCGAAGGATGATGTTTTTAATCGCTAATGCCTTGGGAGTATACTGTAGTGAACAAAATAGCCTTTGAGTTTCCCTAGCCTCTCCTCGTTCATTATGTTTACTCCTATGCTGTAACATAAGGGAATGTTCTTGTTTCGCAGCCCTAATTTCTGCCCCTTTAATAACTGCTTCTGGATAACCTCATTCCCTAAATTGCACTGTCAGTTGATTACTAGATTTTCTGTACTCAGTAACTGAGGTGCTATTTCGTTTCATGCGTAAGAATTGTCCATAAGGTACATTACGCAGAAAAGGAGGATGGAATGAAGCATGATGTAGATACCCATTGTTGGCCACCGCCTTTCTATGATTCTTGATTGCGAAGGTATTATGAGCGGTGCGATACACCACCATGTCCAAAAACACGATAGTATCAGGATCTTTATTAAACAAAAACTTGATGCTAGGGTGACAGGAGTCCATCCACTCCACTAAATTTTCTAGTCCTTCTGCATGTTTCATCACCATAAAGATGTCATCTACAAACCTGACATAAAACAATATGTCTTCAAAAAAAGGGTTCATATTGCTGTTACAATAAAATTCACTCTCCAGCATAGCCATGAATAAACAGGCAATAGATGGCACAAATGCGCTGCCCATTGCGACCCCCTTACGTTGCAAAAAGAATTCATGATCAAAATGAAAATAGTTATTTTCAATAATCAAGTCAACTAACTCCAGCAGAAAGGGTGTTGGTGGGTCTAAATCCTCCCTCTGATCCAAATAAAACTGAGCTGTTTTTCTCAAATCCTCAAAGGGGATATTAGTATATAGTGACTGAACATCCAATGTTACTAATGAGGCATCTACAGGAATATTAAAGTCCTCAACCTTAGAGACAAAATCTTTCATGTCTCTAATAAAACTAGGAATCTTACAAACAAAAGGCTTCAAGAAGTGATCCACAAATTTCGACAAGAGTTCTAGTAGCGAGCCATTTCCTGACACAATTGGACGACCAGGAGGAGGTCTGATTTCTTTATGCACTTTAGGGAGGGCATAAAAAAAAGGTACTCTCGGGTAGGGGTTATCTAAAAATTCAAACTTTCTGGGATATGTAACCCATTTCTCTAGCATCTATAAGCACCATCCTCACCAATTTAGCTATTCTTTCAGTGGGATCAGTGTTTAGAAGTGTATAATATTCCACATCCAATAGTAATGCTCCTACCATAAGGAGATAATCCTGCCTATCCTGAATAACAATCCCTCCTCCTTTATCAGTTGATTTAATCACAAGATTGAGATTCTCAGATAGCGGGGATAAATTATCCCTTTCGTGTCTATTTAAATTATTATAGTAAGGGTTTTGTTGACTCTCAAGTTCTGAAGCACCATTCTCTCAAAAACGATGCGTGGGTCATCATTATTAGGAATAAACAAAGACTTGCGTCTAAAAGGTGTCCTTTGTTCACTGGTCCCCCCCCCCCCGTCTTGGCCAAACATATGCTTCAATTTTAATAGACGACATAATTTAAATAAGTCAACTCTAGTGGAGAATGAATCATAATAAGCGGTGGGAACAAAAACCTAAATTCAAAACCCTAAGCTCATCATATGAGAGACGGTAAGATGATAAATTTATTACTAAGTCCAATACCTCCCCCTCCTTCCTGGTTGTCCTGTGTAAAAATCCCGACCTTCCCTTGATCTACTTCTAGTATTCCTATATGGTCTGTATCGATCAGTATCATCCTCCTCTCCAGAGGTAAATGTAGAGTCCTCACCTTCAGATTCCAAATCAGAAAAAAGTCCTGCCTGGTCTGCCCAAGATACTTGGTGGTGGTGGCGGCTACAAGCATAGCCAGCTTCAAGAGGGGGTTAGATAAAAATATGGAGCAGAGGTCCATCAGTGGCTATTAGCCACACTGTGTGTGTGTATATAAATTTTTGGCCACTGTGTGACAGAGTGTTTTACTGGATGGGCCATTGGCCTGATCCAACATGGCTTCTCTTATGTTCTTATGTTCTTTAAGAGATGAGCCCCCAAGATTGAGATGCTTTTGAGCAAAGCTTGCAGTTTTTGCAACAAGATTTCTGGCAGTTCTGACTGAAGCACTTTTTAAAAAATGTTCCAGTCTGTCTATGCACCCCTTTTCCCCGACTAGAATAACCTATGGCAGAGTTTCCTCCTCTCACCCATGAAGCTGCCTTACTACTGAATCAGGCCATTGATCTGCCAAGGTCAGTTTTGTCTCCTCAGACTGGCTGTGGCTCTCCAAGGTCTCAGGCTGAGAAAGGTTTTTCACATCCTCTACTTGCCTGGTCCTTTCACCTGGAGAGGATTGAACCTGAGACCTTCTGCATGCCAAGCAAATGCTTTTCCATTGAGCTGCAACCCTTTCCTTTTGAAGCAATTGGTTTATTACCTACATAACTAACATCAAAAGGAATTATCAGTAGCTAGATGCCTGGGGAGCTACAGCAGGGAGAGGCAAGGGGGCAAAGTCATCCCTTCTTTCCTTGCCTGTGAACGGAGCTCCACTCACACAAGATGGAGAAAGGGTGATCTTGTTCCCACCCCCTCTGAAGCAGCAGGACCCTTGTGGCTGTTCGCATGTGTGAGTCCCTCCACTTCAGAAATAACATTTCCCAAGGTTGGAAAGGGCTCCTGGAACTGGAGGGCAGGGGAGATTCTGCAACCTGCTGGTGGTTTGCAGGATCAGGCCACTGACATACTGCTCTCTGCCACTGGGGACCCAAGTGGCTTACAAAATTCACAACTTGAGGGTTTTTTCATGATTTGTATATTTACTTTTACATTGTTGGGTGTAATGGTATAATAGCCACTTTTAGGTTTGTTAAACACTCCAGGACAGTTTTATGGTTATGGGATGGGATAATTAAAAAAAAAAATTATCTGAAAAATCTACCCCAGTGGATTCTTGGTTGTTTATAGTTGGAGAGGCCAAATGAATGAAATTTAGAAAATCACTGGGTGGGGGTGGCTTCAGTGATACCAATGTCTTAATAAACCAGAAACATTCCTCTAAGAAACAAGGAAAGTGAGAATACACTCGTTCTTTTAAATAGAAGAAGATATTGGATTTGGATTGCAGTGTCACCATTTTTATACAACACTTTTTAACAAAAAAGAATTCTAAGCTGAAAAAGAAGTTGGTTTTTATACCCTGCTTTTCTCTACCTTAAGGAGTCTCAGAGTCTTTCCTTCCCTTCCTCTCTCCACAACAGGCACTTTATCAGGTAGGTGAGACTGAGAAAGCTCTGAGAGAGCTGTGACTGGCCCAATGTCACCCAGCAGGCTTCATGCAGAGGAGGAGGAGGGAATCAACCCCAGTTCTCCAGATTAGAGTCCACTATGCCATGCTGGCTGAGCTGTATTGCTCTAAATGGGATGTTGTACCTGTCTATGTCCCTGCCTCCTTCCCTCTCTCTGTTCACAATCCTCTACAACGTGCAGAAGATTCTGGAGTGCCTTCTTGCTGCCTGAATTTAGTCTTCTAGGAAAAATCAAACTGGGTGGAACATGATAAAAAAAAAGTCTTGCTTATGGCAGCACATTCCTTGGAAATCATTGACAGATATGCAGTTAATGATATGTTCTTTTGACCAGAATAAGTGTGTTTATAGGTTTGCAAATTATACTTTGTCCACAGGGTGGCATATTTTGACTATTCCTGTGTTGGGATGCAGTGTGTTCTCTGAAGGAGTAAAGCAAGAGAACATTTCAGGAGTTTGTTATTTACTTGATACATTTATATCTCATCTTTCCTTCAAGGAGTTCCGATTGGCTGAGAGTATGTGATTGCCACTAAGTCAACCACTAAAGTTTATGGCAAATAGGGATTCTAACCTTTCCCTCTCAGGGCGTAATCCAGCACTGTAGCCACGCATCACATTTTTCTTAAGCTGAATGGAGTCAATTGGAGAAGAATTCTCTTTGTATTACTCTGCTTTTTTTTCTTAGAAACATGTATAAAATTAGCCAATTGTCTCCCCAGATTTAAAGGAAGCAAGAAAGATGATCTCCTGGGAATCTCTTATAACAGACTGATAAGGATCGATACAGCCACTGGGGATCCAATTACAACATGGAGATTCTCAAACATGAAACAATGGAATGTGAACTGGGAGATACGACAGGTTAGAGTCTTTTCTTTCCTTTAACCATGGGTGTCTCTTCACTTGATCGTATTTGACTTAAAGTGTTTCAGTTGATAATAGTAAACCTGCAGCCCCTAATTCCAGGTTTATAATAGGCCTGGTTTGTTGCATGCCCTTGGGAATATAAAAACTCCCCCACCCCACAGACAGAAGTCGTTACATTAATACATTTTTCTTATGAGCATTCTCTACATACACCATTTGCTTCCTCTTGGATCAGGCTGTTTTTCAGCCCATGTTAGCCAGGTTCCCTTTGAACTACCTTAATCAAAGTGAATTTTATAAAAGGCTTGAAAATTGAGGTTTCTACCCAGATATCAAATCCAGCTTCTATTTTTTCCTGCCTTCATTACTTGTGGTGAGTGGAGGAGAGAGAGAGAGACACACGTAGGTGGGTGGCTAGACAGTGTTTAAATCCGCTTGGGAGTTCAGAAAAGGCCTTCCTTTCTCTCCCATTTGCTTCCACAATATATGTTGATGACTGTCTTTGAAATCTTTAAAAGGGACTGAGAATTAAGCAGCATTATGCAACGATCTCTGTGCATAAAGAGTCACTGGGAAACCCAGGCATCTGTGCCTAATGAAAAAACACATATGACTTTCCCTGTTTCTGGTTTCCTTTTGCTTGCTTGGGGAAGGAAATAATCTTGGGATTCGACATCAGATGTACAATTCTACATGCACATAACTTGGTTCATATCTGAATTCCTTTGTGTGGTGATGGGTCTTTGCAGTACCATGGCTTATTTTTGGGCTTGCCAACAGGCCTTCAGAAAAATGTTCTGTCCCTTTAAGAGAAGCAGAATGTGTGGAAATGAGCAGTTGAAGTTTTTCATGGCAGGAGAAGTTAATAATATCATCTAGTAAATAACATCCTAGAAAGACACTGTGAAAGAGGACTCATTTTTCTCCAGGCATGTTGGCAATCATAGTCCTCCATTGTGGTGGACCACGGATTCCTGGACCCACTAACACACAAAATGGTTCCACCTATGTACAAAGTGCCTTTCCTTCTCCACTGAGTAAGCACAACTAATTCAGATGCTACCTGTAATTGGATGGCTGTTTCTGGGCAACTGTGGTTTCCAGCCACAACCAAATTATACATTTCCCAGAAGATTCATGAACAGTGTCCTTAAATTGATTTATTTACATACAGTGTTTGCATTCTTCGTTTGAACAGATGTTTCTCAAGGTAATTTCCCTGATAAGGCAGCAGTTAAAACATCACAAAAATCCTGTGTATCTGTCTCTGTGTGCACGCTCTTAAATATGAAAAGCAGAAATAGAAAACGGCTAGTAGAGTAGAGAAACGGTACAGGAAAGTGGCTGCTGTGAGAATTAGTTTTCTCTCCTGTTCCTTGTCCACTAAAATTATCCAGCCTACCGGCTGCTTTTCTTTTTCTGCTTTTCTTGATACCTGGTTTTGGATTACAGCCTCCAAGGCTGCTTTTCAGTGAATCACCAGGTCTCTCCTTGTATAGCATGTAGTTCTGGCTTTAGAGTCTGGAGTGTCTCTTGTCACATATGAACGAGTGAGAGGAGAAAAGATAACTGCAGTTACCTTGATTGAGGCAAAGCACCCTCATTTCCCTCAAGGGTTAACATGATTATTAGCAGGCCTGCTCTGGCTTGCAGATGTCCATAGTTTGGGCCTTCCTGCAGATACCATCCTTATTTCTTTCAAGGCCAGGC